>NW_022884354.1:2097500-2581821 GCF_011952205.1 Bombus bifarius
AAAATATCCACCGTTTCGATCTATTCGTACGATTCATCTGGCAATCGTCCAAGTCTTTCGTCGACCTAGGGCACCCCTGTATATGTCGAGGTAGCGTTGACAGGAACGGCAATAAAAATAAATATCAGAACAGAGTCGTCCGGGCTGACGAAAAACCAGAGAAGGGTGGACGATCGTAGCTGACGTGGCACGTCGTCGCTCGTCGATAGAAATGGAGACCCGGAGGGCGTCCGGCTTCCGGTCGGAGAAATGGCTTTCCTCTCTTTTGCTTGCTTTTTCCAACGACGACGAGTGGCCACCGTGGATAAGGCGTTTCTATCCCTTGTCGATAAGTTCGCCGAAAAGGAGATAGGATGTCGCTATTGAATTAACGATTCGCCACCAGATACCGGAAGGATATAGCGGTCTCCGTAGCCACGTAGCTACCTCCATCTTTTCATTCCAATTCATCGGCTGCTCCGGTGTTTCGTTATTTATCGAATGTATATCAGGGGCCGTTCCGGGGCTGCATCATACGAGCGTCCGGCGTTATTTACGTGACAGTTAATTTGCCGGAGCGTCGCCGTGTTACGGCGACCGTGTGCCGCGCAAAATTAATTAAAGTCGGAAAACGGTAAGACGCGAGAGAGATCGGGCTCGGCTAACATTCCACAGTTTCGTTATCTTCTTGGCGCGCTATGCGCTCCTATGTTTAATTATAAAGTTAGATTAGCAAGTTTGATCGCGGAATTTCCAAGTTTTAACAGCTCTATTTTTTATTCCGGCCTTGGGTATCCCATTGGTTGGTCGAGACGCGTGAGAGATCGTGACATTGAAGGGAAAAGATCGAAAGACGAATTGGAATTTTCCTCAGGACGATATTAACGCGGAAGGAAGACCCGTTCTTCTTTTTCTCCTTTTCCTTCTCCCGTTTCTTTCTTCTTCTTCTTTTTTTTTTTTCTTCTTCTTTGCTTGCTGGAACAATACTTTTAGAGACCGTTTCGGCAGTTCGGTAAAATCACGAACCTTTCGAGACGTCGTTACGAAGCTACGTGCCTTGCAACTTCAGACGCCTAATTCTCCTTATGATCCTGCACTATTTCGTAAACCGCAGTCGTTGTACTCCTGGGACGATCGTGCAACGAGATTCTGCGGAACATCTGCGCCAACCGAGGACTCTACGCCAAAATTGCATTTCTTACGTTGTGGCCAGGGATTTCCTTGATTCGAAGACAACGCGAAATTACTAATTTGCCGCGTGTTAATCTCCATCTTCGAATTTCTACGTGAAAACCCAACATCGACGACATACGTTCGTCTTAAATAGCGATAGCTGCATAAAATAGCTTAATAGAAAGTACGCAAACTGTACGGCGATCAAAGTCCAAAAGTTATCATGCTAGCTTATGGCATTTCTATTCAACGATTTCTGCAAGTGATTTTAACCAGTTACATTGACCAGTGTCAGCTGTTAGAATGTACAATATACATATTTATTTATTTACTTATTTATTTCAAGTCGAACGTGAGAAAAACGATACTTCGTCGATGTCTAAGGTGAAAATTAAGAAACAGCGTTAGTGACAAACGTTCCACCACCATGGGTCGAGTGGTTTTTCATCGAAATTTCGTCCGAGAAGTTCTGGCTATCCGCGTAGGTTCGAATCGTTTGATGCAGGAGAAGAGACGAGGGAAAGGGACGACGTGTAACCCCCTCCACGAGAAGGTCCCACTTTGGGCCCCGTAAGCGACCGACAAGTCGGCCTTGAATGGTCAACCCTCCTCCAACCAAGCCCCCATTACCATCATGGCTGGTGCTAAAGCTTCTCCATCAGCCACTTCCATATTACTAATATTATTCCGCTGGTTATGTAACGACCGAACGAAAGAGATTCTGACAGATACAGACGTAATCAAATTGTCGAAGAATTTCGACCCGTGATATCTTCATAACGATAATTTACACTCGCCTCTACGGAAGCTATTTACCACTTGGTTTTCTGCAATAAAAATTCGAAGAGATATAGGAAGAAATATTGGGTCTTTGGTTATTGCCAGAACGCCTTAATAACTTAGGAATACAATATTTTCGCCAACAGAGATTCGAACAACGAATTATACGAATATTATGATCGTAAATGAAATAATGAAGCTCATAAAGTGAATCCGGGCGTATATTATCGCCAAGGTTGCCAGATGAAAAGCAAATTAAAATTTGATCGCGAGAAAACGGAATAAAAAGTAGAAACGAATCGAACGAATCGCCCGTCTCACGATAGTTCCACCCATTTCTTCGGCGTCGGTTATGATACGTCCGGCGGTCGAACGCTCGTTCGTTCGTTCGTTCGCGATGAGAAACATCGAACGTTTCAGAAGTCCTGCCCAATGTTAGATCTTGATATCCCACGGATTAATAGCTTTGCTATTGAATGGCTGCGCTGCTTTCCAGACGAAGATATGCATGCAGGTGTACTCGTTACCTGCAGTCGCTATTTAACGTACACGAAATGGCTACAACGTGACTATGATCGGAGATACGTGTTACCCAAAATTCTACGTTGCGATCGATGTTCTCCTCTGTGGAAACCATACAAACGGATTCGACGAAGATTCGTACCGTAAGTAAATCGATCGGACGATATTTTCTGCTATGTTAAACACGAAGACGGTACCCCGCTGGGGGTGGCCACCCGCGTGATGATCAAACAGCCAAAAAATTCTACCAAATGTCCAAATCGGACAAATTGCGAATGTGAACAACTAAGTAAAGAAAAAAGAATTTTTTTAACCTTTTCTCGTTGACAACGTCGTCGTTACTATTTTATCAACACCCTATAGAAATTTTTCCCGTTAACCACTCGGTTAAATCGATAATATCCGTACGCTTAAGCGAACGGAACGTATCCGACGGATGCAGACGCAGCGGTTCAATCTGTGCAATGGATCTGCTTTGGAATGGAAAAAAGACTCGGTTCGATATTTTCTGTTTTTTCTTTCTTGTCAGGCCCGATGAGATACGGATTTTGATCACGGGGAGTGCTACTTGCAAATGTTACGCTCGATTGTTACGACGGTTTCTATGGCGAGCGATCGAGAGGAATGTGATCTGCTGATCGGCAAAATCCTTTCATAAAGGCGAATATCGTCCGGGCGAATCGTGAAATTTCCTATTTCGATCGCCGCGACTTTGATTTAGTTTTCAGTGCAGCGACGCTTAGCTAAATTGGCCGCAATTTGTCGCAGCCAGCTTACGTATTAACGGTGGCATAATGTTAGCATGTTTTCGGCTCGTGAACATCTAACGTGAGAAAATTAAAGAACGTCTCTCACCGAAGTGTTCTTTATCGCATAGGAAATTGCTCGGCGAAGTAAGATGAAAAATATATTATAGGTAGCGCGAGATGAGGAGAGAAAAAGGCAGAGGAGAGAAAGAAAAAAATGGTAAGGTCATTAAATGACCGGTGGTAGAGGGCAACCGCGGCGAAAAACGAACGCCGCTTGAATACGAAAATAATGAAACGAAAGCGCAGCTACTTGCACGATGGTGAAAAAATCGCTAAAGACAAGGTACGGCTAAATTTATCGCCCTCGGTATGACGTAGTTGATAATAATTTATCGGCGCGCATAATCGATTTCCAATAACCACTGTGCAATCAAGCTTTCACCGTACAAAGGCGCATAAAGAAGATAATATCACCGATATGGTGTTATAATAAGGTGGTATGTATATAATTTTGTTATCGATATCGAAACAGGTGTTTCTTATCTGCGTGCGATCGAAATCCAGCGGAAGCTTCTTCGCTGGCATAATGTTTATCTGAAAACCATTCGCTATATATATTTTTCGCTAGCGTACCGATTTCCAGCCGTTAATTATATGCATTTTCGTTTCAACGACGCTAAATTCCAGGGCTGAATCGTCGCTTTCTTAGAACATTGTGCCGTCAGGCTTGACACGTTCGCTGTCCAAGGTATTTGCCAATTTTTCCTCATTTTTCAACGATTCCAAGGGACGAGCCGAGTGTCGAGATATATTCGTGTTCTAACGAGTTGTCGGATCTCTAACGCTATCTATAACTACGTTAACAGAATCTTCTCTAACGAGAGAGCTGTTTCTACAGACCTTAGAATTTGCGAACAAGCGTCTCTCTTTCTATTTGAACGGATAAAAAAAGCTGGCGAAGAGATAAGAATATCGGGACTAAGAGGTCAATATTTGCAGCGCCGGTTATCTTGGATTCATCTTTACGACTATTGAACCAGATTGCCGGCCCTTAAAAACCGCGATGATTCGTTAAATTGAATTTTTTATTTCTTCATTTGAACGGAGTCGAGCGTTCCGCTGGGTTCACCCTGTATGCATATAGAGTGCAGGCTAGACATGTATATAGATATGTGCGGTATCTCTACTGCACGGCCAATGGGGTTTGAATGGCCGTGATAAAATGGTATGGCTTCCGAATGTTGACTAAACTGCATCCATTGCAGGTAGAAAACCAACTGGAAAATAACAACACGGTTTGATGAATCAGCTACTATAATGGCGTGTATTATGCTTTCGGATGAACTTCTTTTTACTTTCTTTTAATTTCCACTTTTCTTTGTCCATTGGCAAAAGCACTTGCAATTTCAAACTGTCAGACGCTGTCTATCGTATCTAAGAAACGTCGTTACGATTGTTGTTAGAATCGCAAATTTTCTGTCTTGTGTACATTGTTTTTAAACGCGACGATTATTCTTAACGCGTGAAACACGAAAGCCTGCAGCGTTTAACGAACGAAGATTTAACGCCGGTGATTCTGCACGATATTTCACTGGAGCTGGTATCGTAAAATATTACACAACTTCGCTACGTTCGGTACCATACGAACGTCGTGGTACATTGGGCTAGCATCGAGAAAGAAATCCAACCGACCTAAATCAACATCACTTGCCGGGAACATCGCAGCATCGCGCACAAGATACGCTTCGATCGTATCTCTATCACGCAATCTCCATAAAGAATAGATCTCCGAAGAAAAACTTGACCGAACGAGCATCGAAGCCCTTTTCTTTATCGTGAGCGGGTCAAGCATCGTTGTATCTGTAAGTTGTGAGACGGTTTACGTAAGAATTTTCACAGACAGTCCCGAAGAGGATTTCTTTCGTGCGGCAGCTCGTGCAACGATCGAACGAGGACGTTTGTGAATTTGAAACCGTCGATAACGGGTTTGTGCTTTTCCAGCATTTCTTCTTCTTTCCCTCTGTTCTTTCTTATTTTATTTTAGCACGCGACGAACCACGCGGTGTTCGCACGTTACGCAGCGCATGTGCGAGCAAACAGCTTTGACTTCAAAGGGGAAATCGCTATCTTTAGCATAGACACGCCGTTCGCATTAACCGAGTTCTTTCGTTTCGAAGCATCGCTGCTTCCTTCACTGCGGGAAATTACAAAGCCACGGCGGTTCGAACGATCGATCGAAGACGAGAGGGAGACACGGCGCTCGTTCGAGCCGGTATTCTTCCTATTTGTTAAATTAAAACACGTTTTCGCGTGTAAACGAAACGCGATCACGCGACGGAAAAACGCGGCCCGGTCGATCCTTAACGGCGACTGGTAGACTGCGGACGGTGTAAACACCGGTAACGAAAATTCAACACCGACCAACTGTTATTAAACGTTCAGCGCGAATGCTTGAAAAACGCTGTACGATCGAGGGATAGCCGATCGGTTTTTCAGGCGCAACCGGAGATTAAGAAAATGAAGATGGTGGTAGAAAAGGGACAGAAAACCGGAGCGCCGTGTGGCGACGGAAAGAGTAGCCAAGAGGCAGGCAGCTAAAAGATAGAGTGGAAGGTAAGATGGACGGTTGGCATGGAGGCACGTCGTCGCTATTACTCGATGAGTAGGTAATTTGCAGATCGCCGATCGTCGATCGACGAATAACTCGGCGAGACCGATCGCGAATTAATCAAAGACCATCATCACGGTATAGTGGCGCGGTAAACGGGATGAAGATGAGATTGGAGGTAGCCGAGATGAACAGAGGGGGACGGAGGAGACGCTTTGATTTTTCAATCTCATCGCGTTTATCTATCGACACGTAGAAACGTTTGCTTTTCGAGAAACAGATAGAAAATGGAAAAAGAAAGAAAGGATAAGGGGAATTATTGCTCCGTTTTCTCCATCCGATCTCTCCGGTCGCAGACTGTAGATATTGTAAAGAGGTGCCGGACGTGTTATTAAGTTACCGCACACCATGCAGCGCTGATTTTTCGTGTAATTTTGAACAGTGTTCGAGCAGCAGTTTCTTGCGCTCCCTTCATGCACGTACGCTGAACGATTCTTTTATAAATCACCGGCTGTGATGCATGTTATTTCATCGCGTTTTTTACCGGCTAAATGATACATCGTTGCGAATAGCCGCGTGGGGAATAATTTTCCAAAAAACTGGCCGCCACTTAGAGCCGCCAGCGACGAAAAAAAGCTTACGATATAACCTTTACGTACTTGGCTGTGAAACGCGCACCATCCACTATATGTAAATTCCAAGAAGCCCCGTTGCTGCCTCTATATAGCCGTGTCACGGTGCATTTAGCGAGTTCGGTAAAAAAGCGCCGATCGAATTATCGTCGTATACGCGCGAGGAAGCGTCGTTTTCGCGCGTGCATTTCGATCGGTTAGAAAAACGCACGCTGGATTAATTAAAATTCGATGGTTCGACGTCGATTAAGGCTCCATACGGTTTGTTAAACGGCGGCACAATCCGCAGCGAAACGAGAGCCAGGAATATACGCGCACACCGAAGCATCGCGAGCGTGTACCGGCCCGTTATCAGCTTATTGTCCACACGCTGAAGTATGAGTTAAATCCGCGCGTTCACTTTGTGCGACAATTATTTATGCCCCGTTAAAGCCGCGGATGTTTGCCGCGCGTTTAACGATGCGTTATTCAAACGCGATGATGGAAATCGGAGCGAACGTGCACGATTACGCTTAGAATTACGACAGAAGAGAAAACGTAACAAATTCGCATAGAATTCGCCTGCTGGATTTCTCGATAGTTGCGAAACGTCTCGAACATTCGCCACGGATAGGAACGTCGCAGCTCGTTATTGTTTTTAAGCCTACGCTACTACGTGTAGAGAATTTCGTCTCCGATTTAGGAAAAGGGACAACTATCCGAGGATGGCCGGGAAATATCTGCTAGGGAAACAAAACGTAGGTCGATCCACCGATGCGGCATTTAAAAAGGTGTTGAATTTCGAAAGGAGGGAAAAGCGCAGCACACAAAGAAAGCCACGGCAGATAGGTTCTATCTCGTGTTCGGTGTTACTTGCTACGCTGGAGTAGGAGAACGCGTGGGGCTGGCACAATCAGGACAAAGCAGATACTCGTAAATATGCAGATGACGGCAGATAATCCAGATCTATGGCGGCCCAGATGAATCACGCGTAGGATTAAGTTTGTGTTTTCTTCGGCGATGCTCGTTTCGTGGCTCGACTCTGGCTCTCGGTTCGTCTGCTCGTCGGCTCGGCTCCGCTCCGCCGTCTTCTCTTTCTCTCGTTCGAATCCCTCTCTCGCCATCGCGAAGAAAGAAAACGCACGCACCACGGTGCTGCGGCAACGGAGAAGGAAGCCCGGAGGAACGGTGGAACGGACGAGGAGAGAAGAAGCGTAAAGTTAACTTAAGCAAAGGACAGGACGAACAGAGGTTTCCCCTCTCGACAGGAGATGTATGTCGGTACGGTGAACCCTGTAGGATGCAACGGGGCAGAGCGTGGAAGATAGGGAGGGACGTGTAGAGGGGGGAAGATGGATGTCCTCGACCCCCAAATCCCCCAACCGTGAGCAACCCCCTCCAGCTTTCCTTATCTTTGCCAGCCGTTCATCCCGGACCCTCCAAACTCAAGGAGCGGCGGCCATAATGCCAGGATGCACCACCATCCCTGGTCGACGCGTTCTCTCTTTCTCTCAGCCCTGTTCCGCTCCTGCTTACTCGCTTGCTCCAATTTAAGTCTTAATAAGGCACGCAGCGACTCTGTTCTAATCTTACGGCCGACGTCTTATTATCTTCGTAAATCAAACTGCTAGCAGGAATAACGCTATATCCGAATTGTAGGCAAAATTGCGACTGGCGATACTTTACGCGTTGCACCTGACTACGATGTACCGGATGTCTTTGGCATCGTACCGCTGCGTTTCGAATTTACCGCGCTTTCTGTTCATTTCCACGTGGCGCCTGGCTGCGATAAAAAAAAGAAACGATACTGTTGCAAAATACAAGCTGTATGTTCGTAAAAAGGTAAATCGATCGATCGATCGATAGTGCAAAAGGTACGAACGAAACGGAATTTCACGTAGGCACGTGTCTCGTGTCCCGAAACCGAAAGTTTGGGTGAAATACGACGATAAATTTGTCGCATCCTTTAATTTTATGGACCATATGAATCCATTATCCGAAGTGGTGGCGTTTGCGTTAGTAGCACATCCGACCCATCCTACAAGCCGGCTCCTGGTATTGTGACGTCAGTTTATAGCCTCGTAAACCAAGCAGCGGTACTCGGCATTAGAAAATAACTGGGAGCGCGGTTTTCGCTACTGTTGTTCCGGTCCTGCTGTAAAAGTATACTACGCCCAAGTCGGCTTCTTGCAACGGCCATTCCGCGCGAGACTGACCAACGGATTGCCAGTCAACTGGGAACACATGCTCGTGGAAAAAGGAAAGAAAAAAAGAGAACCTTCTGCCAGCCTGTATTTACAGCTGCGTTTTTCTAATCGCTGCAATTGCACCGTACCTGCCTCTCGTTTGAATACTCCAGTACGTCAAGTGAAAAGCAACGTTTCACGGAAAACTACGTACAATTCTACTGCGATCCTCGAATTGTTGTATCTGAATTCGATCAAACCAAGAGATACTTTAAAGAGGGTTTGCCATAAACCGGAAGTCACGTATTAACACAGATTCCCCGAATATTGTGCTTAAGCTTAAACAATTTTTCGACACCAGGAAACGAACACGGTTGGGACAGGAATGAGCCGAAAAACGCACGGTTAAACTTTTTCTTCGTACTTTTCGCGAGAATATGATGCGAATACTTTTCAACCACGGCACCTCCTTACGGTCAACAGCCGGTTATATAAAGATACTAAAAAGTTTAGGGCACGCAAAAACAGGGGTGAAAGTTGGGGCGAATATTCAACAGGTTCAGCTTGTAGAATTTTCATAAAGGCAGAAAGTGTCTAGCGTAGCACTAGCCGGTGCTGAACCGGGCACCGACGTTTCGCAGTTCTTTGACTGCCTTCGACCGGGTCGCTCGGGTAATGGTGCTCGCAGTTCTCCGATTACACAGAGGAAGAAGAGGAGAGGAAAGGTGTACGTACACGTACACGGGGATCACGTGAAGGATAAATGGGGAGTGGATAACGAAGGTACAAGAGTACGAGAACGAAGTAAGTGCCCCCAACCTCCTGTAACATAGCGCTTTAGGACGAAGGGAGCGCCATGAGCGATGTCCTGTCGGTCCACTGCTTGCACGTACACCACTCTCGGACTACGTATACTTATGTGTATATGGCTACGTAAGCGCAGCTATAGTGCGTTTCAAAATTCTTCCTTTTGTGAAAATAATGACCGTTTTCGTTGTATTCTTGATCATTGTCAAGAGACACGATATGAGGAAATGTTTGAAGAAATTCGCTAGCGAAATGTTTAAAGACACTCCGTATCGCCGTAATACATTCTCTCTATCGTTACACCGCTCGTTTCTGCGTTCATTTTATAGAAATTACGATTTTTTAATCTATAGAAAACGATTCGTATGAATTTTATTATAAAATCGTGCGACAACTAGACCAGAGTGTTTGGTATCTAATATATCGTAATGTGAATTAGACTTCAGTAAATTGGACGAGCGCGATTTTTAGTTGGCCCGATCGTGACAATGAAAGGATGCTCTCGAGACACCCTGTACGTAAGCGGAACGTACATACACCGATAGGTTTCTCTCGCGTATGCAAATTAGCCAACGTTAGGTACGTATTCATGGGATCTTATCCGCGTGCACGTGTACAGGGTGAATGATCTCCCTGCGAGCTACCCCCGTGAAAGGAGGAGAAATTCAAATCTTCTAGACTCGCGGTAGAAAACGTATCTGGTCTAAACTATGAGAGTTTCTTTACACTGGCGAGTAAGCACGCGTCGCCAGGTTGCAGTTTCGCGAAAGCTCGCGGACGATATTTATGAAAAAAACGAAAACGTCGTCGCGTTTGGCCATTCAATTCGGCGTACGAGACGCGCGTACACTGTGGAAGAAAAGACGGCGAGTTCCGTTGCCGATGCTCACCCGATCGTCTTTTGTATGGCCGAACACGTAATCGTCTCATTTACGTATAATTGCAATAACGATGCACTCGTACGTGTACTGAATTATCTCTTTATCGTATGGTGCTTCGAGCGAACGTCTCATTTGAATAAGTGGCCGAGTATCGTACACCCGAAAGGGTTGATGAAAGCTTTCGTCGGGCATAAAGATAACGCGATTGACGCAGCCTCCTCGCACTTGTTACGGCAACGTGTAACCTGCTACGATGTATTAATTTCGGTCGATTCGCAATCGCCATGATTGTATATTTATAAAACGGCGCGCCGGACTCGCGAGCTCAGGCTACAGGAGAAATCATCGGCGCTTCCACGTACATAATACGCGCGGTGGTTCGCCGGATTCCTTTTTTTCCAGGTAGAGATGCTTGGAAATCGATGGCTGCGAGATTGAGGTACCCGAGTCGAGGACGGACCCGGAAGTCGGCTAGGTCGATAACCTAATTCATCTCGGTGCGAATTTCAGCCGATCGTTTGGTCGACGCGCTGAAATCATGGCACCACGTTCTTGTAAATTCTCAGCCTGTTGTTACTCGCGTTAAGGCGACTTTAAGTTTACCTGGCGATCTATATAAGCAGTTGGCGAACGTATAAATAACGTCGGTGACGTTAAAGGGAAAGGAAGTTTGAAAAGGGCGAGTGAAACGATCCGGTCGATCGGATTAAAATAAAGTGGAGTTGGCTACTCAATCGAATCGCCTGTTTGAGAAATAGAAAACGCCTGGTCGATACGAACACCGGTAACGGCTATCGAATGCCGGCGATATATAGCTGGAATTCTTCCGTCGAATGAAGAAATATCGCTGGAGGGAAATGGAATCGTGATAAGAAACGGGAATACCATTGACAATGTCCGCGTGTCCCTTCCCATCAAAGAGTTACGGCATACTCTTATTTCTGGTATCAGATCAACCTATTTCTCAGCAGTCATTGTCAAACACGACGAGAGTCTCTACTTCAGCCATTCCTATCGCGTCGTTCTCGTGCAACATACACCGAACGGCGACAATTACAAACGAGCGAGATCTCGGACAGACAACGGGGGACGATCGACGTACACGCTATAGGTACACGCGTGATATCGTGACAACGCATAAAAAACCTGACCAACTATGGCGTGGCGCGGCATGGCGTGGTGTATAGCGTCGGTATAGGGTGGTGTGTCTCGGTGTGGCCTGGTGTGGCATGGCGTGGCAAAGCTAAGTGCGAGATACATCACGGCCACCTTCGGCCAAGCGCTTCGGCTTCTCTCTCTTCTTTCTTCCCCCTTCCCCTCCCCCCCTTTTTCACGCTGACTCCCTTTCGGTTTGGTCTTGGATAACGCCAACAACACCGCCGTAGATAAAGGGTCTTCTGATCGTAAAACACTCTCGTTAAGAATATGATCCGGGCTTACCTTCGACCAACGCGGACACGACCACCAACACCAAGAAACCTTATTCGAGTTGGAGAACGGCGCAAAGGAACACACCGAGTCGTCCGGCGAGAATTACGA
Source organism: Bombus bifarius (assembly GCF_011952205.1). Lineage (NCBI taxonomy): Eukaryota > Metazoa > Arthropoda > Insecta > Hymenoptera > Apidae > Bombus > Bombus bifarius. Next base: position 2,109,336 of record NW_022884354.1, read on the forward strand.
TCGCTACTGCCCCTCTTAGATACTGTGCTGCATATCTACCACCTCGTATAACCTCGTACACCTCGTCAGTGTATAACGAACCACCGTAAACAGCGACAAGCATCCACCTCCTCGCTATATACCAAACGCCTCCATACGTTTTCGTGGCCGCTGTCCCAGACGGATGAGCCTGCCCCGCTAGATTTATTCTCGAGGACGACCATCGCGAATCGATTATTTATCAGAGAAGAACGCCTCAGGGCTGTTGGTACTTGCACCGGTGTATCTATCTTCCGATGTACGTACATGGCCTTCCCCTCGTGGCACACGGCGCTCTAAAGATAGAGATGTTTTTTTTTTTCGATTTTCCAATTCCGAGCGTAATTCTACGATTGTCGCGGCTGGATATCGTTAGACGTTCCCATTGCGCTTATCCCCGTTGTCTTTTTGCCGGGGCTGGAAACCCTGGCAAATTGATCGCCGTTTCATTTACAATTTAAATCGCAGTGAAAGAAACGGACGGACGCGTTTCACAACTGTTAAATCTTCGCCATTTTATTGAGCCCGGCTTCGGCAAAACGATCGAAAGAAAATAAAGTTATAATAATTACCATAAAATATTAGCGCGTTCGAGTTACGCCAACCACCGATACGTTGGAATTTTATCAAATTATTAAATCTCGATCGTGCCGATGCCTTGGCTTGCGATACCGATAAGCTCGGCCCGCGAGTCCTACAACCCGCGAGAGATCGATTCCTCGCCGAAGAATTACGATCTTTATCGAGTGACGATGGAGTTTCGCTGATTTATTTTTCCACTCCGGGCATAACAGACTAACATAAACCTCGTTCACTTTCATCCTATCTACTTAACGCGAACGTTTCACCTTTCCCATTAGCATCTCCATCGATGAATCAGAAAAACACCATTTACATCTACTTCCTAATGGACGAAACGGTTTAACATTCTTGCTAAACGCTTGCTTAAATGTTAATTGATTAAGTGTGCGAGCAGTGGATAATATCGAAGTATAAATATCGACGTAAAAATTAATTATCAAACGATCTCAAAGACATTATCGTGTGGTCGTTGAGATTGTCGTTCGGATCAGGGGACGCGAATGGTAAAAATTGACGAAACCAGGAACAAACGGCTAGTGACAAAGCGAATGCGATAAAGCGAGGTCGCGTATTTCATCCTCTGTGCTCATTGGCGCATAACATCCACCATAAGGGCACGGTGTCAAGATTTACAATCGCGAGCGGCCGAATGCGTGCAGGAATGCTCGAGGTTCTCTGTTGCTCGCGCGAAACAACTCTTGCAGGGCTCTGTGCGCTGCCATGGTGGCTTGAATTATTCATCCCGGGGCCGCTGCATTTGTTGCTGGTACCATATCAGAGTGCAGCGTCACATTAACCTAAGACACCGGGCGTTGTTTCACGTAGGTATCAGCAATTAGATTTCACGGATAATACGCGAAGCTATGATAACCGAGTTTACTGTACGCCTCTCTGCTTGGAATCTCTTTGAGATGGACTTTGACGACGTGCCACGCGGATTACATGCGAGTCGTTGCCACGAACTCGTAACTCTACGTATATAGCTGCTTCTCTCTCTCTCTCTCTGTCTTCTTTTTATTCTGCTTTTCGCCGTGCACGCTTTTGGTACGTTAAAAATTTTAACGTCCATTTATATGTTCGCGGAATAGTCTGGAATCGTTGGCAGATCCCATGAATATTTATCATACAGACGAATATACTCGAACGATTCCCTGGATGCACCTTATCCGAACGAAGCAAGGCGGCGCGAGGCTGCCCGCGGATTTTCGAGTGGCTGCGGATATAAAACGGCCCGGAGCGTTGTGTTTTCGTGCAGTGCGTGACTATCGGGGCTAGGGCTTCGAACCTGAGCCCACAACGGCCAGGCGAAGGCGAGCGCAATGCACGTTCATGCATCGCGCGCGGCCCCTCCAGTGATTAATGCATTCGGCCAACGTAGGCCAGACACGAGCGAAGCTACGAAAACCACGGTTTTACCTGCGCACGTGCACCGCTGATTTTCTCCCTTTCATCTTCTTGGGAATCTCAACCGTGCTTCCACGTGTACAGACGTCTCTCGAGGAGAAGGAACGTGTATATATATATGTCTACAATCTGATTTCAGAACGTTCTTACGTGACGCTAGAGAACTGCTCTCTGGAGACCATTCGAAGCAACAAAAGAGCGACAGAAAAGCTTTGTAGACAGCTTCCCGAGAAGCGAACAACCTCGTACGTTAGATGCCGTCAAACGGAGCCGAGGGAAAAAGCGGCGCTTTAATCGAGTGTCGAATGAACTCGCAATGGCCTTTAATCCCGTCAAGACACTGATTTATCGAACGTGAATGTGTCCGGGTAAACGATAGCTCGCGAGGCGACTAGAAACGCGAAATATTTCTCGAGGTAGGAATCGTGAGATGTTGGGGAACTTTAAAGACGAGATGGGAAGATGCGATCCAGCCGGGGATTAATCATCCTTAATTGAAATACGCGCGACGTGTATCATAATTCGAAAACGAAAATATACCGTTTATTTATACCGCCTTCCTTTTGTTTCGAAATATCAAGCTCGTCCAACGTGTACCGATAAAGTTTCACGCGAAACGCGTAAATTCTACGCGTGTCTATCCGCGAATAATTTTCTTCGAAGCTAGCTAACGTTGCTGAGTAACGATTACAGCGGTCGATGGTTTAACACGACACGTAGGTGGAAGATTTACAAATGCAGGAAAAAGTCTCGCCTGGATATACGCACGATCGTGGGATCGAAAAGCGTAGAAAAGTGAAAGAAAGAGGGAAAAAGAAAGGAAAAAAGGAAGAGAAGGGAACGTCATGGCGTATAGGCGCAAAGATCGCGTAGCTAGTTGAAACGATTGTCGAGTGATATTTGCGCGTGCATCGTACTCGCTCTTGAAACTTTGCAATACGCGTAAATCGATGTTCTTTATCGGCGATGTTAAGAGCAACGAAACTTTAATGAGTCATTTGTATGTGTGCAGCTGGACTTCCTGAGGATCGTTTCTCGTACACGGTTGCACTACACCATTCGTAAATATTAAGTCGTAATTAACAAGCTTGTAATTGTTAGTCCGGTAGCGGACATGCTATTTCAATATTATTCTAACGACAGAAATGAAATCTTCGTTGATATCCTCTAATTAAGAAACATTAATCGATATGGTAATAAGATTGTGCAGATTGTGATTAGCAACGACGTGGAGATAAAGTTGCTAGTTAACCGGTTGCATTCATTCGCGTAGATAATATTGTATGGAAACAGAAGTCAAACGGCTGTGATAATTACGTCGATTCGTGATCAACGATTTTTCCACGAACACGTTGTTGTCGAGAAAGGAGAATTTTTTAGAATTTCAAGTAGTTTTTACTCGCGTTTAGGGATTCAAAGGGCGACTAGACCCATTACGTCGTTACCACGCTAGGTGTATCTACGCGGTCAGATTAATTAATTTCACTCGCATGGTGGCGAAGACGTAAGGCTGTTACTTCCTAATATCGGTGCAAACGTACATCCGACCACCTATAGTGATCGTACCTGTCTCCAAGAATATCAAACGCACGAGCAAGAGATCTGACCGGAGACACCTGATTATCCAACGATTTATACGCGAATAGCGTGTTCGAAATGGCACTTTTCTCACGAATCAAAGGGCCGTTCGGATCAAGAGTAGCGTCACGTTTGACACGGTTCTCACATCAAAGTAATTGCGGCGATTCCGAGCGAACGGCTCTGGAAATGAATCAGTCGATAACCTCGTCCTGCGATAGACTCGTGTACCGTATATCGATTCTACGATTTAATTGTCGATGATTGAGATACGGCTTAATCGGTGTGTTCATGCAGTACCCAGCCGACGTAAAACAAGTTGAACAAACGATGAACGATACGAAATACGTATAGCACAGTAGGGTTGTTTTTAAAAAAAGGGGGTGGAGTAACGAGTATTTAACTGCTACAGCGTAGAACGTGTACCGTGACGTAAAATTATATTTGGAATAATACGAATAATGAATGGTAATATGAATAGCATAAATAATATCTAAGGTTCCCGCACGACAAATATATCCAGGAAATATTTGATGTTCCTTAAAATTACATAGTATCTGTAATATATTGTGAAATTGTTAACAAAGGACCGGGTCAGAAGAAGAAAATCATCTTGTAACGATGTTGAGAAATCATTCCCAAGTGTCTCCTATTTTAATCTCTTTAGTTCAAACAGGTAGCGTCGTAAATAATTTTATATACAGGGTGGTTGGTAACTGGTGGTACAAGCGGAAAGGGGGTGATTCTAGGCGAAAAAATAAGTCGAAAATGTAGAATAAAAATTGTTCGTTCGAGGCTTTGTTTTCGAGAAAATCCACTTTGAATTTTCGCTCGGTACGCGTGCACTTTATCGCGTCTCGTTGGAACGGATCTCACTGTAAATCGTTGTCTCGATCGACGTTATGTTGATAACAAAACGAACTACCGGAATTATTAGAAGATGTAGAAGTTTAATTTTTAAACAAGACGGTGCACCGCCACATTTTAAATAAAGTGCAGGCGTACCGAGCGAAAATTCAAAGTCGATTTTCTCGAGAACGAAGCCTCGAACGAAAAATTTTTATTCTATATTTTCGACTTCTTTTTTCGCCTAGAATCACCCTCTTTCCGCTTGTACCACCAGTTACCAACCACCCTGTATACGCGATATATCTATCAATATCTCCTAACATTGTGAATTTTTAGAGACACTGAACGAGGGAAATTTCCATTTTCGAGGCGTTAAAACTCTTCGGAGAAATTCAGAGGAACAAACAAGAGAATTCGCATCATTGTCGACGAACATTAAAGCTTCGCAGAGTGTCGGAAACTGCGATAGCTGTTCGCGTGTAAATTCACGTTTGCGGAGGAAGAGAAAGGGAGAACAAGTTGGTCGGACAACGGTTGTTATTAGCGCTTTAATTGGGTCCAGTCTCTTATCCTGCAATATTCCAGGGCTAGGGGCTCGTACCTGCTACCCATATGGTTGTCCTAATCCGCAGCCACCGGCAATACCCAAAACTACTGGTTAACGAGACACATGTGGACAAATTCATAGGGTTTCTTGGAGATTTTTCGAATTTACAGGCCGATACGGATGGAGGGCAACGAAAGGCCGAAACCATGCCAGGCTTGCAAGCGAAATCAGGATGCCCACAGAGATATGCATCGATTGGGCTGGCTCGTATCGATATTTCGAGATAAACGTTCTCCACTATTCCCGATTAATTGAAATACAAAAATGAAACGGACGCGCACAAATGATAACGGAAGTGCACACGGTAGGTCGAAAGACCGCTTTATGGTGGCGTTCCTCGGCAGCTCAAAATGGCGAACTGGTCCAACTGGTCGTTCCTTCGTTTCTTTTTCTTTCTCTTATTCCAACGCTCATTCAACTCGGCTCCTTATTTGTCGAAGAAATCTCGCGAACTTTTCATCGCGTAAAATTCATCGTTCGCCGTAAATCTGGCCCAGAGCGAGTAACTTTTTTCGCGCTATTTATACAATTAATTGGTTCGTAGACGTAACACTTTACTGCGGAGTGTCCGCGGATCGGCAAGTTGTAATGTCTAAATTTCGGTTTAATTGACGTTGATTTAACCGTCTCTTTGTATTAATTTTAGGCGGAACTGTCAGTACAAAATGGACAGAAGTTACGAGGAAGGCGCGCAACGTAATTTCACGCTCTTAGCAAATTCTGGCGACTATGCATTTTGCGAAATGTCGACACATTTATGAGGGTGAGCATCCAGCGGCAAAAGCGTGCGTGCTAACCGTGTGTCTATAAATAAACGGTGAAATGCAGCAAACGGTCGGCTTTAATTGGAAGGTTCGAACGCACGCAATGTTTGTTACGATAGGTTTCGTTCAGGAATGCAATTAAAATGGTGATCTCATCGAATCGTAAAAAAAGCGTTTCACGACGCGAAGAAAGGTGTCGCGCGTAATTCCAACCGAGATGTCAATCGGTGGTGTAATCGATCGAGAAGATCGTCCGCTGAATTTACAGCTGGTTTAACATTGTTGCATCCAGATATTTTAATGCCAGCAATATTAAATGCATGAGAAGATAAGATCTTATAAAAATTAATGTTCCAATTTGATTGCATGATTCTACGTAACGAATACACGCTGCAAATTACCAGACTGTAGCTAAAATAAATTAACAATTGAACTAAAGAGGAAGAACGGTACAGGTGTTCATGAGCGCGTGTACGTGGCTGTGTACACCGTTCGAAATCGCAGGATCGTAGGGTTGAGCCGCGACGTTTGGCTTCACATTTGCGATTCGAGGTGTACTCATAGCAAACGGAGAGCAAGTGCATGTATTCGATGAAAGGAGGCGGAGAAATAGGGGACATTGGCGTGTAAGATCGAGATAGGGAACATCGATATTCTGCGCTATCTATCAAGAAGAAAGAAACATCGTATCTTATTCCTTTCGACAGTGCGATAAAAGGCGCGAACGAGACAACCAACTAACGAAAAAATGTAGCTCGAACGAGTTTGCTGTCTGATTTACAGGCGATACATTTTATCAGACGAGACAAAAGTGTGTACGATAGATCCGGAAAAAATTCGCGCGGCGTTAGTGATCGCGACCGAGATCGTATAGTACGTAGGAAGTGAGGAGCGAACGTGTCGAGGGTTCTAGAGAGAGGAGAGGATAGAGCGCGCGGTGAGAGAGTGCAGAGAGACAGAAATTGAGGGGCACACCCGCTCCCTGCGGCCGTCGTCAATCAGAATTCCGCGAATTAGCGTTAACGGGCCGTTATTGCCGCGTCCATTTGGCTAGTGTACAGTTTGGGTCGTGGATATGAGCCCATAGATTCCCCATATTCTACGCCGTATGGGGCGATGGTGCTGCCGCGCATAGCCCACCGGAATCCGGTTAGTTACTACCGCGTGTTATGGACCGCCGCGCGCTATTCTCCTCTCGCTCTGCCAACCCCGTCGCACTCGCGATTCTCTCTGCCGGTTTCTCTCTGCCGGTCTCTCTCTCCTTGTCCTGTCTCTTTCTCGCTCCGTATATCCGTGGAAAGCTCCACCCTGCCGACGGGTACAATGCGAATGGCCGCGGCCTCTCTGCTACCGGCTTTATGCATCTATCGATACCTATTTACCCATTCGCGCAGGAGCAATGCTTCCTATTTTCCATGAATAAATGTACGCCGCCTAGGATGTACGGTGCGTAGCTGGTAAGCCATCGTTGAAACTCTTTTTCGAATCAACGGCGATACAATTTCGAGCAAACGCCGCAATGAAGTAATGGCTGCGCTTTATACACGCGGGATACTGATTGCCAAAGGTTGCTGGCATACTAAGCGTGAATTTGTATAGATACACGTTTGGCTCGTTCGAAGATTACGCGCGCAAGTCGCGACGAGTTCCGATCGGTAGCTACCCCGTTACATTTAGATTGACTGTATGAAAGTTGCACGTACGTGCATTCGCTATGAATGATTTTACAAACAAGGGTTTGTAACAGGCGGTGTTATGCAGTGGTTGTGGTGTAACTAGTCGAACATTCAGCTGGTTGGCAAACGTGATGAAAATGATTACTATTTATGCAGCGCTGCATGCATTACGCTATGTTACAATTCTGTTGTGTTAGCGTGAATTATTTATCAGCGGGATATTGCAGACGCGAATGCATTAGCGGTTGTTGCCAAGTGGCGGGAAGAAAAAGAGGCGCAAAAGCCGCAGAGCTATGTCTCCGAAACGAACGTGGTACACGGCACATAAAAGTCCGCGTAACGGGCGAAACAACCAGTTTTCAATAAATGGAGGCACGCGGTTCTTCTCTGAATATCGGGTTGCAGAAGGAAACCGAGATAGCGATGCTTTGTTCGTGGTACCGAGAGAGAAATTGCGCAATGAAACAGGAGCCTGCATAAGAGACGTTCAAAAGAAACCATCTGCGTCCCGCTGGGCAGCCGGAGTAATCTTAAGCGATCATTGCCTTATTTAAACTTTTATGCAACGAGTTACTCTAGCTACCAATAATTCCTGTCACGTTCCCAACCTTGTATGATCTGCATCGTATGCATGTCAGTCTCGCGTAGATGTCTTAATCCGATGAACAACGGGGAGGGTTCAAGGCAATTTGCAACGGTACGTAGGCAGAAAAAGCAATCGTATTATGCATCGAGAAATTCTTCGCGCCCCAGTAGCTACCATCGACGAATGATAGATCGCCGCTTAATTATCTAAAGGTAATCTAATTGCCGTAAAATACTAATAAACTGTATATATAGAAGAAACTATCTATCTATATTGTAACACGCTTAACGATCGATCTAAATATCTTAGAAGAGACTGAACGATCTTACCGAAATAGTAGAAGATCGATCAGGATTCAGAGGACTGTCACCCGACTCCACCGTATAACTTACAACCGAAATACCGTTGATATTCCGAATGGACTGCACGAACCTGCGAAAAACCCGATACTGTACTTTTACCATCCGACTGAACCACCTTGGCATCGGAGAGCAAACTTGAGAATCTTAAGGGAATCAGCGACAGTCCGTGGCTACTTTTTTAAAATCACGCTTTTTACCTGACTTCCCGAAAATTGTCTAGAATTATTCTCACGGCCAACGTAATTGTCCAAACACGGTTATGTTGTCGCCTGAAGGACTGGCCTTGGTTTTTTACGAACTCCTTCCACCTTCTTCTCCCTGCTATCTTTTTTCTCGAACGTGGCCACAAAAAGATCTTAAAAAAGTATACGTAACTCGGCAAGTCAGGAAGGCAGTTACGAAATTGCAAGGAATTTCAAGGCTGCTCGTAAAAACCTCGGAAAAGAATAGTCGAGGTGCCGCGTTTCCTGCAATAGTGCGGCTTTTTTCTCCACGGCGGCCGACTGGCTGAAAAGGGAGCGAGCGGTAGATGGACCCGAGGTCTCTCAAGGGTTGTTAAAAACGGCCGCTTTGGCTAAAAAAGCATTTAACGGGGTGACAGAGAGGGTGTTTATAGCAGGAATACCCATAAAGGGTCACAGTCGACGTTGACTCGGGGATGGCTAGTAAAAAAGGTAAACCTGCAAGGTCGTTGCGCTTTGACTCGTTCAAATCAGTCGTTCGGCGATCCGCTCGACCTCGTAAACCTTCGAGATTCCAACAGTAATGACCGAACTTTTTCCTTCTTTCTGATACAACGATCACCTCTTTTTACTTCTTCGTCCAAACACTGCGCGATTCTATTCGATAGAAAATATTCTATGGAAAGTTCGTCATTGATTAAATACCGTAGCTGGTATTTATTTATAAATAATTTGACCACGTATTAAAATTTCTGTTTGTCAAATATTGCGAATTTTCAGAATAACTTTTCGTATAGATTAATATCTTTTATTTCAATATTTCATCGATAAGAATAAAATGCATGAAATTTGAGAAAAATATTGAAGAATACTGGTGTTTTTTACCAGATATTGAAACTCGAAATTCGTCGGGATGAAATCTAACCTAACCTCAAACGCAATATTCATTCTACCAGTGTGTTCTTTTAGTTCAGTTAATCCTTTACGTTGAGCATCCATTTAAAAAAAAGTATAGAAAAAGTATTACCATTTCTCTCAAATATATTTGACGTTACATAATCAAAATACATATCACTACGATAAAGTGTCTTCAAAATGCGGAATTGCATTTTCTTAGTAAAAAAAGGGAATGAAAGAAGCAGGCTGTCTCTAGAAAGCATGTTTTATGAGAAAAAAACCGATAAAGTTTGGATAACAGGTAAAGCGTACAAGACCAATCCGTCGGAAGTGGTCATGTCGACCCGTCGGATCTGGCCCGTGACTGAAACTAAACGTTTATGCCTGCCACGACCTCGTAAACCCTACAATTGCTCATTTCAGAGTTTCTGCTTTTTTTCGTGAACCCCTCATTGAAACCCAGCATTTTTTTTTTTTTCGTAGGAGCCAAGGACGGCCGTTTGACGACCAACAGAATCCATGGGGTTAAGCGGACAAGAGTTAGTTCCACTTCGACCTACGCGCCTCTAACACCATCGTTTCGTCTGCTCCATCAAAAAAGTCGCGCGTGTACTGTGATATCGTAGAAAGAGTTACGCTGCCTACCAAAAGTATTGGGATTGACCTATTGACATTTAGTGCAAACTGAATACTTTTCAGGTATTTTATTGTAAAGTTGTTATTTTATTTGTATCGTACGTGTGCTGTGATATAAAATATGAAATAAAGTAAAGTGTTTATTCGAATTTTTCAATGAATATAACGAGTAGGTGTTGCGATACTTATGTTCGGCGGTGCACATTTTGCTTAAGGGCTCGAGTGTCATATGAATTTGAAGTTGTAAGTTTGAACGTGCAAGGAATGCGGTGGTTGTTTTCTCCGGATAAAGATGTGCCCTTGTTTGTGTGATAACATGTTTGCTGATAATGAGTAGGTAGGTGCTCTCTGGTGCACAGCCGACATCTTCTTTTCTATCCACTTATGGCGTGTACCTTGTATCTGTGCTTGGAACGTAACGAGAAGTTGAAGAGGATCTTTGCAGAGAAAATTCCAGGCAACTAGATAGCAAGTATGTAACGAAAAATCTGTGCAGCTTCTTTAGAAAATTAGTAAGGGAATAGGAAGTTGTGAAACCAAGGAGGAAGTTCCTTTCGATGAAAGTACGAGAAAAACAAGTTGATCGGGTTGCATTGGTGAAATGTCACGGAGGTTATCACGAATGAAACCATTTTTCACTCATCAACCGAGCGTGTCTCGACGAATATTCTGGAAGATGAACATACTTGGAACTGTGCGGATGACAGTACAAAGATAAGCTGTCATTATCAGTGGACGAAACGACGCCTTGCCGAGTATTTGCTTCCGTAAAGTGTTTCTCGTTCGTCGAGATAGCTAGGGTATTTTAAAAAAATTTCCTCATCAAACAGAAAGCGCACGATGGAGATCAGAAACACCAAAGTAATACTGGCGAAACGGTAAAATTATATAAAAGAAATTACGTAAAAGAAATTTCGAAATATATGCAGAGTTCGTATCTCGGTCTCGTTTATAACTCAGTTTCCCGGCTATATTTCACCGAAAGCAGTGGGTTCCACATTTCCTGCAAACGATAATTTCTCTTACAGTCAAGTGCCAAAAACTGCATGAAGCACAGCCCGTGACAAACGCGTTTGTACATAGCATAAGTATGGTAGGATCGTTGGCGTTGAGGCAGGTCAAGAACTCGTTGCCATATCAATATACTTAAGTGAAATGATACGAGGCAGTCGTAAAACCCGACAGTAATGACGCATTAGGGGGTTGCCGGGCCGATTTAGTTGGCTATCAAACAAAAGGCAACTTTTACTGAATCCAACCGAGGCGGAGGCGCGCGTTTTAAAAGGTTCGGTCGAAGGAGTGCGCGGCGGCCATTTATACCTGACGTTTTATGCGTTTTATAGGTGCGACGTGCGTCTCGTGTGCCAAACGGCGCATAAAAGTGCAAGCAGATTGCTCGTTCTCCTCGTTACCGCGTTACGGATTATTCTTAAAATTTCACACCTCCAACTCAGCCAACTCAGAAACTATTCACTGGTGGATTCACCATTAATTCTTCCACACCACGGTACGTTTTATTCTATTTGTTTCTTGCTACCACTCGCGTGGTAAATTATATATATCGTGTTTTTATGCTTCATATTCGATCGATTTAAAAATCAATTATTCACGAGTGTTTCTACTTTATATTATTACTAGCTAACGATAACCGAATGTTATCGACAATAATTATATCACAATCGTGACATTAATAGTTTTATAATTGTTATACAAATAGACGACGGTGTTTGTAATTATGATCATTTCTTTCCATTCGAAATTCGACATAAATTTTTAACACGCGGAAATAAAATTGATAAAATCAATGTTTTCTGTCAACGGTATGATTTCACGCTGTAAAAAGGCTGATAAAAGAGCAGAAGAAATAATGGCCGTACAGACAAGTATAATAAGAAGGCGGCGCATAGTTTTCTTAAGAAAATGGATGATGAATATTTAGTGCGACAACAACGATAGATTATCAGCAGCATAAAGCGTGACCCGGATAAGGTTTGAGGCAGCATTTGAAATCATAAATACAGTCGCGATACAACATCAGTAAACGTGCTTTTCCTGCGGAACGAAATAATGCTTTCAATGCGCTGGCACTTGCTTTCATAAACCTGATATTAAGTTCGCGTTTATCATAAAACAGCGCGTGTTCGCGTTAAGAAAAAAAGGAAAAGAAAGAAAATAGTAATTTGTAGGGAATTGTATCGTTAAAAATCCGATTAGAGATTCTTTCACGAAGAACGCGATTTTTATTACGTGTATAATACACCGTGCATTTGGAGTACCGAGCAAACCCAGCGAGAACTTCTTAGATTTATGCGCGCTACTATACGCGCGAAAAGGAAAGACAGAAGGGAGAAAGTAGGAAGATTGATGGGATCAATATGCAGTAAGTCTGAACAATGCGTTTGAGGCTAATGGGGGAGACGCGCCGTGAAAAACTTTAATATTATCCCTAGCCAGGAATACTTCTGCATTCAAAATTTATCAACGATTATAACCTGGCCAAGGTAAATAGAAAATTAAAAAGTACGCGGCTACGTGTGATTATTCAGCCCATTTTAATTGTAATTATGAAATGCAGAAAAAAAATGAAAAATTACTGTCGATGTAGAAGATAATGTACGTAAGTATCTACATGCTCGAGTTTGAGAGGCTATAAGTCGTTCGAACAACTCACGATCATCGAGTATTGCGAAATTTTAAAGATCTAATTATTTATTTCAACTCTATAATGGAATAAAAAACAATTTTACTCGTCTCTTTATTAATTTTAATTTGTTATGTAGCGTAAAATGAAACAAATGAAATTTTGATTCTTATCGTTGTACCAAAATATAACAATCTGGGTTGAATCGATTCGGCTAGAAATCTGGCCCTAATGTGAAATCGTAATACGGAAAATCGTGGATGGAAAGATAAGTGAGTACCTCAAAATGCAAATGATAAATGTAAATATTTAATCACAGCGATCGTATACGCTGAACGACGAATGTCGGAATGAAAATTTTATAAAAATTAATTAGGCATTCGCGCGAGTAAGATAGGATTAAATAGTTTTCACGTGGTAACTGTATAATATCTAGCTAAAAAAAAAAATGTCCGCCGAACGAAATTTTAGACTGTAGAATAAACGTTGGTTATATGAGCAACGATTGTGCCGACGACAATTTCACTATATCGCTTATTAATTGCTTGAAATGCGCATCAAATTAGTTGAGCTCGTAAACGATACGTCACGTATTCAATTTACAATCATGACACTCGCGATGAAATAAATTGATGCTATTGCGATACTATCGTTCGCATAATAAATGCCGCGTTATCGAATGCATACATTCGGGATATTAGTTCAATATTCCTACATATATATAGACGAGAGCGAAGCAATTAATCGGCCAAGTTTTTCAGTTCGCGGGACGCCAGCGGATTTAATGAATTTATAAAATATAGCCGCCATATTGAAAAGCGTATAACATCGAACGAAATTGATGGTCGAAACACCAATTACAAGATAGAAGCTATAAACCTACGATTTAACGTGGACGGCGAGCTTGAAAGGAGAATATGAAAAATAAAATCACCAGCAGAGAAACGTTAAAGGGTAACTAATATTCTCCACTATACGTTTCTATTATTTTCGTTACGAACCAGGCATACGAGAAGAGAATACGAAGACATAAACGATAGGAAACAAAAGAAAAAAGAAAGGAGACTTCTCTGCCAAAAAGGATATTGCAAAGTCACAGAGCGAGAGATTAAACCATGCTTCGAATTCGAATCTATAAGTGTTTTGCTCCTCCGGGAATCGGGCGGCGGCACGTGTCAAAGGGTGGAAGAAGAAGAAGAAATTCAGCGACCGGGCAATAATGCGCAAGCGTAAACTGCGATGGAGTTACTGGGATTGTGAACGTGGCCGAGCGAGACGGCGTCTATAGTCAAGATGGCTGCCCTACTCCCTCCATCGCGTCTCCCATCGCTATACCGGTTGGCGCGCCTGCCTCGAGGAGAACCAAGCCACAGCTCACATCGCTAGCCAGAAACGGGTACATACAATCGCATACTGTTTCGTCTACACTTACCCCAAATATTTTTAAACTTCTTCCACACTCTTTTCTTCCTCTTTTTCTTGACGCGACGTCCGCCGCCGTGGCTTTTCGGTTGTTCCGCTGACTGTCGACGTGTACAGCCCTCCGAAATCGTCGTCATCCTTCCCCGTGGTCGTTGATTTTCCACGAAAAGACACGCACGAAAATGTATCGTGCTGTGCGTCTGCTGACGCTCACGCAGCGCAGCGCTGCTCGACACACGCAGCAGTAGACGAATAGAATACGAAGGAGGGGAACGACGACAAGGGCGGGTTACATGAAAGATACATGTAAGGGGGAAACTTGGAAATTTCTGATCTATCTCGTGCACGCTGTAAAAAATAATGCGTCTGTTTCCACGTCTGTACATTGGTATTTTAAACTTCTTGTTACATCGTTTTATTATAGCATTAAAACGTCTGTAAACGTCTCTAAATTCTTTCATTGAAAAATCTAAAGAAAATAGAATATGTTATCTTTCGTCGTATCTAAATTCCAGAAAGGAACTACATAATCATGTCGAATAAAGAAAAGACGTACGACTGAAATAAATACCTTGAGCGAAGACTGCACACCATTTATAAAATCGTACCGTTTCGGAAGCTGTAAAATAAGTCGTCATTAAAAAATGTCCAAGGAATAATGTCGCGGTTCTTATTTCGAGAAATTATTCGTAATAAAACTTCCTTAACGTCAGAGAAAAACGGAAGCGACTCTTTCTCCTTCGGCTGACTGGAACGAGCCTGGTAATAGAGGCGCGTGTGTAAAACCAAACAATATCGATCGTTAAAGCCATCGTGAAGGGATAGTTTTCTTGGCTTCGAAAGGCTCGCGGAAGATTTCCTAAATCGCGCGGCAGTAACCGAGATTCTTACCTGAGAGTCAAAGAGGCGGTCTAAGGATAGGCAAAACTAGGGATAAGTGGAAGAGAAAGGTCTGTGGTGGAAAAAGGATAAAGTGACGGAGGCTGCGACAGATGGACCGTGCGCGGAAGGTGGAAGGAGAATCCTAAGATGGCTGCCGTGTGTGCACGGCGTACGCGTCGCGTGCAACAACAACGTGGGTGAGCTAACGGGTGCCCGATGTGGAAGTGCAAGCCATAACTCGGTGATTTTTCTCGGGAGTGAATTCCATTCTTGTCGACGAGTTTCGTTGAAAACGTTTTCGTAAACCGGCAGAAACGTAGCTCAGCGCACGGCCACGCCCTTGGCACGGGCAGCCATCTTGCGTGTCAGCTGAGCGCGATGCACCACGGTAGTCAGTGTTGCAACCTTAGCAACCATCACGCGACTTACGCTGCGTGTACGCCTTACCAACATTGGCTGACGCTACTGTTCAGGTACATTTTATCATATTTTCACTTTTTTTTCTTCGTTCGTTATTAAGGCCGGTCGTAACTCTAGATTGAAAATTATAACGATAGTTTGTGGCTTTAGATACTCGAGGTAGATACCCTTTGTTCGTGCATGACTCTTAGACGATATTTTACAAGTGTGTAAGTACCCCTATAGTTTCTTAAAAAGAAGGAACATTTTATTTATGTTAAATATTCTTTTCTTCGTTGTAACGTTATAATTTTCTACGTTTGAGATGAGGTTCCGTGTTATTTTTCTTTTTTTTTTTTTTGTAGTCTAACCGATAATTTTTACGTTATATATAATTTAATTATTATAATTATGTAATGGATGGAGAGAGATTAGTTTACATAAATAACGTGGCAGTAGAAAAACGAAAACACTAGAAACAACGAATAATACACAAGAATAAAGCTTCGAATGGTACAGTGTGGTTTTTCGAAACGATTGTTTTTATACGCCTTGTACTTCTATCAGTTCCTTTTTTTTCAACCATTTCTTTTACTCGTTCCGGTCTCGCTCTGGATATTGCGTTCCTCTTTCAACCGCATGGCCGTTAATATTTTATAATGTAACGTTATCCCGTTGTTGATTATGCTACAGCGACCGTTGTCGCGTTTGGAACAATAGCAAAAACGTATTTATGGATATTACACGTTCAATTTATTTTTCGACCGTGGTGAAAAGCATTCTTAAGCTATTTTTTCGACCGTATTTTTAACCATTTCTTTATCCTTATGGCGCGGAACGACGCGACGTGGCTCACAAAAATAAATGCATTTGCGGTTTCTTTCTAATAAGAACAGAAACAAAATGATCACGGGTGTTAAGTAGGGTTACATTTGTTGATTTACCCATTTATTTTCACCGGCCTGTAGAAGAGAATCCCGATATCATCGCGTTTTAGCAGACGACGAAACATATCCACTTACACTTCATTGCCTATCAAGCTGAGTACTTTAGCTTGAGTTTCATGTTGCCTCTCTCGTCTCCGCGGAACTTATAAACGTGTTATATATCAGATAAATGTTTCCCCTTGCGCAGCCACCGTCGTGTTTGCTCGCAAGTAGCAGAAAGTAAGCCTAGTAAATATTCCTCGATCTTAGATAAACTCATCGGTAAAATTCTGATAAACTTACCGATTTTACGATTGTTTCATACATTCTATAATCCTACACACGACTCATCCTTTTTATTTCTACAACTATACTCCATATTTCGATACGTCGTTATAAAATATAATTTAGATCGATAAATTATACCGATACGCGTTACCGTCAGAAAAAACTTGAATGACTTTATTCAACCGTGAACGATCTCATGCGGTTAGCTTGTCTATCAATCGATAAACAAAGATAAAAATGAATATGAAAATGTAAGTGAGAACGGGAGAGAAACGGCAATAGAATTAGAATATAGTGAGAGTATCTGGTGAAAAAGTTGATTCATAATTTCTGTTTTCCGACAGAATCAGCCAAGTAGAATCGTACGTATATCTCCAATGACAATGTAAATCAGTAGACAGACGTAGAAAAATAATACAGCAAAAATGCGTAAAAATATTATAATATCCGTGGAGATGGAAGCAAGAAGCAGCCAAAATAGAAGGAATAAAATGAGGAGAAGGGAAGATAGTATTAATGGGGGGATCATGTTTTTGCCGTTTCTCCGCTTAGCGTGTATCTTCTCTGTCTCTTTTCGGCTTAATTCACCGGGCTCTCCCACCACTTCTTTAGATCAAGCACATTCCAAAAGGCTCTTCTTGGCCCCGATGAACCCACTTGATGAAAAGCTTACCAGCCCACGTCGCCACTCTTATGTACACCAAGTATCCTGCACGACCCTGTCCAAGCCTACGCGCTGGATATCTAGGAGTATTGGTCTACCCGATAATCCACGACTTCTGTTTCGCGATCCTATCTCACTTCTATTGTTTCTATGATCGTACGTACAGTTAACCGTACAAGTCGTATGTAATATTACAAAGTCTAAACTGGACGGTTCAGCGATATGCATCGTTGTTTCTTCCGAACTACCAACTAGTAGTGGATGCCTTAAATTTCTTCGATATTTTTATCAAACGTTCTATACCATAGTTTTATACTATACGTACTTATAGTCCCGACGTGCAGTTCTTTCTTCGATCGAGCAAGTTTCAACCTGCAGCTTTTTACCACGAACGCAAGCTGTATGCATCAAGCAACGTACGAAGTATCCGTCTACTTTTGGAATTGAATGTACATTTTAAAGAAGTAGAACCGCGGCATCATTCTTCTTACCGACATAATTTACGTTCGATAAAAACTGACTCGGTAGGTACAATACTCGCAACGACCATTCCTCTGCCGTTTGTTCGAGTCTGATACGTTTCGATTTACTCCAGATATCTTAGTTTCCAAGTTATAATTTTGATGCACGAGTCGAACGTGGTTTCGCACGAACCTCATAGTCCGCCGGATAAGGCGGAACGAATTGGAGTCATTAAATTAGTATGACAGTATGATGGACCATTGAATGGAACCTACGACGCGATATCACGTGATCGGCAAAGAGTAACCTTGTTCAGTTTAACGAGGAACATGGGAGTATCGATGCAGAAGTTTCCCGCGCGCTATCAAAAATGCAATATTTTTTGCTAGCAGCACATTATTCACACGCGCACCGGAAGTTCGTTTATGTAGTAACCTATCTGGTTAATCTAAAACGTTCAGGCGTCAGTCACTTCTTGTTAGCGCCTAGGGTTATCGTGTATGACGCCATTAATGTGCATATCACGCCAGTGCATTAAGTAGGTAGACATCGAGCTACGTGAAATAATTACAAGAACACCATGCGAAGAATCGCGATGCTTTTTTCATCTGGCCGTGTTCTCGTTCTCGTTTCACTTTCCTACAACTCGCTGCCTTAGTAATTTTGAATAATTGCACGGTGAAGTTCGTTAACAATGTCGAGCAATAAAAAGGTAGCGACAGTTAAAATCTGTTTTGCTTTAAACTGGTTTAAGCGACTGACAGATTGGTAATTACCCAGACGTTCTATCACGGAAAGTGAAATTATTTGCCATCGACTCTTTGTTATAGCTCTTTGAACAGCGATCTTATTTAAGATAAGCTTCCCTTTTATTGTGTATTTGATAGGAATACTTCAGGATGAATGGCTCTTATAGCGAGGCCCCAGTGGGATCCTTACCTGTTATGAAATTTCTAGTGACCAGAGTAAAGAGAAGTCTTAATGTGGCCGATTTGCATGGCAGATTAGGGAAATTAGGTGGGCGTGCCACCTGGTGGTAGTTCTGTCCAAACATTGCGGAACGCCTATTTACCTTTGCTTGGCTTACCTACCTGCTTGCACTTACTTTAAGGTCATCAAAGCAACGATTATAGGATATCGCTTATTTGCCCTCACGATTCAGGTCACAAGTGCTTTGACTAGATATGCTTTCGTTGTAATAGGAGATGCATTCCTATTGTCTTCGCAATGAGAGACATTTTTCCACGGTGCTCGTGTTTCCGTCCACGTTACGCTCGTCGGAATCAATTTCTCGATACCGTTACTAACCTCGAAAACTCCTTAATACAAGTCGTGTCTTGTAACGAAAGCTACACGCGAAAGTAAATATTCTCGAAGCACGAAAATTGTACGAATCGTATAAGATAAGATGGATACAATGTACAATTTAGAAAGACCACTACTTCTGTAAGAACCTGTAGAAAAAAACCTAGTTCTCTAATGCATAAACATAGCAAAAGATACTGTGATTTCTTAATATGTATATTGTCGAAAGTATTAGATTGCCCGGGAGGTGTCCTTCAACAATGACGCGTCTATATACAAACATGAAACCTAATCTGTCGAACGTCGTGATTTTTATTTTGATAGAACAGAATCGATCGTACGTAATTCGATAAACTAATACAAAACAAAGAACGTCGTGCGTCTATTATTTCCTCATAAAAGGAAAGAAACTTTTAGGACGTCCTAATAAATATCACAGTAACGATATGTCGTCATCGTAGCAAAACAGTAGGCGAAGCGCGAGTTTATTTTCGTCGAAGAAATGTATCGTACCTATTAGAGAACTCTATACTTATGTATTTCTAATTGGGCGAAATATCGGAACGGTTTGATAACGCAAAGCGCGACCGCAGGGATACAGAAACGCGTAATAACGAAGCGTTTACAGAGCCAACCGCGGCGATTTCATTATCCCTACGGTTCAGCAATTTACGGACCATTACCGCGAAGTCCTACAGGCTATACTGGGCACGAGATAGCCACGTCGTACCATCCATTATTCATCACCCACTTCTCTGGCCTCCGTACAGTCTCCCGCCCGTTGACTTGCGCACCCTCCGCGCATTCTCCTCTTAAATCTTCCGTTGCGACACAGATTTTTCTGCATTACCGTTCCTTTTAATTAGCTGCTGATGCCGCTATTGTTAAAACTCTGACTTTTCTTTCCGACAATTTAAACGAAGTTGTATATCATTTCGACTTGTCGTTTCGTTCGATTCCTCTCGAGTACCGTGAACTTATGTACTTTCGTATTGCACAACGAATATTTCATTGGCAGAAAGAAAAATGGATGTAGGATGAGTTACTTTTTCTTGTGTAACTGTAAATATTGCCGTGCTTCTTTTTATTTATTTTTCCTTTCATTTTTTAATGTAGCCTTGCTTGGGAGATTCCAAAGATTTATGGAGGCGACATAGGGGTACAAGAAAATTCAATTGCCTAAAGGATAAAATGGCCGAGGATTTTTTTTTTTTATTATTATTTTCGACGAATTATTTCTAACTGGACGGAAGCAATTTATTGTGGTCGCAGTCGCTGTATCAAGAGGAAGATTGTCTTTGACGTCTACGAACGGAATGTCAGGTTTTTAGAAGTCTGGCCATTCTAAATTTTTCTAACCTACCTTGACCTTGATGGCGATGAAAGGAATGTCGGGCCAAGAAAGCCTTCGAGTATTTGGAGGGCGGAGTTGCCGGGGTAGCAGGTACTTTCCTTATGGAATCTACAAGCCACTCCTACATTTTCTGTAACAATTTCACATTTTTCTTCATTTGTTATGTACATAGCAATTTTGTAATCGCGCCTTTAAAATTTCATTTATGGTTTTTACTTTACTTTATTAAGTAGAAGTATTAGTTTGCTACGAGGAAATAATAGATGCACGACATTTTTTGTTTTATATTATACTTTATCGAATTATCGTTCCAATAGAACAATAACTCGATAACATAATATAAAATACTTGCTCGTTATATATTATAATAATAAAAAGGTTGGACATCTCTATCATTTTCTTACAAAACTTAATACTTGAAAACTAAACTTTAAAGCTGGCAGCTCAGCCTAAAAGAAATTTCCATGATAGATAATCGATATTGTCAGAAAAATCGAAAAAGTAGAGATTTAGTTTATTATTTTTACTAATAAATGCCATGAGAATTAAAAAATTCCGTCGCTTTGGTACCTTAGTTTGAAGCTTGCTATTTCGGTACGGATTTTTTATGAACAATAAAAGGGAGAATGTCTGGAGAATATGTCTGGAGAATAGACATTAACGCGGTAATTAATTTTAGAAGGAAAACGGAAGAGATAATTCGATGGAACAGTTTTTCTGCAGTTTCGTTTGACTGTGAAACAAACGAAGCGGAACCGGTGCTATTTTAAAGGCGGAGTTGTCAGTGGAGGTAACCCGGCCACAAAGGCTACGAGTCCTCCCCTTTTCTTTCAAACACGTCCCCTTCCTAGAACATCTTTAAATCCAGTCCTCGCCCCCATCTAACCGACCACCATGAAGAAGATCATGATGGTGGACCCGAAACGATCATTGGGAAGAAAGACACTCGCTCAAATTCGGCACGGGTCGTCTTTAATAAAGACACTTTTCATTTTCTTTTCCCCATTTTCTTCCTATTTCAAAGCCATTGGTTATATATACATCGCTTACAGTTTCCTACGGTCATGCGTCGCTTGCTTCTTTAGAAAAGTCACTCTTTTTTTTTTATTGCAGTAAATATGCAGTAAATTTAAAATATTCTATCGCTAGGTAGTTACTGAATATTTATGAACACTCGTATGTATTATGTATGGATTGATCGTTTCGTGATAGATCGAACTAGGAGAAGTGTTTGAAATTGTGTGAAACAATGCGTTATATATAACTTGTTAACAGCAAGTAATATTTTAAAAATCATATTACAGTTGATTAAAATATCTCAATTATCTGCTCGTTAATTTATATAGATTCCGATATTAAAATTTTATTTAATATCTGAAATACTTATCTATTTCTGAGAGATACATTTTATCAAGAACATTAATCATTTTATTTCTTAACTAATATTTCAATCTATTTCTTATTGATCGTTAAATTTCTTTATTACGAACATTAGAATAATCAAGTTATTTCATAAAGAAGATATAGTATGTCGATCTAAAGTTCAACATCCATGCGACGGAACATACACCGAGTTAAGTTTACCTTTGAAATTGTTTAAACGTTAACTTAATCTATCTTAATTTATGTACATATATTAATATACCGGTAAGCATAATATATTCTTCAGAATTTATAGATCGAGAAGAAATGTTTGATACTTAAAACGAATTGTGGCAATATCCTTAAGCCGTGAACATAATTCTTAACTTAACCTCACTTTGCAAACCAATGTTGCTTTGATAAACGATACGAATTATAAAATCTCATCAAGATTAGATGCCTACAGCAGGAACATAAGATTTGCATTAATCACAACTTTTGCATTATATAAGTCTTGCCATTCGAGATATTGCCAACGAGAATGCCAACTTCTGACTCTACTTGGCCTGTAGGCTCATGTAAAGAGAGATAGGCTGCGATCTCCCTACAATGGGTCTTTACATAGGAGTCTCATACATTGGTCGTAGGACCCTTCTGGCGATCTAATATCACGAAGCGATGGTCACTTTTCTCTTCATGTACTGAGAAATATGCTCGCTTCTCTGAATAGATAAAATATACATATATGTATCGATTCTGAAAAATAACCTAAAAATTAATTGATATCGTTGAATTGTAGACGATCCATGACAATTTGGGTTAAATATTAGCAACTATGGAGAACAGCGAGTAATTCCGACATAGAAATTCTCCAACGATTCCAATTAAAAACTCTAATATCCTTGATAGATGCACCTTGGTATGTTACCAACGAAACGATACATAGCGACCTTGAGATACCCACAGTTAAAGAAGAAATATGAAAATTCAGTAACAGATATACTATAAGAGTTAACAACCACTAAAACCCAATTACTTGACACGACGGATCGGATCCGCAGACTAAAAAGACAATACTCTTTAGATCTAAGCATTACATTCAACTAGAACTCTTATAATCCAATTTACAGTACCACGCGAAGATAATTTACTTATAATTGTCAATGAGAATTGATTGTAAATAGTCTACCAAACAAAAAAAAGTAAACTTTACTCTTTAATCTTATAATCCAAGTTACAGTACCACGCGAAGATAATTTACTTATAATTGTCAATGAGAATTGATTGTAAATAGTCTGCCAAACAAAAAAAAAGGTAAACTTTACTCTTTAATCTTATAATCCAAGTTACAGTACCACGCGAAGATAATTTACTTATAATTGTCAATGAGAATTGATTGTAAATAGTCTGCCAAACAAAAAAAAAGGTAAACTTTACTCTTTAATCTTATAATCCAAGTTACAGTACCACGCGAAGATAATTTACTTATAATTGTCAATGAGAATTGATTGTAAATAGTCTGCCAAACAAAAAAAAAGGTAAACTTTACTCTTTAATCTTATAATCCAAGTTACAGTACCACGCGAAGATAATTTACTTATAATTGTCAATGAGAATTGATTGTAAATAGTCTGCCAAACAAAAAAAAAAGTAAACTTTACTCTTTAATCTTATAATCCAAGTTACAATACCACGCGAAGATAATTTACTTATAATTGTCAATGAGAATTGATTGTAAATAGACTACCAAACAAAAAAAAGGTAAACTTTACTCTTTAATCTTATAATCCAAGTTACAGTACCATGCGAAGATAATTTACTTATAATTGTCAATGAGAATTGATTGTAAATAGTCTACCAAACAAAAAAAAAGGTAAACTTTACTCTTTAATCTTATAATCCAATTTACAGTACCACGCGAAGATAATTTACTTATAATTGTCAATGAGGATTGATTGTAAACAGTCTACCAAACAAAAAAAAAGGTAAACTTTACTCTTTAATCTTATAATCCAATTTACAGTATCACGCGAAGATAATTTACTTATAATTGTCAATGAGACTTGATTGTAAATAGTCTATCAAACGAAAAGAAAATATTAGCTACACTGTTTCGCAGTATTTCTTAATTTTTATTTGTATTGTAATATCGTGGACGAGGGGTGTCGGGTGAATTGTAAACAAGCGGTTGCGGAACATGTGCGTGGTGGGGCTAAGACAAAGACACGAGGCTAGGACAAAAGACAGGGTGTTGCTAAGTGACATAAACGAATTAACAGCAGCGTGAGCTGAGAAACCAGTGAGTCTAAATTGCTCCGTGGCGAGGAGAGTTGCAAATTAGCTATCTGTTATTGTGATTAGTTCACGTTGAATAACCATCGTTTCCTGTTTAACCAACATCTGTTTAATCCGTTCATTGTAAATAAACTAATTGTAGTAAAGATCGTACAGTATTCTGTGTTTTTTATGTGACGAAGATTGTCACAATAGCATTCTCAATATAATTGAAATAAATTGAAATTAAGTAATCCTAATTCAGACTATTATAGTAGTCCAGTCTACTAGTTGAGGGAGAAAATTAAATTCCGCTTTACATCGTCCAATTACGAGATCTAAAATTAGCTCAATGTAGACGTTTGCCGTAAGAAAATGACGAAGGATTTATAACGAAATGTTAGAGAAGAATTACATGTTCCCTCATCTTTGGGCAATTTTCGGTGTGAACGACGAGCCACAGAGACTGGACAGAGACAGTTCGATGCGAATTCAGGAGAGCAAGCAGTGAAATCATAGAACTATCGAATGCATGACCATGCGCGAAGCACGCGAACGAATGTTAGTTGGAAAGCATCGTGCGAATCGATAATAGTAAGAGTAATGAATGAGCAAGGAAAATAAAAAAGAAGAGACTTTATTGTTTTCTTTCGAGTTAGAAAGCGTATCTTTGTGCAGAAGTCACGCACGGAGAAACTTGACCTAGGTATCCATCTTTTCATATTGAAAATAAAGTCTTGCGGCGTACCTTGACTGAGATCCGCGTCGAATTAATTAATACTCGGGCCAGTTGTTAGACGTAATTGATTTAATTGGTTAAAATTGGTAGATTATTCGAACGGTCAGAAAGCTGGAAAAACCCCAAACAAGATACAGAACGTTCACGATTAAAACTGTCGATTGTTTTTTCGTGGAACAGATTTAGAGCGAAGTAACGATAATGTGAGATATAAAAAGTTGCCTCTTTTTCCTTTCTTTCTTCTTTCCTTCTTCTCTTTCTTCCCTTTTTTGTTCTCCGTCGCTTCTTGCTTTCGGTCTATGCGACTAAAATACAGCAGCTACGACAAAAAGAAATCCGATATCATAGGAATATGATATTGGATAAATAGACGAGCCTACACTGAGACACAACGTAGATAACACGTAACGTAACACAGGCTAAGATCGATGCTTGGAAATTTAGCTCGTAGACGAGGAAAATAAAGAAGAAAGAATCGTTGTACCGTTACATATTTATGTAACCACTCAGGTGTTTATAGTCTAACGACGTGGCTGTTTGAAATGCTGTAAAAATAGGTCTATTAAATAATTTTTAATTACAATAGATTGGATGAAAATGATTAAGTACATAATTGCGTATAATCGTGTATTGTACACTGGAAACTGTTAGCGTGATACGGAGAAAAGATATAGGAAGATGATTGTTGTCTACGTAATAAGAGGAAGTGGCATGATGTATAGGTCCTAATTGCGTTGTTTTAAGATTCTGTTCAAAGATGACGCTACGCTATTAAGCCAGTGTTACGCTCAGAATATATATAGATTGAAACTATCGAAAATGGAAATACGTAAATTTTGGCACGGTCCCTGTATAAACAAGTATGCAGATACCGTTTCTTCAAACGTGCATTAACACCACATAATGGATTCTTTATTCTTCGACGAACGTTTGCAGAAAAAATTTCTTGAAAGAGCTCACATACGAAATGACGGGGAATTGCCTTAAGCCAAACAAACGTGACTTGTGTTGCAGCTGTTGCATCCATGTTGCGGTATAACGATGCTGTTATCCGCTCGATCTTGAGAAGGAAAAAAAAAAAAGATACCGTGATATTCTTAACTTGTATCGTTCCTTTTATTTCTACACCTTTCGATCCATCTTATTTCATCTGTTCGCCCAGGAAACTCTAGTTCTCCTTTCCACGTACTTTCCCTCTTCTAACCGCGTTTATCCGTTCGCGCGGACACGTCGAGTAGCCTCTCGATTTATACATATAGACGTTCGAATTGCAAATCCATGTCGTGGAGTCGCGTGTACAGCACCAGGCTAAGCTACGGAGAAATGCATTATTGTTATTGCTGGCACTATCCTGGCTGGTTCAACGACGCGAGGTATTAATACATACGGTCGATGTCTTTCGTTACGTAACACTTAACTCGCGTAATCTGGCCCGATAGACTCGCTGATTGCAAGCTCACCGATCGTCTAAGTCTCCTTCTCGTTATATGGCTGCCATAGATGCAACGAGCGAGACACGTTCGATTACCTCGCGACGGTGAATCCTTGCGTTTTCGAGCGTCTCACGCCTCGTCAGCTTCGAACTGGTTTTAAAGCTTCGCAGCCTGTAAAATAAACAGCGCTTCGAATTCTTCGCTTCGCTATCCGATGTTTTCGCAAGGATAAAACAAAGTGGAACACAGAAGTGAACGAGGATCGGTTGTTAGATCGTCTCGAACGACTCGGGCCATGGGTGGCGGTTAGCAAAAAAATTCCGACGCCATGAAAAACCAAAAGATCGTTCAGCAATATCAATACCGTCGTTGAAACGCTATCAGTTGCGCCGGTGTGCTCTTGGAAGTCGGCATTTTTTCATATTCTTTTTTTTTTCAATCCCGCAAGAAAAGCAAAGGGGAATTAGTTGCGTGACAGAGAAGCTAAAGTTCGTGGACGAAAGCGAAGCGAATATGGCGCTGCACGGCCGTCTGTCAGGCCTCCCTCTTGGAATCTTAATGTCACGATAGCAGCACAGTGGCGCACAAAGACCATCAGTGTCCCCGTGAAACAGAAAATCATTGTAAACTCGATACTCAATCGTTCATTATTCGTGCCGGATGAATATCGGGGCTGCTCACGGATCCTCTTCAATAGCAGCATTTATACAAAGTAGAAGTCCATGGTTTCCACGTAGAATCTTGTTAAACGCGGCTCGTAATTTTGGAAGATTTCCTTGATCGTTGTCTCCTTTCGTTTCAGAATGCAGAAGCAGATACGCGTAGGCACTGTTAGATGATAGACAGGATCAACGTCTGCGGCACGATGGGGTGAGTTAACGTTCAGTTAATAGAATACACGTTTAATTTCGCTGCTACTATTTGCATTCTGCGAATTAAGCGTCTACGTTTGCGTAAGAAAAGGTTCCTTTGATTGCCATAATAATCGTTAGGTATCTACCGATGATGTTAACGCGACGTGACGAACAATCTGATTTAAACGTATCAGGTTGAACGAACGACGTAGCAGACGAACCTTGAAATTAAAAAAAAGAATTGTTAATTACACTATGTAAAATTGCGAACGTTTGATAATAACGTTTTCTTTTTAAGTTGCGTCCTCTATACCTATCGAGATAAAATTAATAAAACGATAAAAATAATGCCATTAGAATTTCGATGAAAAGTTAGCATTTAAAGCGAAGCGACGCGACGCCAATATTTACAAAGGTATCGGCCACGTTCTCTTACAACGTTCGCATAAGTAACGATCTTCGAGCAATAGCTTACCCGCACCCTACCATTAGGTCTAAGTATTTATGGGCTCATTCATTTCGTTTTATGTTTCAATTTGGACGCATTGATACTTGTTTGTTTACGTGTAAGCTGCCAGTCATTCATTCGGCCTGGCCGGCTACTTCTAACCAACCGTTATTATCCCCTTTGTCGTCGCAAACACACTTTCTTCATTATCCACGCCAGTTCTGTATCCTATCATTACGTATTACTTACTACTCATTGCTATCTTGATAACACGCTAATGAATCGTATCTTTTCATGTTTATACTCGCGGTTGCATAACTTTGAAACGCTATGAAATACACACATGGGTGAACGACACCGAGTGGGTATTTCTCGCGCGCACGTGTTCACCGCACATTTCCAATCTTACTGACTTTGATCGGTTCAAGGATACGAAACGATATCGAGAATAAATATCCACGAAAAAAAAAGAAAATGATAATCGGGCTATCTTCGAGAGTAAAATGATACGAAAATTAATAATTCATAACGTAATTTTAATGGCGTCTGAAATTATGCAAATGGTTGGTGCGTTTCATCGTGCTATAATAGAAGCTGTTAAATCGACAATGGCATCTTGACGCTCGAGTTTATGATTTAACGTTGCATTGCGCTGAATATATATATATATATATATTACATATTAATATTAATATTTGAAGTGGGGACAGGATTTAAGCGAGCAGCTGGCTTCACCAATTATCTTCGCGTCGATTTATTTCCTTCGTGGCTGAAACCGATTTCGATCGAAACGAAACGATTCGACCGACGGTATTAAATATAGGTTTCGAGCTAATAATTTCGAAATTTTGTCCTACTCTGCCGTAGTTCTAAGACTGGCCACGCAGTCTCGCGATCGAAACTCGTGTGAACGCTCCTTAATATTACGTTTCGTTGCTGAACAGGTTCCTCAACCGGTAAGGTAGGCCACCATCAAGTTTAACGACTGTTCAGCTTGTGTTTAAATAAATTGGTTGGCAATTACGTGGACGTAGGTGCTGTCTTCGCTTGCGCCCTTTTTCCTCTCCTCTTTGACCATTTCTGCCCGTTTTTCAAACTACGTGTTTTAACAACGCGTTTTCGCAGTTCACCAACGAGATTGCCCGCGTGTAAAATTATCGTTAAGATTAGCTAACCAAAGACGCGAAACTGCCCCGCGTATATTAATCTGTTCAGCTATTTGAACATTCGCGTTCCACCTCGCGATTTACGAGTGCAGCTGCGCAGGGAGGATTGGCAACCGTAAACGTTTCATTTTCCCCTTAACGCTTCTCGGCAACAGAATCCCGCGGGAAACCGCCATTTAGAATTTCTATTTAGATACGAAACGGGGTCAGAAAATATTTATGTACCGTGTAAGTGTTGAGTCGCGAACTGCATTTTTCGCTCTATCGAAATATCGGCAGCCGAGAACTGTAGAGAGCTGCAGAAAAGATATTTTGCAGTCAGGTGATACTGCAGGAAACCGCCAGATGGCAAAGAGGACTTCTTCCGTGTCCTTGGCGAGCGATCCTGCCTCCCTTCCTGATATACTGCAGATCAATATGCATACCGATTCTTCCTTTTCGTCATTTTTATATTTCTATCGATTGTTGATTAAATTAAACGAAACTTTGCATTTCGACGAACACGGTAGATACACTCTCTTCCGTTAGAGAAAATTTTCTCACTCGCAATTTTCTGTCTCGATTTGTACGAGTGCGCATTGTGCATTGTAAATGGATATAAATTTTTTAATGAAAAAAATTCCATTTTCACGCTACAAAATTTCTCACCTCTCGTCGCTGCATGTAGAAATTTCAAATATGCATCGACATTACATCGAAATACACAGCGATTGCTTTGTTCCTTGTTCCTCGCTTTTTACAAATACCTAACGCATATTTCAGTTCTACTGGAATATATCCTAGTTCCACAGCAAATAATTTACACTGTACGTCTGAACAAACGATTGGCGCGTCGATACGCTTTCTGACCAATATTCCCTTCTAAATTTTCATTTTTTCCCGATTAGTTCCCTACAAACTAATTCCCTCCTTTATTTAAAATATAAAACACGGTCCGTTTCAATGCACCGCCCAGTTCGCCATTATCATCTAGCGGCGCAAGTGGCCTTATATCACAGGTTGATCCCCAGGAGTTTCGATCCGCGCGAATAACGACGACGAGAATCGCGCTTATCTGAAATTCTGACGCTCGTTCATGATCGAATATTCATCCTGGGTCTCCCCGGGGAGGTGGAGGGAGGCGGTATAAGAAGGCAAAAGAGGAGAAAACGAAGTCGGGGGAGAGTACGGCGAAGAGTCGGAGGAGGAAAGAAGAAAGACCAGCCAAAATGAGAGTCCGAGCAGTGCGTTGAACCATACCGAAGGAGACCAGAAGAGCCAAAGCCACCAGAGCGATGAAGAATGGATGCTGGTTTAGCAAGAGTGCAGATTTGCTCGAGTCGGGTGCAACGGCCCCTTTGCTTTCGTGTCCATCTTCTCGTTGCTATAGCTACGCTGTCTAATACCTCCCACTACCTTCGAACGCCTGTGTTCTCCATTTTCTTTTTATTTTAAATCCATAAGAGGAGAATGTCCATCATCCATTTTGGCGTACATGCGATCCTTCCTCCTTGATGATACTCTCTGATACGTGCTCAGATTTATCGCGACTAATATTTGGTCGCGAAAATTAACCAATGTCTTACCGCGCGTATACGTGTACGTACGATACTTAAAATGAGTCTGTTTAAAACCAGCAATAGCAATATTTTTGAAGAGCGGAGATCAACTCGAGAACGCTTTGACTCGTCTCTCGTTACACGAAGATCGGCGAGACTGTCTGCCGTGTGTTAACTGCTGTTTCTTCTCATTCCATGGGACGACAATCATGCACCAGTGTTTGTAACGCAGGTGGACACTGTTCGAACATGCGACGCTTAGTGTGAAAAAAAAAAGGAAAAAAGAAAAGAAACTCGTAATAATCATGAAGCCATCAGGTAACTGTCGTCGGTAGCCACAGAGCGTCCGGTTTTGTGAGAACAACCTTGGTCATTAAATAAACCCCTTTTAGTGGTGGCTGGTTATCTTCAATGGTGTTTTAAAAGGGGCATTTAGGCCCATTTTGGCTACCCACACAGCCCCTGGTACCCTTCCCCTTCTTCCGCGTTATGGTGGCTCTCTTCACGCCCCCACCATATTCGACACGCGTCCTACCATGCTATAAGCTTAAAGGCCCTGACTTTTACGATTCTGTTCAAGTGGTCATAAAACCGGAGTTTATTGCCGTCATGATTTTCAAGCAAACGGGCTGCCACCTGTCGGAGTCCCACAAAAGCGAAAACTGCATCAAGTCTCTTCATCAAGAGGGCTCTATCAATTCGGCTATTTGATGATTGTCCCGCCAGCTCGTAATAATCCATTGAAATCCTAACAATCGGAACCGCGAAAACTCTACGTGTTCTCTCATTCTCTGGCATTTCCATTTCAATTTGTCGCTTCTACCGTCGTTTATCTAATAGTTAACGCAATTTCTTTGACGCGTACGCCCGACAATTTACAATTTCGAAACAAAATCGCTTTGAAAAATTATATCTGAGATGTTTCTAAGTTACGAACCTACTCTATTTATTATGATTGGATCAGGTTAGTTATATATAGATGATCGTAGAAAGAGAAAATGAAATCGCAGACTAAACATGCATATCGTCGTAAATAATCACGAAAGTTGACAAATATCGATGTTAGACGCAGCAATGAGCGCGTGTAGACAATGCACGAATAATTGCTCGTAGTCAGGCGTCGTTCGATGAATAGCAAATATCCAAATCTTTTTTCTGGAAGCTGGTAGCGAAGTCGATGGGTTATATCCTAAACATCCATAATGGCGAAAGTGAACGAGCAAATAGTCCGGTCCGGCCCCTGAGAGCAGCTTATGATGGGCATTACTCGGCTCGTTACGGAATAATTTACGAGGTGCGAACCGCGGGGGCGATAATCCAGCGACATTTACATCCCAATAAACATTCCCGATACTGGTGGCGGCGCGCGCCACGGCGCTTGCCCGCTTCCCTCACGAACCTCACTTTTACGGCGTTTTAATTGTACGGCCGTAGTCTAATTGGTTCGTAAAACGTCCGAGTATCTCGTAAAAGACGTTTATGATAACATTCTTGTCGTTCGTACTCGCAATCGCGTCATCATCGAATCCACGAACAGACTTGGGAAACCTCGGACCGGTTCGACCTGAAATCCACGAATCCGTACGAGAGGGAAACACGGCGTTCCTTTCGCTTCAAAATATTTCCACCGTCTCTTTCTCTCATTCTCTTTCTGTCTGTCTCTCTCTTTCTCTTTCCATTCGTTTCTCTGTTCGTCTGGCTTTCGCGAATCGCACGTCGATCGAACGATCTTCCGTCGTGAGAGTCGATTCCCAAAGACCGTTTTCGGCAATGACGATAATCGCAAGGTGCCTCGTTGATGTTGGTCGTTTGAACGTCTGAATGGATCTGGCAGCGTTAGTTCGCGACGAAACACAGAGGTGGCGGTGCACGTATCCCCAGAAGCTGTGGGGGCGCGGTGAGGGCCGCTGGGACGGAGCGGAGAGGAAAGGAAACGTTGCGTGACGCGCGTGGCGTGCAGCTTTCGCTCTACCGTACGGTGGCCGGCGGTGTCCGTATCCGCGGCTGCTCGCGTGTTTTCACTGGTGGGGGTAACGCGGGGCGGCGCCTAACCAGTCATGGGCGTCGTTCCAGCTTGGAACTACTTTCACATGGCGTAGGAATTTTCGTGCTGTGCCGGCGTGGTACTCGTGACGAATTCAATTCTGATTGGTCCTTAAGCATAACCTCCTCCCTTGGCACCCTGTTTTCTTCCCCCTACTCCTCGCAGTCCGATCTACGCGGGCTAGCACCTCTCGTCTC
This sequence comes from Bombus bifarius, assembly GCF_011952205.1. Lineage (NCBI taxonomy): Eukaryota > Metazoa > Arthropoda > Insecta > Hymenoptera > Apidae > Bombus > Bombus bifarius. The sequence goes on from NW_022884354.1 coordinate 2,141,875, forward strand.
CCTCTTAGCTGGCGCAATTTCGCATCTTATTCCGTCTCTCTCTTTTTCTTTCTCTTTCTGCCGCTCCTTCGCCGTTCCCCTGCCTTTCTCTTTCTCTTTACCTTCGCTTCGGTACTCTCGCGTACCTCTTACACCCCAACGTAGCGGCAACATGTATTCGTCTCTTTTCGTTGCCATCGGTTATCCGTCGTTTTCGACCCTTTTATTTTCTCGCGTCCCGGCGATCCACTCCTCGGCTTCTCTTCGCGCCTCTTCCGATCTGGTCGATCTTCGTCGTCTTATCTAGTTTTGGTGGCCGAAACGCAAAAACGCGTACGTACAACACCGCGGCGGAGCACACCAGCAACGTGTACGAATTTAATCTCGCGGCACGTCGTTGAGTTACTCGAACGATCAACAGGGGGCGCTGCGTAGTCTAATCGAGAGGAAAGGAAAGAGAGAGGAGCCGGTGTGGCAGAGAGCAGCGCGGCAGAGACGAGACGAAACGCGACGCGTTGTCGAGAGGTGGAGCGAGACGGATCGAGAGGGCGAGTGGATAAGCGTGGAGGGGGCGTAGCGTGCGGGGGAGGGGGAGCCGAGCGACGACGGAGCAAGCGAGAGAAGTCGGTTATCGCGTCGGAGAGGGGAACGTCGCGTGAAAGACAAGGATGAAAAGCAGCGCGCGTTCCTCGTTCGCACAATAGAGTTAACCGTGAAGAGTGTGCGCGCGCGAGTGAGACGGTCGCGGCTCACGAACGAAGAGAGGGAATGATAGTGGAAAAGAGAAAGAGGAGAAACGCTGGGGCTGGTGGACGAGAGACGGAGAGAGAAAGATCGTGGTAGAGCGAGAGAAGAGAGACGGGAAAGTCGGTGGTGGAAGGAAGAGAGGTCGACGGCGAAAGAGAGAGAGGAAAGGAGGCGAACGAGCGAGTAAGAGACGGAGGACGGTACAGAGTGGCGGTACACGGGGCGCGAGAAAAGCGGTAGTGTGCCGTGGACCACCGCACTGGCATACCGTGGTTCGTTACGATCCCCTTCGTACGTCGCTTCGTACCGAACCTCGCAGTCATCAGCGAAGTCACATTTCGGCTAGTGCTAGTGCAGTGCGGACAGAGTCGGAGCGGTCGCTTCGGTCCTTTTAAAAAGTACGACCAACGTTTACGAGACACGCCACGGGGCCCCGGGCCTGTGTCGCCGATAACACAGAGAGAAATATCATATCGCACAGAAATCATTTCGATACGACAGACGCACAGAGGAGAAAGAGAGAGGTCTTTCGCGAGGGAGAGATCGTCGCGTGCCGGCCGACCGAACCGTCGACGGGCGCGCACGCGGTAGAGAGACCCACAGCCAGTTTTATAGCCCGTCTTATTACCCCGGTTTATTGCGTCGTAACGGTTTAACGATCATCGCTCGTTTCCACCACCTAGACCGCCGGTTTACACTCTTGCCGGTAGCGGTAACCATAACAAGCCCATAAAAGCCCCCGCCGCTGCCATGAGTCCCATTCGCAATTATACATCTACGGCCTACTGACATTGACACTCCTGGGTGCAACCGCTTATACCTACCGATGACTTTTATGATCTCTTAAAACGGTTTAATGCCCATTTGCTTGTCCCTCGTCGACGCTGTCACCTGTCGCCAGCCGCGTCAAACAGCGTATCGGTGCTCGACGCGACGCGCCTACCTCACGCCTTTTGGCGCGAACCACCACCGGACACACGGAGTAGGAACGACAGCGACCACCACGACCATCACCTCGACAATTCTCGCCTCTCGTCCAACGATCGTCGGGGTGCCTTTCGAACGGTGAACGGACCTTTTCCACCAACTCGGAGAACGCGAACGAGATATCGGGCCGCGCGGAGCATGGACTCTTAACATCGCTCGTGACTAGCCACGCAACGAAACACACGATCGTGTGCTCGTTCCTCCTTTTCCCGTCCTCTCGAAGGATTCGAAGAGATCTCTACGGAGAACAGTCGTCTGGCGAACACGAGGCCCTTGCCTTTTCGCCTGCTCGCTGTCGCGTGTTATTTTTTTTTTTGTTTCTCGAGTGGCGGTGTTTCAGTGCAAGTGATTCAAAATACCCGGGATAATGAACTCGTACTTTGAGCAGACTGCGGGTGGCTTCTACGGAAGTCACCACCATCAGACAGGAGCCGCCAGTCAACATCACGATCCCGCCACAGCCGCGGCCTATCGAGGCTTCCCTCTCGGCCTGGGTATGTCACCTTACGCATCTACGCAGCATCATCATCACACGTCCTCGTCGCTGGGCATACATCCAGGCGGAGGTACGAACACGAGACCACCTCAAGATTCGCCGTACGACGCGAGCGTCGCGACGGCCTGCAAACTTTACTCCACGACACCGGAGGCGACCGGACACACCACCTCTTCCTATTCGACCACAGCAACCAAGGACTGTAAGCAACAAGATCAAGCATCGGCGCATCAGAATGGTTACGCTGCGGTGATGGCAGCCGCGGCCGTCAAGGACGTTTGGCAGTCAGCGACCTCGGGGTCGAACAGTCAGAGCAATTCGGTGGTCCGTCCTTCGGCGTGCACTCCAGAAGGGACGAGGGTTGGTAGCTACGGTGGTCTCGTAGGCGGCGACCCGGCATCGAGTCCTGGTAACAACAGTTCCTCGAGGTCCCTCACGTCGTCCTGGAACACCTGCAGTTTGAACTCGTCCGCGAGCCAACCGGTTGCCACGCAACTACATCAGCAACCCACCAACCATACCTTCTACCCCTGGATGGCTATAGCAGGTGAGTTTACATTCATAAGTTCTCTCTCTCTCTCTTTCTCTCTCGTCTCTCTCACTGTCTCTCTCTCTCTCTCGTCCAACGATTATCATAACAGCCGTGATGAAATATAGAGAAGCGACCATACGATGCTTAGGGGAGAGAGAACAGCAGCGGGTCGGTAGTGTGTAGAGAGAAGGCCACGTGGTCGGGAAAGGCGTGGTGGATCGAGTTTACCCAGCTCCATTATACGCCAGGCTAAATCGCCCTCGTCGAACGTTTCACGGTCAACGTTCGAATCGCGTGAAACTTACGCATCCGATCCGTTCGAGTCGCGTCTCCGTTCGATTCTCTTGACGATATTTTCGTCTCGCGTCCTTCCATTGTATTTCGTGCGGGAGGGAAAACCGGGTGCCGGGCGGGACACCGGTTTTAACGCGAGAACTTCGCTCTATGTTCGCTAACCCGATACATATCTGAACAAATCATTCCACCCCTTGGTTCCGTTCTGAAAAATAGAAGACACGAGCTGTATACTATCGTCGAATGTAAGTTGCTGTTGTGTTGTTACGTCGAAACTGGTCGTAATTTTTTTCGGTCCAGTCTATTTGTGTGTCGATTGAAATACGACGTATCCGTCATGAAGCGTAGCCGAGATAACGGATTTATAGTTGGCAGCCAACTAAAAATATTCCGTTGCCTTCTGCGCGAATGAATGCACCGCGTGCCAGGGGGGGGACGGGGGTATCGGTAATAACTAACTCATCCGCGTGAAAGCGACGTGCAAAGTGACACTTGGAGTTATCATTAATGTGTGCGCGCCTGCCTCTTTGTCCGAGGAGGCGCCTCTCTCGAGCGCGCCTTCTTTCCACCCCCCCGGGGTCGTTGGTAAAAAAAGCGCGCGCACACGGTCTCCATTTCTCACATTCGAGAATTTCGTCTCTCGCTAAAATTAATCTTGCCCGCATCTTCCATCGATCTCGAGCCTCTTAGTTTCGCGTATCAATTCGTAGACTCGACCGTGAGACGTACGACGCAAGCCAAATGGGTTTTTCGATTAGTACAATATGTTAGCTAGAATACTCGTTACGTTCGCTGTTAAGTATTTGCTAAAAGTAGAAGATCTATTTCCGATCTCCGCGAAAACCAGAGCGAATCGCAGTTTGCTACGCGTTACGTACGTCCGGCCGTTGTACGTTTGCCGTACGTCGTGTGTTCTCCTCGTGCAGTTCGCGTTCGAACGTTGAAAACGAACGTCAGATCGTGGAAACTCGGTCGTACAGCGATAAAGTTACGTCTGGTGGATAGATAGAATGGAGTCAAGTGCGTGTAAAATCGTTGGGCACGTCGAGTATAATGGGGAAGCCCTCGTCCAATTGGGGTTCAAGTGCCTTCCTCGTCGTACTCACCCCTCCGGAACCACGAATTCCGGTAGTCAGCTGTTTCTAGCGATGTCTTTGTCCCCCTTGCCCAGAGGTTCCCTAGCGGCGTCTCGCTCTGTCGTAGGCAGATCCAGACCTCTCCTACACTATCTCGCTTTTTCGACACCGCCTATTCTCTACACCAACTCAGCTGGGTCTTAGACCGTTCGTCTTTCGTAGTTTGGTCCTCTCTCCTTACCCCTCCTGCCTCTCTGTCTTCGCGCTCCTGTTTCACTCTTACCTACGATGTTCTTCTCCTAGCCTCCTTCTCGCGCCCTTTGGTCCGGTTTAAGGCCCCGCCGTTGTTACTCTTCCTCCTTTTTCTGTTTTCTTTTTTTTTATTTCCTCCTCCCGCGGGAGAACCTCTCTCTTTATGCATACAAAAGGTGTACAGATTATTTTATGAGCTTTGGTGACGTAGGCGCGTGCTCATTCAAAGACAAGAAACGGGATTTTATTGAACGAACCTTATTCTTTACGTCCTTCTATAAATACTAAATTCAACGGGAGAAAGAATTTAATATTCAAGAAGGCGGCGGTGTTGCATCGTTCTCGTTCCATCTAACGTCAAGTTTCGGCCCCGGTCCCGGCTCACGGCCCGGAGCAAAGAATCCTCTCAACCGGGCGTCGTTTTGCTCGCGTATTCCTGAATCAACTCGGCGTCTTCCATTCAATAACTGCAACAAGATTTATAGTCGATGAATCGTGCGGCTAGCGCGCGCGCGCGCGCACGATCGTTTTTCGCTTCTTCGATCGACAAAGCCGGAAAACGGTTTGCCATTACCTTTTTCGCGTTTATCGCGGAGGAGACACGGAAGATTTAATCGTGCGATTAGAGAGTGTGCAAATCGGGTCGACGATACGACGGAATGCGGCGATCGTAGGAGGAATCGTAGGAATGGTAAAAGGCGATTGATCGGCTAGCACTCTCGTCGAACAGGTTTCTCTATGCTCTCGCGAATCGAAAGTCGTTGACTCATTTAGCACTAGCCGGCAAGTGCTCTTCAACATCGCCGGCTACAATCGATACACGCGTGGCGAAATTTATCGATACAGGATTATGGATTATTTCGTCGTAGATTATAAAGTCTGCTGGTAAATATAGAGCCATCAATGTCCTCTACCGGTGTTCGTTGCTACGGCCTACGATAAATAATTTAGCTTTATCGACACGCACCTACGGAACCGATCCATAGACCAGGGTTATTGCTGTCGGTTTGCCAAGCACCGTAGAAACACCGATTCTAGAAACGACGAAGGACACCTATTTTACTGTCTTTACGTCTATAAAGATTTCTGTCTCCACGTTTTTACCAAAAAAAAAAAAAAAAACCCACTTTTCACATCTTCTGTCTCTGACTTTCGAATATCTCGTCAGAAAATTTAAGACGTGAGAGAAATATGACCCCTCGTTTCCAAGGTGATAGTTTTTCTAAGTATTGTGGAAGGAATACGAGTGTGGTCATCGTACGACAAACACGTAAGATGATATATCTTACAGGATGATTTATCGATCCTCTAACGGTATCCACGTTAAACGTCACTGGTTAGTATACGATAAGTGATTGAAGAAGTGATTATACCGCCCAAATCGCACAAATCAGTAACGATAGACACGGTATCATTAAGTTCGTTTTATTGCGGATTGGTGTTACGGGAACACGATCTCCGGACAACATTAACGCTCTTGAGAGCACTACCGCGCCGCGTACGCCTCACGATCGGCCGAGGAAACTTGATTGCACGGAATGCATTTGTATCATTGGCCGTGATAAACATCAAAGGGTACACGCGCTTGAAATTCATTGTGATTTATGGGTGCCGGCGAAGCGTCCGTATCGCCACCGTTTTCAGATGTAAATGTCTCTCTTATTAATGTTGCGGTAATGAAGCAACATAATATGCTATCGGGTGTATAATGAATCGTCATAGATACAGGAGCCATGCTTTTATTTGTATAGACAACGTTTACTTATAGATAACGTTTTACGAAGGACAAGGAGAGAAAAGAGGAAAAGAAAGAGGAGAATCGCCCATATCTATCTGACAATTATCGCGCCGTGAGATTGAACGGTTAGTTACATTTATCGAGCACGTTTCTCTTCCACTGGATGGCAATTTTACAAGACGCATAGACTCGATTCACAAAAGGCTTTTCTGTCCCGCGGTATCAGTTTCTGGGGCTGTTTCCAAATGCAAGGAAAATTTATGGCCGCTCATTGAAGGGTCTGGCCCGCGTCTACGAGGTAATTAGAGGGCGTGAAGACGGAGCTTCGAATACTATCTCTGTACATCCCCACGGTTCATTTATTTTCTGTAAAACTGCCTCGTCTGCCGACGGCGTTCTTCCTGCCAACGTTAATTCCAGCTGTTATTCCGTCCTCACGATGCTTCGGAAAGATCGATAATCCATCGACGTAATAAAAAGAAAAAAGCACGGACTCGATTATTCAATTGTTTTCGTCAGCCTTGTTCGGGCTCTCTCTGCTTCTCACGTTTCTCACAACTTCGATTTTATGAATATTAAGCATAATGCTAATTTCATAAATAAACCATAGGTGTTTCTCATTATGGACTCAACGGTAAAAAAATATATATAAGAAAAAGAAATATCAACGTTCTTGGGAGAAACGTACCGTGAAGATCAAATCGTTCGATAATTCAACCCTGCTCCCTCGTAAGGCTGACCCTCCGAAATTGATTAAAAAATGCAAAATACGTGTTAGAAGTCCAACGAACCGGTACTGTATATCCGTGTTCTTTTTTTGATTTACGCGCATCGATATCGCGTGGTGGTTATGGCGGTCTTTATTGGGCGGTTCGCCTAGTCTCTCGGCACCGTGTACGAACGGATAGAGAGCTAACAAACCTTGAACTCTTGTGCCGAAGCAGTGGGATTCCCGCGTAAAAGCCACGTGGTCTCACCCGCTTCTCTCTTCCTCTTTCTTTCTCACTCTCTCTGTCTCTCTCTCTCACTTTCTCTCTCTCTCTCTCTCTCTCTCTCTCTCTGTCGGGTTGGAAACGAGTATGGTGCTACTCGACGATACGACGGTTGCCAGTAGGTGTTACGTACCTCGGGGAGCAACCTCGTTCAATATAAACCAGCTAGGAACAACGCTGTAACCGTAACGTTGACGTTTACGACGACGAAATCGTGGCTCGGCTCGTTTACCCCTCCCTCTTATGTGCCTCCGCGCTTACCGCTATCGTCGCTGCGAGGCTCGTCGGTAATACAGAGCACATATCTTTGTGTGTATCGACCAAGATCGTTCCGCGTCTTCGTGTGTGGTAGGAATGTTTTGCTGGAACAGAAACACGGGCAAGTTCATTGTACAAATCATTTATGGGCGAGAGATTTTTACGGATTCGTTTCACGCGACCGGCTAATTATCGTTTGCTGCCGAATCGTCTCGTAAATAACAATAATCGACTCACTTTCTTCCCTTATTTTTCCACTATAATTTTCCCTCGTTGGTCGTTTATTTCTAACGTTTATCCTCGATAGAAGCCTGAAAAACGTTTAATAATTAATAATCATACGGGCATAAACATACGCGTAGTTGTTTCGTATCTTTCAAAATTGTATACCTCAATGGCTGACAAACATGGCTGAGAGAACTTCCCTCTTGATGAGTGGTCGATGTTTCCGGTCGTTTCGTTCCCGTATACTCACGCTTCTACGACGCCTTTTTTTACCAACCATTTAAGGCGCTAATTTACAATTGGAAAATTGAAAAGATCGGATCGTGGACTTTGCGTCGAATATAGGCGTGCGTGCTGCACGCCCGTGACCAAGTGGTTCAGCCTCTCCTACATATCGAGGCACACGAGTGACCAACGTGTGAGTGCGTGTCGCGAACGTGTGTGGTGGTACGCGAACACCAGCGAACCTCGACCTAAAGAGGCAAGCCAAGTAGGTGCGTTCGTCGTGTATGGAGGCTCCGCAGCCCCTTTCCATGTGTTGCTCCGTTGGCCCGGATGGAGGATGACGTACGAGCCTCTCCGTATGACTTACTACGCCCTTTTCCCTTCTCCACGCCCGCCGCTTCTGCGTACTGTTCGCTCAAAAAACATTCGGGTCTCTGAAAATTACGTGGCTCTTCACGTTTGATCGGGATTCCATCCTGCTCTTCGCCCGTTGAATTCCTCAAACGCGACTGTTGCGAATGATACGGCCCAAGAATAGCGAACAATTTCTCTCTCTTGCGAGTGTTCTTTCTTTCGCTGCAAGTGTTACGTAATAATTATAACATTTGTCGTTTAAATTTTCTAACGTTCGTTTATTCGCGTCGAATTGTTACGATCTGTGTCCACGAGAAAACTTTATCCAGACTTGCTGAAGCCACGTACATACGTTAGACACGTGAAAAGAGTATATTTTCCGCGAATTCGTGATCGGAGGAAGAAAGCTGTGTAGTCTGTTTTATATATTCAACGAGAGTTAAATGCGAAGGTTGTAGTTAGCCGGAAAAAAGTCAAAGTTTTTTGCGTCATCGAACGTGTAACGTGTGTGCCTGTATCTCGTCACGAACGAGGGTAGTAACCTTTTTCTTGTAAATTCCCTCTTTATACCGAGAGTAGAAAAATTTAAATCGTTGGTGTTTTACCGGGGAGAAAATAAAGATAGAGCAAAGACGTTCGTGAAGATAGTTTTAAATCGCGCCAGATTACAAGCTGTTGTTCGATATTCTCTGTACGTAACATTTCGTTGATTGATTTTTAATTCGCATTCGTTAAGATGCCGTGCGCCAGCGCGCTCATTGTTGCGAAAAAAGGCCATAGTCGGCCATAGCGAGACAAAATGCCGTAGAAGCGTGTCATTAAAAGTAATTGTAAACATCGATCAAAATGTATCGGGATATTCGCAATTTGCATATGCCCCACCGCATAATTTCACCGCGAACCCGAGTATCGTCGATCAACTTTTATATTTTGCTGCGTTATAACGTGAAAATTTTCAAGAGTATTAATCACGGGTGTTGCAGATTCACCGCATGAAAGCGTAATTTCTGATCGCTCGAATCACTTACATCCTGTCCCACGTTTTTCTCTTACCGACAACGTGGTTTGCCGCTTATAAAAGTCCGTAATATTATTTCGCGCAATTGGCAACGCGCTGGTCAACGTTCACCGGAACTTTACACGCGCGGAATAATCGCGTTTCGGTTTCGATACGATCTACCGCCAGTTACCGCCGAAGATTATTTCGATCGCTTACCGTAACACGTAAGAATATTATTGCGTCGATTATCTCTATTTCTCCTCGGCTAGAAAAGAATAGCGTCAAGTTTCTTCCAACCTATCCCTTCCACTTTGGCATACCGTCGACGAAGACGATGCTAGCGCCACGAAAGTAAAGTTTATTTCCCATAAAATAAAACAAATGATCGAACACGCTATAAACATGGAAACAAAGGTAGAACTCGGCAGTATGTTTGCATCGCGACAGGGACGGGAAATGTACGCGAGCACGATTATAAGATAAACAGAGTGATATTAGCGTATGAACGCTACAGCGGTATCTCGTTCGAGGATCGAGAGAAGGACACTCGTACATGTGTTGCGGTAGAGGGAGGAGGTGTGCACAGGCGAGGCAACGAACGACGGCTTGGAAGACGACGACGGTCTCTGGTTGCGTCTTTATCGAGAGGCCGCGAGACATCGCCGTGGTTCCAGGACGGTAAACGACACAGGACTCGATGGTAAACAATAGCAATGGTTTATCGGTGCCTACGAGCTGTGTGTGTGTGTGTGTGGAAGAAAAGAAGCGAAGGAACGTGAGTGGCGCGTAACGCGCGCGCAAAGCATAGGTGCTGATCGCACGTTCAGCCGGCAGCGTATAGCGGCTGCCTACCAGGGTTCTCAATTTGATGGACGAGCTGTTCGCATGTACGAACTCGTGTGCGCTGGCTCGCTTTTACACACCGGCAACAGCTCATACGCTATCCGACTGTTTTGCAAATTTCACGCGGGAGGAGTTATCGCCGTCGTGGCCCGGGATTAATCCTCTCTCGCAGCGTGCCGTTTGTTGTCAATGGCTATTCATCAATTACCCCGTGTTTCTGAGATTGTTGTTGCCGCGAAGAAGAGAAGAAGACAGCCTACCGAGTAGTTACGTTCTTCCCTCGGTTCGATCTCTATCGATCACTGTATCACGCTACCGGTTAGACTAATGGACTCGTGTGTTTTGGTAACGAAAGAAAACGCCTGTAAACCACGTCGGCCAGACGTATTTCATTGCGCAGAATGTTAAAGGAGAAAAAGCAGGAAACGTTCCGGTGGGTGGAACGCTAAACAGAAGGACAGGATGGAAAAGGGAAATTCGTTGGATCGCCGGCTGGAGATTTCAAGGCTGCTGACAAGAGAAACGCCGCGCTTTTGATTGGTTCGGCTTCTTGCTCGTCTATATAGCAGACTGCCATTTCACTGCTGCAGGCTGAGATAATGCATACTTTGGATCGGCCGCGCTTCGTAGGCACGAAGAACGTGTTTAGGTGCTCGACGATCGGAACGACTACACCGCCAGACAAAGGATACGTATACCTGTGTGCCCGCGAGGAAAGAAGGATACAAGGCAAAATAATTGAATCGAAAAGTGTTCCTGCTCACGTTTTTACGGAATACGCTTGCCTTTGCTGTTGCGGATGAAGACGTACCTCGTACGTATCCGCAGCGTTTCGCCGTTCCAACGACAAAAATAAAACGACCATGTAGAAACGAACGTCCGAAGAGGGGAAAGACGCATCGGCATCCTACAAAGTTCTCGTAAAGCGTCGCGCGAATCGCTCGAATGCTTTCACACGGACTACAAAAACGCAATTGCGCGTTATTTATTAGACGAGGATAGAGAAATGGTGGATTCGTGGATAAAGCGAACAATTTACATACATCGAGTTGGCTAAACGTTTCTTCTTCCCATCGATCTTCCATCGTTGCGTTACTTAGGGATTCGACACGGTGCTTCGGCGTACGTGGAACTCGTTGAAATCGATGATCGCGCCGCATCGCGACTGTATCGTACCGTTTCTATCAACGAACGGATCGCGCGGAAGAGAGGAGAGGAGAGGAGAGGAGAGGAGAGGAGGCGTATGGCGTGGCAATGTGGCGCGATCGTGCGTACTGGAAAGAATATTCGATCGGTTTCTTCGCCGTTTCTCTCTCCGGTGTCCCGATTTCTTGCAGCGTTTCGGCGCCATCTGTGCCGTCGTCGTTGCGGCGCGTATTCAATTAATACGCGACGATGTAATCGGGACCCGTCGATACCGCAAATAGACTCGGACGTTCGTAACTCACGCAACAGTTTTTACCACGGCAAACCTGCCCGTAGCGCTGCCGCCTGGTCTGCCGATGGCCGGCCATTACAAACACCACCTGCCAGCCTAAGCTCTCTCTGCGATCTGACCGTAAAATGCTTTTGTATCCGTTGCTCCTTGCCTTCTCCATTCCGGTCAGGTTCTACCAATCCCAGAGGTACGAGCGTAAAAAAGTTATGAATATCGAGCAGCGGCTAATTGCCAGTGACATCGATACACTTTGTCTCGAGCGAACCGGGACACGTGGTATAGCCAACTGTCGTGAAGTTTACCGCAGGCCGAACACACGAACAACGCAGTGGTAATACGCGCGTTTTAACACGCTTTTCATTATTTTTGATTCTCCAGGTATCGATCGTCGCTTTGTGTGCGTGCGTTACGTAACGAACTCGAGACGCGTTCGTCTTTATCTACAGAGTGGTTGGTAACTGGCGGTGCAAGCGGAAAGGGGGTGAAATGTTTTTTTTTAATTTTTCGATATTATAACGAGACGCGATAAAGCGCACGCGTACCGAACGAAAATTCAAAGTCGATTTTCACGAGAACAAAGCCTCGAACGAAAAACGTTTATTCTATATTTTCGACTTGTTTTTTCGCCTAGAATCGCCCCCTTTCCGCTTGTACCACCAGTTACCAACCGCCCTGTATACGTTTACTTGGTATTATTTTCTCGTTATTTCCTTCGTTACACCGACCAGGCGGTAAACGTACGCTTCTTTCTGCGTTTTCGTCGATTTCACGCGTACGATCGCGAAGCCGATCCGTCGTCGTCGCGACGGGGCCGTACGTTAGTGGCGTTCATGCGTTAACTGAATCGAAACGTTTATTTCGTGGCTATTGACCGCCGACGCGGGTGGGAAAGGACGACGGGCATAATTTATCCAGCTGAAACCTCTTGACCTTTTAAAATAATTGCTCGATCGTCGCTGTGTGCCGGAACGAAAATTTCTTAATTTTACCGCCTCTTTCCCGTCGTACGCTCCATGATGTACGATTCTATCTGGCGTTTTTAAGCGGACGCGCATAAACGACTCGTCGGCCGCTTATCCTTCGGGCTCTCGGTACAACCGTTACTACCTGCCGGCCATATTAATCGTGTTGTTCGCACAACACGATCAATAGTATAAACATTCGGCGGTCTCTTCTGTATCGTCTATAGTAACCTAGTGAGAGTCACGAACGAACGTATGGTGGATCGGCGGCCGACGAAGAAATAGACCAAGTCGATGGCGAAGTAGAAAGAAGACGATAAAGAGACATCGAGCGATTAATCAGTGGGATTTAATTAATTTTCTCGAAGCGCCACCGAATTCCAGATGCGTGAATCACGCCATCGACGCTGCACTTCCACTCAATGAATGCTTTACACGGCGGCGGTGCATGGTCGCAGTACGGCAGGGGGCGAGCGTCTAATCGTGCAGTCCTTTTTGTGCTACTAAAAACGTACGGACAATCATTCGTCCGTGGCGAAATTACGCATTCGTCACGTGCGCGAGACACTGCGCGTTTGTTTTATCGGTATGCGTACACGGCGCGGCGTCGTGTGTATCAGCCGGCGAACAGAGGGAGAAGGAAAGACGGAGGCAAGGCTGAGAGAAAAGGGGACAGCGAACAACGGGGCAGGGGGAAGGGGAGAAAGAGGAGCAAAAGAAAGAGCTGGGACAACATTATCCGGCGATTAAGAGTCTCGGTTAAGAAGCGTATAACTCAGTGACATTACGCGGTAACCGTTCAACGAATATCAACGTAATACATCGCTCGTGCGGTCGCCGCTCGTGTAGACACTCGCCGTGTATACGGCGGTTTCGCGCGTGTGGGTATACGGCGTTGCGCGAGCGCGACCGCTTGCACGAGATCGCGACGCGTGGAAAAGTTATGACGTATTACCTGCGCGACATATTTATTAAACGCCGGGAACGATATTAGGCCGGCGTGAACGGACATTATGAGCTTAGGTACGGACAAGCGTTTGTTGTGCGCCATTAGCCGAAGAAATTTACGGCTACCGCTCTCGGCTCGCTGCGATTTTTCTTTTCTCTCACTTTCCCTCGCGCACGCACCCTGTCCCTTTTTCTATCCCCTTCCTCTGCCTATAGCGACGTACCACCGACCCTGTCAAAGCTGTTTCTTCCTCTGTCCTGCTTTTTTTTTTCTTTTTCTTTCTTCGAGGTGAACAACTTTACACGATCGCGACAACGGTTTCGAGGACGACGCAGCTCGTGGCGGAAAACGCGGATTATTCGACGAGGACCTTGAGGATCTTGCAATAAGACGGTGCACGCAGACGATCGTGTGGCGTCCGTAATTCCACGTAACGTCGTAATAATAGCGGTGGTTCGAGGAGCTCGCGCGTGCCTTTCGAGAGGCCAACTCTCCTCCTCCCCTTCTCTCGTAAGCGCATTGGTATCGCGATTTCGACATCTCGATCCGGGATACTCGGTTTCGACGAGTCCGTGGTGTTCGGTGTGCGGTTGCCGCGCGAGGGAAACCGTGGCGGCAGCGCCGATGCGAGTCGCGGAAAGGATCGATCGAACGAGCCAGCTCGATTTCCTTTTACCCAACAACCTATACGGAGAGAGTGGAAGAGCAAGAAAGAGAGAGAAAGGCAGGGGATCTATATATGGGTTAATTGGAGAGTAGCCGAAGGCTCGAGCCGTCCGAGAGGGGCCCTCCGAGTCATTTTTACAGGCCCTTCTTGCGCGAGATGGTGATTTCGGAGAAAAAGGCCCGGATCTGGCCGTTAAATTGAAAGTTGGCAGAAAACGTCGACGACGAGCGAAACAATCTGCTCGCGGCGTGCAATGATACAAAGATCGCCGAGCTTCGTTGCGGCACCGGTTTCGCGCCACTCGGATCGTACGGATATCTGTTTTTTCAAAAATTCCACAGTATTCCGCTCGCGACGTCCGATCGATCGAAGGGAGGAATTTTCCTCTTTTACGTTTCGCTCGCAAACCAGCGTGTACACCAGCTTGCTTGGTTCGATCATCGCCGCCACAGCCGAAGGAAAATAATTTTTTCCAGTAAAATCTACCGCCGTACGATGGTAAGACTTGCGTGAAAAATATGATTCGCTCGTGCGGTTTCATACGCGTGATACGTAACACACGCGAAACACGTATCTGTTGGAACGAATGCAGCGTGCACGATGCGAGAAGGGCGAGTACGTAGATAACAGAGAAGCGTGGATTTGACGGAAGGTGTTCGAACGGACGCAGGAAAACGTAATAGGCTATCGTTTCTCGTTTTGCAAAACGAAACGAACGAGGCACGTTGATTAGACGCGGCGAGATCTCGAGCGGGGTCTCCGGGACTTTTTCTCGGGCCGGAGCAGGTTTTCTCTAGGAATGCACGCAGAGTCGGTCGTTTGATTTATGGCCGTGGTTAAAAGTAGTCTTGCATCTAACCGCGTATTATATATTACACACGAAGCGAGCCTTAGTCCGGAGCTGCGCCGACCTTACAACGTATTTACTTCTAATGGAAATCCGTGTATCTCAGCGGAGGAAACACCGTTTCCGGGCTTCGTTTTCTGTTCCTCTGCACGCACGCCAGAACAGCTGCTGTAAAAGCGTGAAAGCGTCAATCGAAGGCTCGTAGCTTGCGCGTTACCTTCGATTATTCGCCGAAACCAAATTCTTAAGCTTAAAAATCTTGGTATTGTTCGAGTTGATATTTCAGCGGCCGAAACGGATCGGTTTGACGCGATACACCTTGGACCTGTCAGTCGCGCGATACTTATCGCGCTGTTTCTAAACTGGTTCTTCGATCGTCTATTTTAGAACCACAGTATATACTGGAATATTTTCATTGTTTTATCTATTTTCTTGTATTCCTACGAATATGTATTTATCAGCTTGATTCCATCTTGGCGCATGTATTCCATTAGCTTGATATTCCGTAACAAATTGCCGCAGTATTTTACGTTAACGCGTTCGAACGCCGCTCGTTTAAGACACACGCCTTCTATTTCGACCTGGTGCGATTGACGGGGAAGAGGACAATCCTCGCGAACCTAGGACGATGCGGAAAAAAAGGTTTTTGATAGGCCAGCGTGTTCGATCTTTATTACGTAGCACGTTGCTTTTGCCGGCCGAGGGAAAAATGTAGCGAGGGCGAAGGGACGCCACGGCGAATAGACGTAAAAGTCGTTGGACGGTGTCGTAATTTGCCTGGACCTGGCAATAAAACTGGCAAACGGCCGCGTAGTCACGTTCGTCCTCCAACACGACACTTTGCACGGAAAAGAGCAGCTACGCGCACCCGAGGACTAAGCCCCCTGTAAGGCTTCTTGATCCACGTTGCTCCTCTGTGTTGCACAAGCCAATAAACAGGGTTTGTATAGCGACGAAACGAGAGCGGACCGTTAGCTTTTTTTTTTTTTTACGAGGGACAGTCATAAAACGTCCGGACGAGGCAGGCGCGACAATGAACATAACTGTTACTTTTACCTTCTTTTAAAGCGAAACCGACCGGCTCTTCCGGGTTCCACGGACGTCGCGTCGACCAGTCGAGCTCGATCAGTCGTCGATACCTAGTCGTCGCCGTGTGTCGGCCACGTTCCCTTCTCAATCGTGTTTCGTAATCGTAAATTCCACTTATCTCGGCTCGGATCCGACCTCGTTGATTTTTATTACGCTCACATATTTCCTGCATACGTTTCCCTCGTTTCCGGTGGCCCGCGATCTTTAACGCGATCTTTGACAGCGTTCTAGGATAAACAACGAGAGGGGACAGTTGTAGGGAAGAACGTTACACGATCGACTATCGGTGCCAGTGTGTCGGTGACGAAAATCTGGCGCGAGTGTCGGCGAGCAAACGAACTCTGCTCGAAGCCAAGTTGATTCCTGGCCCCGAGGAAGAAAGAAAAAAGAAGAAAGGATATCAGCCGGATGGTGTAACTAAAAGGGGTGAAACGGGGTGCCGGGAAGAGCCGGGAGGTGAATCGTACAAATTCGATACACTTTGTACGCTATTCTTGGACAGCATCAACGCAAACGCCTGCGTTCACGCCCCGCCCACCACGATTTACGAGAGAACGCTGACACGGTGTGTGCGGTAGCGAGCAAAGCAGCCGGGAAACGCAGCGATGCTTTGCGTCACATGCGCGAAAGAGGAGCGACCCCGCGACCGATGCCGAGGAACGGGTTTCGCGCACCACAGATTGCAATCGGATCTCCGTCGATATTGCACGTTGATCAGCCCTGTTTCGTTCTCAACACCAGTAGACCAACCGCTGCCAAATACTTACCGTATATTTCACCTATCTTGAAACGGTCTCCGAATATATTACGCAACACGACTGGATGGTGCATAGTCTGCAGGAAAAATTTCTCTCCTCCGGTTCCTTGTTCTCATCTGCGTCGTTCCGTCATTCACGTACTCGAATATCGTTAGTCGCGCGTATACTCAGTCAGAGGTTCTCGAAGCTAACAGTTTTCTCTTCGTTTCGGTGGTTCGGTCGGTTAAAATGAAAAACCAGTCCTGCGTGTTCTCTGCTCGTTTCCCCTGCCCTGCCGCAGCCACGAAATTCCTGTCGCCGATTCCTGACGTTCCTTCGGATTTATTGATTGACCGCGCGCCAAGGTGCGTTCAGCGGATTTCTTCGTTACGCGATTATCCCAAGTGGAGGAACGTTTCCCGTCGGACGCTCTCTCGCCGCCTCGTAGCCTGACTTTTCGAATAGATTGCTTCGTTAGCGGTCAGTTCTACGTTTCGATCTGTTTCACTGCGTTTCGATGGCTTGCAGTCGTACGGGTACTTTGGCGCGAGACAAATTCCATATGGGAAAAATGCACATAGCCTGTAGCGAAGCTACAAAGTCGGCGGATAGCTGGTCCGAGGACGGAGAAGGCAGGCCGCCACGAAATTGCCGTTCAGCCTGTCGATTGCTCATTACTTACTCTTCGTAACTAAAATTACACCTTTCGTCGGCATCGTCTCCCACGTTCGCCGTGTTCGATACGCCGCTCGATTTCGCGTCGAAGCGCGCCGATTCACACGCGAGCGCACGCGTTCTCGGCGGCAAAAACGCGAAACGCGCGTGCACACGATCCTATCGCCAGTTTTTCAGTATTTTTCGTCGGTTCGTGGCGACCGTGGTGGAGAGTGAGCGGCAAGAAGACGCCGACGACGAAGACAACATCGTCGATATTATTACCGTGATAACGAGCACGTGGATCGACTAGTTGCCGCTTGCTTCGGCCTCTCGTACCACCTCCAGGGTAATGCCTTTGCTCGTGGACTCGCGCGGCGGCTCCGTTCGGACCGACAGCCTAGCAATTTATTCGCGAAACTTAAAATTTGCGTGAAACGAAAGTGCCGGTTTCGCATAGGAAGCGCGCCGTTGTGGTAGGTGTATCTCTCTGTCCAAGGTTCTTGCCCCTTTTCGTGCATCCCCCGTGCCTTTTCGATTCGTCCTCTCTCGTCTCTGCTTCTTCTCTTTCCCCCTTTTGCTCTGTCGTTGAACGGTTTTCTCCTGTACAACACACACACACACACACAAACGTGGTATTAGCGCGGATTCCTTCGTGCAGGTTTATTATTTTCTTCGCCCTGCTGCTTTTTTTCATCCAGCCTCTCTCTCGCCACACTCTCGTCGTATCTTGTATCCACGTTTTCCTGTGGACCCGTTGCACCAACGTTCCAACGATCGTATCTTCGACGAGGCGAACAGAGAGAGAGAGAGAGAGAGACTGGAGGCCACGCGGTATCGTGAAAAATTTCCCGTGCAACCGTAGGGAGACGCGTTCGCTGCGCGGTGGATGGGGGCAGGGAGCAAGAAAGGCGGCAAAATGTAAACCAGTTATACCGTGCACCCTTTGGTTAAACTGAAACCAAGTGGTTTTATAGCGCCGATCCGTCTTGCCGTGCTATAACGAGTTCGTGACTCGACATAATACGATAACCCCCTAAATGTGTTGAACTTGTACAGAATCGCGCGAGCGCGCGGGTGCACACAGAGAGAGAGAGAGAGAGAGAGGGGGAAAGACGGCGAAGAACGGGGTAATAAAGAGTGCGTGGCGGAAGACAGGACAAACTGCCGACAGTGGCTCTTCTTCATCCTAGAAGGTGAGATAGCGAGCGTAAATCGCGCACACGTAAGAATCATTGCTTTAATCCAGCCGCCGCCGCCAGTGTCTTGCGAGTTTCTCGCGCAAAAACTAGGCTTCCAACGTTTTCGATAGTCCTAGGATAGCTACGGTGTCGAAAACAGGTGGAAGAATTTCTCGTTCAGGGAACAGGCGGATTCGATCGTTCGCTTCGATTCGAACGGATCTCTTTCGGTACAAGGCGCGGAACAGAGCGTAAACGATAGTCGATACTATCTCGTCGGTCTAAATACGCGAAGCCATAAATTAATAGCCAATGATGACTATCTTAACGCGTTTTATTCGCACAAGCCTATATGGAAATTGCTACAAGAAAAGGGAGGGTGAGGAGTGCACAGAGCGGAAGAGAGGCGAAATTAACATCAGTGGTTCTTCCTTTTTCCGCTTTCCATCCCGGCAAAATCGTTCTTCTCCAGTGTGGTGTTCTTTATCGCTGGTCTCTTTAAGGACCATATTTCCGTTTTCATGTCAGCTTCCTCTGTGTCCGTCGATTCTTCGTGCAATATACCGATCATTGCGACGATAAGAGTTACGTATTCGTGTCTTAAGCAGATTATAATTGAAAGAGAGAAGAATTAAGTTGACGCGGTATCGCAGTGACGAATCTTCGACGCTGGCACGCCGTTCAGCTTGCATATCGTCGGCGAATAGAGACTCTTTTTTTGTAAAAGGTGCTCACCTTCTTATCGATCTTTATCCTTCCTGTTAGCTCGTTTGACAATGTCCGCGATACCTCGTGCACGACAAGTTCTCGCTGTTTGATTTAAGAAGCAGCCGTCGATCGGTTTACTGCAGGCGAATAAAAACGATATCGCAATGGGAAAAAAAGGTTGCAGTTAAAACGAAAAGCAGCGGCTCGCGAGATTATTGAATAATGGACGCGGCCCTCGGGCCACGTCTGCCCGGGCTCTCTTTCCCCTCAAGAATGCTGTTCGTGCGAGGCAAAGCTTCGCTAAACTCGTTACCGTGAAGGAATGTCCTAGCAACACTGCTGATGACAATAATGACGATCATTACGGTAACTACGCGAACAATAATAATACGTTGTACACACCGCGCTTTTCTTTAAGACGTCCTCGACCAGCTATCGTCGAGTAAAAGCTGTCTGGCTTTTAGCCGCCAACTTGAGCGCATCCGCGACCCATCGATTCGCTCCGCGATCTTTCTAATGCTACGTCGCATACGCGTTTCGTGACGAAGGAGAATCCCAGCCTGGGATAACGCAACGATGCGGAACTACGCTCCAATGATTTACATCGGACGCGTTCGACTTTCGACGAGCTGAAACAAGACGAATTTGTAAAGATATGCGCGCTTAATGCGCGTTAAAACGCGTCTCACTGTCTGCTCTCTGATCTCTCCGTGTGCGAAGATTCGTATCGGTATACAACGGCTGCGAAAAGTGCTCGCTCTTGTTATCTAATGAAACATTTCTGCTAGAACATTGCACATTTTTACGCGTTCGTGCGAAATCCCAAGGTGCAAAAACGATAAACAATGTATAAGATGTTTGAAAGATCCAAAGTCTTCGGTGCGTAGCATCCAGTGAGTGAAACGAGTCTTCGCTTATACAGGGTGGTTGGTAACTGGTGGTACGAGCGGAAAGGGGGTGATTCTAGGCGAAAAAACAAGTCGAAAATGTAGAATAAAAATTTTTCGTTCGAGGCTTTGTTTTCGAGAAAATCGACTTTGAATTTTCGGTCGGTACGCCTGCACTTTATCGCGTCTCGTTAGAACGGATCTCACTGTAGATCGTCTCAATGGAAGAATTAAAAAAAAAACTTCTTTTTTCCAGCCACCCTGTATAAGATGTTTGAAAGATATAAAATCTTCGATGTATAACATCCAGTGAGTGAAACAAGTCTTCGCTTATATCTCATTTTTTAATGACATTCGCACGAACGTAAATTCGTCTAATTGTCAGGTCGCACGGAGTGCCAAATCTTTGGAAATAACAAGCTCCACTAATGCCAAATTCGACACAGTCTAATTAATCTAATTAATTAGTAGATCAAATAATAAATAAATAATGTATAACAAATAGCGGGCTAATGCTTTTTTTAGTCATTGCGCGTGTAAAAGCGTATGGAAGGTTTGGACGCGTTTGCCAGAGACTTTAGCGCGCGAAGAAACAGACGAAAGAGATCGAATTTGGCAGAGAGACACGCGGTGGCCTCGGAATCGCGCGAGCACCGACTAAACATCGGGCAACACGGGCATAAACATTGTTCGAAGATAGGCGCGGAAAGGGGGACAAAGAAACGTAGAAAGGGAAGAGGGCCACGGCGTACGGGCATCGAGACGGACGGTGCCAATCGTATGCTAATAAAGTCACCTTTGGGTTGCTCTTTTTCTGCTTGGTGGAAGTGGTCTGTGTATATTTTGTCGTGCGGCTGTTCCTCGGCACGACGCAACTCGTGCGGATACGTTTACGGACGCCTCGTGCGAACACGTGACACGCTTCGATCTTTTTACGCGATTCCAGATAATCCGTTGAAATAGAACGTAGGAACGTAGCAACTGACGTTTCAGAAATGCCATCGAAATTGCCATTCTTTCGATCTCGGACGATCGACCCACGCGTCAAAGGGACTTGCGTTGAGACAAAGGGAGCAACAGAAGCATCGTTCCACTTACGTGGCCACTTCACCGCGGTATAGATCGAACGGATAATTTTTCTAGGGACGCGACCAGACGAGGTTGGCAATCTTGCAAAACGCGTGGACGTGCGTCCAATGCATAGCGCGAGAGCGCGTCACGGTATACAACGAACGCAGCGACTAGCTACGTATCGCGTTACATCGGGTCACGACCTCTGTTATATACAAACCTGCTGCTTTCTTCCTTTGACGGGACAAATTATTAGAGTTATATGATTGCGAGTAGCTCGCAAGGTCGCGAGAGAGGAAGAGGCTGAGCAGGAAAGGAGGGGGCGGGGGCGGGGGCGGGGCGGGTGGAGCGGTGCGAAAGAGACAAGGAAAGAAATTGTTAAAACTCTTAGAAGGAACGTCTTCCGCCGACGATCCCTGATAAATTAATCACTTTTTTCTGCCATGTTTGCTTGTCCGGGTACGCTAATTATCGCGGATGTAAGACGATCGCGTTCTATCTTCGGCTTCAGAGTGCAAAGTTCAGCTGTGGGAAACGATTTTTTGATGTACGACGCCCAGACGGCCTTCGGCTCGCTCCTATGCCTCCTCGCCCTCGCTTTTTCTCTTTCTCTCGTCTTATACGCGAGAGAGTGCCGTCATAGGAACTTGTTCCTATGCTTTATGGGTCAGGAGTCCTGCAAGCGCGCGTCCATGCTACCTACTACTGCCTTGCAATCGGGTTCCTACGCTCTCCTAGGAGTCAACAATCGCGTCGTCGCGTTACAAACCACACAACTTCGTACAGTTTCTCCAGCGGTCGCGTAACGTCGTCATTTTCGTGTTCTTTCTTTCTCAACGTTGGAAAATCGTTTGCCCGTGCGAGGCAACAGAATTCGATAAACGGAATTTCAGTCCACGGAATCGCAGCACGATCGCGTTCGTCCGAGTATCGTGAAAAATATTTAAAAAGACGGTGTTTAAACCCGTGGCTAACGGTAGAGCGAAAAGCACGCGACTCCAGTGCCATTTCTAGTCTCGGAAAGTTATTGGTGCGGCCCGAACCGTGCAGGGCAGCGGCGAGTCCGTCCATCACTGGTTTTCCCCCACTTCGTCAATTGTACCGACCCTTTCTCCACTGGCCCATAGGCCCACAGGACCCTGTTCCCTCGACCACAGCCATCTCTCGACGTAACCACCGCGCGCGCCGCGATCCTTCGTTTTTTCCGCTCGTCCCTTCGGCCCGGACTATGACGACCGACGTAACGCTATCATTATCGGCGCGCTATTTTTTCCTATGTTCGAATTCCTTCGTCTTTTTATCGGATTACCTAGTCTCGGGTATCGGCCTTCGATCGTAAAATTGCAGGCGACGAAAGTCGCTGAGAGATAAGAACGGTTTTATATGACGCAGATTCGAACGGAACCGGTGTCGTTTTTTAAGAAAAAAGAAAGAAAAAAAGGAGCAGAGGAGGTACTTTGTACGACAGCTACTTAGCATTAGCAGAAATAACAGGTCGTTACGAGTAAGCCAATAAGTCTGATTAATATGCAGAGAAATTTCGTGGCTTTTCATCGATGTCCACTTTTTTTCGTTTATCGTGTGAGCTCGCGAGCGCGCGAGTTTTGCAACGAAAGCAAGGGGAAAGGAAGAAGGGGAAGAAGGAAAGGAGAACCGCGTAGGTATGAGCGATTCAGAGACCGGTTGCGGAGATCTCCTCACTCGTGGCTCACCACTTAAAGTCGAACACGCATCTCATTATCCATGCCCATGGATTTAATCGTATGTCTGGCTCTGCATGCAGGTGTGGTTAACCTACCCCTTAATCTAAGGGAATATGCTCGATTTTTGCATAATTGTACCTCCGCGCGAAGTGCGCGCCGTCCGTTGCGCAAGTGTGGATTGCGTTTAAAATTTTATGTAAGTTTGTGAAATGAAAAGAGAACTAAAAAGGAAGAGTGGGGGACGAGAGGAGGGTAGGAATAGTACGGAAAGGAGGAGGAGGAAGGTGAAGAAAAAGAAGAAGAATGAGAAGAGTGAAAAATGGAGAGGAGGAAAATGAAGTGTGGCGCTCGGGGGATTCTTGTTCCTCGATAGGCCGCTACGGGATTAAAATAATGAAATACAGGGTGGTTGGTGGTACAAGCGGAAAGGGGGTGATTCTAGGCGAAAAAAGAAGTGGAAAATATAGAATAAACATTTTTCGTTCGAGGCTTTGTTTTCGAGAAAATCGACTTTGAATTTTCGCTCGGTACGCGTCCACTTTATGTAAAATGTGGCGGTGCACCGTCTTGTTGAAAAATTAAACTTCCTCTAGTTCTCAGCGGTACATCTTCTAATAATTCCGGTAGTTTGTTTTGTTATCAACATAACGTCGATCGAAACAACGATCTACAGAGAGATCCGTTCTAACGAGACGCGATAAAGTGCACGCGTACCGACCTAAAATTCAAAGTGGATTTTCTCGAAAACGAAGCCTCGAACGAAAAATTTGTATTCTATATTTTCGACTTGTTTTTTCGTCTAGAATCATCCCCTGTACACCACGTTGCGCGAGAAAATTCGTCCTATGCATCGCCGAAGTAACTCGCGGTGGGACAGATACGCGAAATTGCCAGCTAATGAATTTCCTGGCCGGTTGCTTATTCCTCCGTTTCAGATTTCGCGTTAACCCTGTTTAGGGCGGCTGCGGCATTATCCGGCGCAAAGGTCGAAGCACCTAATTTGCCAGAGAATTTGGAAAAATCACTTTTGGCCGGAAAGGCAGTCAGAGGCAGGACGCGTTCTCCTCCCCCGGTTGTAAGGTCGAAAATGCCAGGGGTGGGAACTGAGGCGGTATTATCAGCACGCGCCGACCCTTGTGTGCCTACTAAATTTGCGAAATAACTGCCGGAATACTCGTATACGTACTTAACCTGCTCATCCTTCGGTCGGCGTGTAACCACCTCCCTCTCTCTCTCTCTTTCTCTCTTCTCCGTGCATCGAGAAGCGATCGTCATCCCGTACTTGGATGCCGTAACGTTCCGTCTAAAAAGTCGAGGAAAAAATTAAGCAAGCAAAGAGAAGAAGCGGGATACAAGACGAGTGGTGGACCGAAGAAGACGTTGTACTAACGAAACTCGTAAGATTCAACGGGAGAATTTCGTTACGCGTAATGCTATTCAGTTTCCACGGTACCGTGAAAAAAGGCGTGGGTCGTACTATAAGATTAACGAGACCCGGAAGCGCAAACTGCCGATAATTAGTTTGAAAAAGGTAAAGCGGTTGGCGCCTCGCTTCGCCTCCTCGCGTTCTCCAGTTCCCATGGCTCGCGCGTGTTCGCCACACACGCTACACGCGTCCTTTCCTCCGTGTGCATTCGTGTGTATATAACACACACGACTCTCTCTCTCTCTCTCTCTCTTTCTCTTTTTCTCTTTGTACGGCAGCGGAGAAAAAGGGAAGAAAAGTTTCGATACTCCGCGGTGTGTAACTTTCAAGTTTGGTATTAGCAGTTCGTTATCTCGGTGTCTGGTCGGTCGATGCTCGTATCTAAAACGTGGATCAAATCAGCGCCTTGGATATAGAGAACCGCGCCGCCCGGGAACGACGAGGATGCGGCGTCGGCAGTGGTGTCGATGTCGGCGGCGGTAATGGTAACGCGCGCGAGTAGAACGGAGCGAAAACGGGGCGAAAGAGGCGAGAAAGAGAGGCGAAGAACGCAAAAGGAGGAGAAGGAAACGCGATAGCTTACACCTTCGGTCACAATATTGAGTGCAACTGCTGCCTCGTTGAGATTTAGGTGACCTTGGTGTCCGTGGAAGGGGAAAAGGGTGGATAAATGGCTGCTTGCCTACGGTGCTATAGACTGCAGAGGGTCTCCCCTTAAATACGTTTAAATCGATGCCGACTTTATTAGCCTGTCAGTCTTTTATTCGCCAGTTTTACTCGGGGCGTGACAGTTTTTCACTCGCGTGAGCAGTAACAGCTTCCAACATTGTCCCATAAATGTTTCACAGAGATTATTTATCGCTCGAGTAAAATACAAACGACGCGTGATTAAATTCGATCTCGATTTATATCGTTTTATCCGGATCCGTAGAAGCATAGATCGCTGTTCTCGCGTCTTAAAGGTCGCAAAGTTGACTTTCACCGATTCACCTTTGACGAACAACGTCCGATCCAATGTACACTCGATACGATTAAAGTTGCGCTGTGTGGCTGCGTAAGACGCATCCCACCTATCCTATACGAACGACGATCCTTCATTGATTTCATCGAGTCATTTTCGTTCGTAAAGGCTGGAACACGGCTCTCCCATCCACGTAATCGTTGCTCCAAACGCTGTCGAATTGTGAACGCCGAGAAGATTACTCGGGCCGGACAGCAACAGCAAACACGAGATCCCATCGCGTACTCCTGCCCCATTGCTCCTTCGATAACAATCATTTTTGCGGTTAAATGCGCCTGAGATTGCTACACGAGCTGCGGTTTTCGGACTAACTTTGTGCTCTCTTCGTACCAGCGCGTTCCTACGATCTTCGTCCTCTGGAAACTGCCGCGAGATTCATCGATGTTGTTCCTCGAACGTCGCGCGTAACCAGTGGTAAATGCTTGGCTCGTCCAGACCGGGTTCTCTATCCGTCCACCTTCCGCTTGCCTTCTTCTCTGTTACGAAGCGTGGAAATTACAGAAACTCGGGTTCTGCTCGATTAGCCGGCGGCAACTCTGCCGTAAAAGCCAGTTGTCCGGTCCAACTGGGAAAAATCCTCGAGATACGTAGGACAAGGCGCGATTCCTCTTCTTCTTTCTTCTTCGTTTTCTCTCCTCCTGCGTTCGCGCACTTTCGTCCTGATTCCTGATCCATGGCAATATCGAGATATGAGACCCACTGGCAGAAGTAGGTAGTCTACGTACGAGGTCAGGTTGTTCGATTGCGAGCCACCGATCGGGCCGATCCCACCGACCGATTACGGATAATTTAATTCAGTCATCGTTTAATGATTATAGAGTGGCAGAGGCTTCGCCAACCTTCGCATTATCTCCGTGCAGTAAGCGTGTACGTTCCACGTTTGGAAAATCGGCCGC
Organism: Bombus bifarius; assembly: GCF_011952205.1. Lineage (NCBI taxonomy): Eukaryota > Metazoa > Arthropoda > Insecta > Hymenoptera > Apidae > Bombus > Bombus bifarius. The sequence continues at coordinate 2,168,109 of NW_022884354.1, forward strand.
CTGTGTTTCTTGGTTTTGCCTGGAAACCGAATTCCTTTGCTCGTGGACAGGTGGCTTTAAAACGTGGTCGATACGCAGCACGAGAGGCGGAGAATCGTGTGTAAATAGCAGGCAACCGAAGCTCGTTCGCGCCGATTTTCTCTGGCCGGATCCGCGCAGTCGGTTTTCCCGGCGATCTCCGTTAACTCGCTCGATCGCGTTAATTCACGGCTGGGCATTCGCCCTGGATAGACGCGCCTTATCGCGCGGATAATTTATGAAAATTCGCTAACAGCTATGCAAAAATCGCCGTTTCGAGGAAATACGGCGGCCGGTCACGGAAAGCCGAGCGTTCGCGTGATTTGCAGGCTGCGATCCTCGGGGAAACGTTGTATTTGCTCGGATTGCCCACGATGGTTAGATCGGTGGAATTAACAGGCGGGTTGGTCCGCTGACGGTCCAGCACGGTTTTGTATGGCGATTTTTCGAATTCGGTACGTGCACGCACGATCCGCCAGCGTTCTCGTTTCCCCTCCACGTACGGAAACAGGCTGCGGGCTTCTAGTTTCTGCTCTACAGGCCGATCGGCTCAGCCGTGGTATTTAACGTGCTTTAATCATTTTCTTAAAGACCGATGGAAATCGGAGCACCGTAATTTACACGGAGTTTACATCCACTCGGCTCGTTACTCGCGGTCATCGTCGTCGTCGTCGTCGTCCTGCTTGTCGTCGTCGTGGAAATTAAACGGGTTCGCGCGTAATTTACATAGCGCGTGTGTGCACAATTACGTAATTTCGTCGGCGGCCAATCGAGAAATTACAGCAGGCTGTTTTACACTGTACGGCTTGTTGTGTGCGAAGCGCAGCGGTGTCGTGGTCGCGCGGCAAACAGCGTGGCAAGGGGAGCGCATCGATAAGCCCGCGAGCATCGAGGTCGACCGGCGAATGTTTGTTAGTCGGTGGACGACGTATAGGGCAAGACGGTTGTTCTATGGTAAAGGGACTATAGGCAGAGCGGGCGCGGGCATATCAACTCCTCTTGGTCGGGGGCCGTCTCATTACCCGTGCTCCGATGGTACCACGCTGCGAGCTCGCAAAGCCCCCCTATAGTCGGACTCGCATTATATTCGTATTCCAAGTATAGGTCGGTGTGTACGGTTTCGATAACCGGCAAACGACGCTCGTGCGACCGTGCTCGAGCAGCCGGAAGGAACTCGTGTTCCACCGCTCGACCATCGTCGAAAATGCCTTTTTGCCTGTGATTTATCGTTAAATAGATCGCATCGCTTTCATACCTGACCGTTCCCAGGCAAATTCAATCGACGTACGAACGCCTATCCAACAGGGTCTGAACGTTCTTGCCAGAGTCTTGCCTACTTCCATGGATAGTGAGAGATACGGTTTCGCAAAAACATGCACGTTTCGTTAGGTGAACGTACAAATTGGTCAGAACGGTGGAATTCGTTTCGACGTATCGTGGATATTGCAGGCTGCGACGAACCTGGATCCTGCGCGTTTTTAGGCGCCCATAGGCAAAGCAGCAAAGGTAACGCACCCCGCGGTGGCCTTTGCTTTCTCCGACCAACGAAGGATGATGCATGGCGATACACGCGTATATCCCTTGGTTTGCTGCGCCCTCCCCTGCCCCCCACGTCTCGTCCCAAGTCGTCCTCCTTTTCGCTCCGCTATCCGGCATCGGTGCGACTCCACCTTGGAACCTGGATCCTCGGAAGACGGAGCCGCAGCCGTCGAAAAATAATAACGACGATAATAAGGATGAAAACAAAACGGCGGAAGCAAAAAGAAAAAGGGGCGTCTTTTTACGAAAGCAGAACTCCACAGGAGAAGGGGGGAAAAATAGAGGGAGGACTAGAGAGAAGAGGGACGATTTCTGTTATGTTGTTGCATTCCTGCGACGCAAAGTTGCCGGACCACCCTGAACCGTACGGCTAGTGCGGCACCCATGGGGCTTCATCGCCGCTGCCATCCGTCTTTTATCGACTGCTTAGGTGTTTCGGATCCTTCGTTCCACACCGTTCCATCTTTTGCACGACGAAACGGCCGATTTATCGATAATTTGGCGTTTGCATTTCCTATTCCTACGGACGAGCATCCACGCCAGCGTGAGAATGAAAATAGCGCACGTTATTTCTACCTGTATTTTCGTTGTATCGCGAGTGCAACGCGCTTACTCGGTGGTTTAGTCGCGCGATCCTCGTTCCCGACTCGCTTCATTCGCTCAGATAAGCTTTTTAACGTGCATTTTCCTCGGGCACGCGTGTGCCCGCGCCAAGATAATGCGCTTTTTAAAACGTTGCACCTCTTCTTTTGGATCTTCAACGACCAACGAGAACGCCCCGCGGAGAGGATCGCGCGATCGAAGGAGAGGCGGAGGCAAGGGCCTTGGACGCAGTCCAACCGACTTGGAATTATTCCAATTCCGGTATAATTTAGGGTTTATTTGGTTGACGTAAAGATGTCATTCGTCTGCGGCCGTTCGGACGGACTTCCGCCTGCGTCTCATTTTTACGATCGTTTGTCTGGTAACGGCGACGGTTCGATCGCCGCGAATGTGGAATCCTCTGTGCTGTGCTATATTTTCTCTAGTATACGTTAAATTATATTTTATTCTCGTAGCATGTTTGGACGCGGGGTTCCTACGTGGAAGTTTATCGTTAGTGCGAGACGCTTGTGTTACGATAGCATACTTTACATTTATCGGGATACTCTAACAAAGTTGTCGAGTAAGCAGGAAGTAAAAGCAACGAAAACATTGAATTTGTATTTAGTAAATGTCAATAGATCGAATATTTATCTGACCTACGTTTTTATGTATTTCTTTATTTATCGCTTCGTTCGGGATGTTTCTTTCGTATCACAAGGCGATAGCAGACGAACAACAATTTCTTTTATATTATTCTATTGAATTAGGCGTGGCTCATTATGGTTGCCGCATAGTTCAATGAACAAACATAAAAGAAAAAACATTGTCTATTATTTCCTTATATTATTATTATTATTGTTGTTTAGTCCGTGCCTTTTGGCTTTGCACTAACTTTCGCTTTCACATCTGTTACGTCTGTTTCTCTTCTGATACGTCTACCTCCCCTCTTTTCCACTCTATTCTATCGCACTATCTTGCTTATTCTACCTCTAGAAACTAAAAATTGGGAACTATAAATGAGTCTTTAGCCTCCTTGCTGTGCCTCCTTCTTGTCGTTTGACCTTCTCTTCTCTATCGTTGCTTTCAGTTCTGCTAAACCTTCTCCAGTCTCGTTTAGCGCTTTTCCTATGTCCTTTGGTCCTCTCGTTATTTCACATTCTTCTATTACACGTCTTAGGTCTTCTTCTTGCCTTCCACATAGTCTGCATCTTTTTCACCCCTCTTCTTTCAGTATTCCCTCGCTTTGGTCTCGTTTCCGCGTCTGAATCTCGCCGGTACTCTTCCTCCCTTCCAAGTACTTTGCTAATTTTTCTTTGGCTATGTTTCCGTGGTGTATATCGTACTTGGATTTCTTTATCCTTCCCCCTCCCTTCTGTCTCTCTCTTTCTTCTTTCTTCTGTAATTTGGTCCGCGTCATCCTTTCTTGCTCCTCTCCCGTTTCTATCTGCGTCCCTTCTTCCTCTTCTTTGCTCTTTCTCTTCCTGGCCATTCTCTATATTCTCACTGATTCCTCTTTCGATTCCAGGGCTTTCTCTTCGCACCCTGCTGCTCTTTTTAACGCTTTTTCTTTCATTTCCCTTATTTCGCGTTCTTCTGTCAGTACGTAATTTGGCGTTGTCGTGTCTTTGTTAACTTATAAAACGAAGGACACATTTTTTGGACGACCTGATATTTCCTACGCGGGTGTCATCCTCTGGCACGGAAAAGGATCGATATAGATAAATAAATGATCAACGATTAACAGCAAGTTGCATATGGGATGAGAACACAGGCAAATTACAACGTTGCTCGCTTGTTTCTTAAATACGAGCAGGAGTTCGCGAAGGAAGTGGAGTGGATGGGCGAGTAAATTGGCACGTCTGATTAGATACAGCTACTAGATGCATAGTTAGTCCTGTATAGCGAACTTATGAATACATTTGGAGAAACAGAACCTAGCGAACCTATCCGTTTCGCCTGCTATTAAATATTACCCCAGCTACACGCACATACTCTACGTTTCGTGTATTTTTCTACCTGAAAATTAGGCAAATTGAAAGGTGATGAAGCTCCGTCCCCGGAAAGTATTTTTAGCGTTGATGCAAAATTAAATCAGCCTTTTAATCTGGAACAATTTGTATAATTACTCTGAAAGCTGAGTAACGAAGATCTGTAATCAATGTTTCGTAAAAGTTCACGCAAACGCCAACGATCATTCCATACCTGAGTCAGGTACACGTCCCTGCCGTGACCGTGGCCACGTCCAGTGACCCGCTATGTCACTTCGGGCCCGAATCCATCGTCATAAAGTCAGATTGCAACGTTAAAACTGTTTCTTATTTTTATTACTCAAGTGTAGCTATAGTAAAAGTCTGGACTGGGGTATTGGGGTTTTCCCAACGTTGCAGAGGGGGACTCCGGTGTCCTCTCATCTCCGACATATATAAGACAAATCGTGGATTTATGCAATTGTCACTTGCATATTCCCATCTTCTTCGCGAGAAACGCATTTCCAATTTCATGGCCGGGTATCTACGTATAGAAGAGATGTACTACACGTCGTTAAAAATACATGCTGGAATTTTAATTAAACGAAGAACGAGCTTAAATGTTACGAAATAATGCAGTGCACTACTCGCTTGCTTGGAAACGTTACTTCTGCAGTGAGCAGGATCAGCAAACGACAAATCTGCAGCGAGAAGGATCAGCAAACGACAAATTCCTTTCCGCGTTTCATTTACATTTACTGACTGAAGGGCTTAACGACTTCTTTGTACTAAAGAACCGCGGGAAATCGCACGTTACGGTTTACGAGAAAATTTGGAAGCCGAGAAATCGGAAGTGACACGTAATTGGGTTGATCGTGATTCTCGCGTATAACAATGGCCTCTGCATGCATCGGGGGATTTCAATTATGCGCACATTCGTAGACGAAGGCAATTTAGCAAGGAAACGAAATGCGCTACGGTAACGTTAGACGTTTAATTACGTTCGCTGGATATCGTGAGCCGAACGATGGAATCGCGTTAGTCGGTGTATCGAGACGTGTCAGCGATAAGAAAAAACAGAATCGCGTACAGATTCTTTATCGCCACTAATCTCCACACACGAATAAACCCACACAATGCGCACAGTTCTCTTTGCCGATTCTTTTGCCTACGTGTTTAATTTACGCGTGTCGGTTCGCTTCGAAGGACACGAGCTTCGAGAAGAAATATCTTTCTATCTTACATCGAATAGACGCAATATACGTAAGCTTGCATCGCATTTACATTCTAATACGTTTACTCTGGCGACCGGCAGCGCATCGTTCTTCCTCGCGAGATGGCTCACGTGACCGGAATATTTATTGCACTACGATCGCGAGATTTCGCTAATTACTGGACATTCGAACGCGTATCACGATGTCGATCGCGTCTCGAACCTGTGCGCGTAATTAACGCCGACACTCGGTTAACGTTTATTAACGCTGGAATCTCAAACTACTCCGGGGAAACCCCTTTAACGAACGCGGATCAACGCCGCCGCTGTCGCCTCGCTTCGTTGCGTTTCGGTCAAGCATGGAGTTACGTTTCCCATTAACTTTTCGCGGTTTACGACGAGCCGTACTTGTCGACACTCTGTCCGTTCGGCTGTTTAGATAAACCGAGGAAAATTATTTATTCGCGAACGGTACACAGCTGGAATTATCTCTGCGTACACCAAAGAAGAAGAAGCATCGAAATAGAAATGAAATAAAACGAATAAAATAAGAGCCGTTTGAATAAAAATATCTAAATTTCATATGGAGGTAATCCAAGTAATTGAAACGAACCCCTAGAGTGCCGAATACTCGTGACCATCGCTGACAACGATCTACAGTGAGATCCGTTCCAACGAGACGCGATAAAATGCACGCGCACCCACCGAAACTTCAAAGTCGATTTTCTCGAAAACAAAGCTTCAAATGAAAAATTGTTATTCTATATTTTCGACTCCTTTTTTCGCCTAGAATCACCCCCTTCCCGCTTGTACCACAGTTACCAAGCACCCTTGGTTGGTATGTGTCCTTAGTCCACACCGATAGCTTCCGCCAGACGCGCGTTTGCGTGCATAGCGCTGCAAGGGTTAAGCGAAACCTTCCTCGACCATTAGAACGGTGTTTGCTTGGCATCGCGAAGGAAGCCGCAAGCACCGCGATGGTTTGAGGGGGCAACGAAGAGGAAGAGAGACACAGCGGCGGAGGCGGGTAGCCGCGGTCGATTGATTCCTCAAAAGCAGAGCGCACAAGGCACGTACACCTCGTGTTCGCGTGGAAGGAAAATGCTCGGGTCACGTGACAGCGCCACGAACACGTGTGTATTGCATAGGTGAAGCGTACGGCCGGTAGGTAGTAACCGAACGACACGCGATCGCTGCCCAAGCCCTTAGGGTATAAATTATTGCGATTTCTTTCGAGTAACCCTTGTTTATAAGGGTGCGTCGGCCGATCGACCGGCAGATACGTCGTGACATCAAAGGGACTCGCCATGCTCTTCTGCTGCGTCGTGTTCGTGTCCGCCTTTAACCGGATCTCGACGGACGAAGACGCGTCTCCGCGTCGTTCTGTCGCCGGCTTTTCACGCCGAACATGCGTCGCTTTCGAGGAATGTGCAAATTCCACGTCGAATTATCGCGATAGCGGGTTGACGGCGGCGTCGTCGCCGTTCCCGTGGCCGCGGTGGCATCGTTTACCTCCGGCCAACTGCAACTTGGAAATATTTCACCGGGACACGACGGCCACCTTCTCTTTTTTCGTGGGACGGCCGGACCGCGCCTTTTCGATTTATGGCCGCATTAAGCCAGTCGAGATTTCCAACGATAAATACGCCGGACAAACTATCGTTGCGTCCAGCGCGACTCGTCTAACGTATGCCACGTTTCCTTCCGCCACTCGATTCCCAGCATCGATTTCAGTTTGACGTTTCAATTCTCTTCTTTTTCCCTCTCTCTCTCTCTCTCTCTTCATCTTTCCGCTGTTCGTGCTATAGTCGGTTGATCGGTGAACTCGTGGCAGAGGGAACCGTAGATAAAAGCGACGTGCTCGAGGGGAAAGTGTTTTATTGTTTATCAGGTGAATTAAACGAGCGTGGGGGATTCGTAGTTGCGCGTTCCGAGAGTACGTAATTTTCTTTGAATTATTCATAAACACGAATTGACCCTGTTTTTAACGAACAAGCGGAAGACACGTAAAACCCGTGTGTAACAAAGTGCTGGCTGGGCAAGACGTTCGAGCCGAAAGGCTGCGCGGTTCGCCGCAATCCGCGGATGTATAATTTGAAAGGATGGCATGCGCCGACAGCCGGCAAATTCGAACGGGTGGCGTTCGAGGAACGGCGACGTCCCTCGGAAGAAGAAGAAGAAGAAGAAGAAGAAGAAGAAGGGAACGGAGACGGTTGAAAAGCTGGCTGGCAGCGGAGAAAAGCTGCGGGCCCAGTTAGGGCCCGTGCACATAGCACGCGTGGTATTCGCGCAGGGCATTAGAGAAGAGAAGAAGGCACTCGCCAGATGCCACGGTACAATCGGTGGCGTATTATTTATCGCGTTTAAATGAACTCTGGCCGTGTAATTGCGGTATGATGCATTCGGATGATTTGCGAGCCATCCATAGGGCCGCCTTCGACGCGTAACCCACCTCTTTCGTCCTTCCTCTTCGTCTTCCACTTCCTCCTCCACCCTGTTGTCTGCTCTTCTTCTTCCTCCTCTTCCGAACGACGGCTGCACAAGTGATTTCAGGTATACGGCGGGAGCATCGGAGGCGAGGTGTACGCACCGCGCCGGGTTGGCAGTTCTTTTTCTTCGCGCTCGTGCGCCTATCGTTAGCCGTAATGGCAAGTTATTACCGACGATGTCGTCGGGATGGCCGCGACGCGTTGTTGTTTACCCTCGGGTAGCGTCGATTCCCGACGAAACGCCGTTAATCGATGCCGGGATTAATGGCACCGATACCGTTTCGGTGGCGCCGTTTGAATCCCGACACAGGTGTTAAACTTTTACGAGCAACTGAAAAATGTCTCTGTTCCGTAAATCACTTTAATTGTCGCGCGTGTGGCCATTGTTTTGCGTACAGAGTTTGCCATCGTGGCTGCGCTCGTTGCAACATTGCTGACGGTTTCTAGCGCAGGTGTTAGGAAAAAAATACAAAATTTGGAGAAAAAAGAAGACGGTAGATAGAAAGGATATTATCTTGCGTTGGATTCTTTTTCAAAGGAACAGTTTGTAGCTGAAAGACGACACGTAGGCGATAGATGGTAGACGGCCAGATTCGGAGACATTGTTTCGCGTATCGGCTGGCTGAATTTCGCTTATCAGAATTATAGGGTTTCGCCTGGCAATTTCATTTGTATTATGATGCACTGCGCGAAATGTCAAACGAAACGCCCATCGCCACCGCGAGTGGGACGGCGCAGGATAAAAGGTGCAAAGACTCGTGGCATGATAGAGGCTGGCTCCTGCGGTTAATTGCTACTTTTCGTTGCATTGCTGCTTCGTACGTCCACGCAGGCGATCTTGACACGATGCATTTCCGATAAGTTTTCAATAACGCGCGATCTGTCGAGGAATGTAGCGTAGAATGTAAGACGTAAGAAATTTCCAAAAATATGTCTGGTCGTAAATGAAGGAGCAATAAACATTGCGACCGTATCTTCCATCCCCATCCTCCACGATAATAACAATATTTGAAGTAATTTCAATCGTTTTAGTTTAAGACCAACTCCTCGAAGCAAAGAAAAATACAGGGTGGTTGGTAACTGGCGGTACAAGCGGAAAGGGGGTGATTCTAGACGAAAAAAGAAGTCGAAAATGTAGAATACAAATTTTTCGTTCGAGGTTTCGTTTTCGAGAAAATCGACTTTGAACTTTCGGTGGGTGCGCATGCATTTTATCGCGTCTCGTTGGAACGTCTCGATGGAAAAATTAAAAAAAAAATTTTATTTACCCCCTTTCCGCTTGTACCACCAGTTACCAACCACACCCTGTATATCTCCATGAATGAAATAGCAAATCAGTAGACCTTGTAACCTAAAGGAAAATTTATATTCAAGGCCATGGTAATATGGACCTTTGCATTTTTTCACTGAATTCTATTCTCCTCGTAACAGCGGTCTCCAGGAAGATGTAGAGATTCAACAAATTTCACTAAATTTCATTCGATTTAACCCTTTGCACTGCTATGTCGAGCGTGACTCGACATTCTTTCAGTCTGCACCTTTTTTCGTGAAAGCAGGATAGCAACCTGGAAATTGTTTCAAGATATATCATGCGCTTAGAAATTAGAAAATACAAGAATAGTGTGAATAAAACTGGTATTTTAGCGAATCTGTTTCCTCCTTTATTTATTTAAATTCTCTTATGTTTTAGTTAAAGTAAATTTCAAATAAAACAGTTAAAAGCATTGGCAGCTGCTACTAGCAAAATTGAAATAAAATTCGCAGTGCAAAGGGTTGAAAAGTATTTCGCGATAGAATTATTTTTCACGTTATCCTTTCCCCTAAATTATTTGAATAATAAATAAAAAACACAGTAACAAATAGGTATAATGGAAAAATTCAATTACCAAAAATAAATTCAAATTTCAAATAAAACACTTAAAAGTATTGGCAGCTACTGATAACAAAATTGAAATAAAATTCGCAGTGCAAAGGGTTGAAAAGTATTTCGCGATAGAATTATTTTTCACGTTATCCTTTCCCCTAAATTATTTGAATAATAAATAGAAAACAAAGCAACAAATAGGTATAATGGAAAAATGTAATTAGCAAAAATAAATTAAAATTTTAAATAAAACACTTAAAAGTATTAGTAGCTACTGGTAACAAAATTGAAATAAAATTCGCAGTGCAAAGGGTTGAAAAGTATTTCGCGATAGAATTATTTTTCACGTTATCCTTTCCCCTAAATTATTTGAATAATAAATAAAAAACAAAGCAACAAATAGGTATAATGGAAAAATGTAATTACCGAAAATAAATTCAAATTTCAAATAAAACACTTAAAAGTATTAGTAGTTACTGATAACAAAATTGAAATAAAATTCGCAGTGCAAAATTGAAGCAAAAGTATTTCGCGATAGAATTATTTTTCACGTTATCCTTTCCCCTAAATTAGTTGAATAATAAATAAAAAACACAGTAACAAATAGGTATAATGGAAAAATTCAATTACCAAAAATAAATTCAAATTTCAAATAAAACACTTAAAAGTATTAGTAGTTACTGATAACAAAATTGAAATAAAATTCGCAGTGCAAAATTGAAGCAAAAGTATTTCGCGATAGAATTATTTTTCACGTTATCCTTTCCCCTAAATTATTTGAATAATAAATAAAAAACACAGTAACAAATAGGTATAATGGAAAAATGTAATTACCAAAAATAAATTCAAATTTCAAATAAAACACTTAACAGTATCGGTAGCTGCTACTCGCAAAATTGAAATAAAATTCGCAGTGCAAAGGTATAGTTAAGAGTATAATTTTATTCAAAAATATAGAACATAATGAAAAAGAAAATAGTGGGAAAGAAACGCTCGATTCCATCGATCGAAACAAACAACGGAAATAAATCCGAGCGTGGAATAATCGACGCGATCTCTGTTTTCGATCGACGATGCTGACCCCATGTTAACGCGCCTTCAAACGACCCGGAATCTGACCACCGAGAATGTTTTTAAATTTGCCCGGAGTCCGCGTGAACCCGAGCGAGCGATTTATCTCCGCGGCTCGGTCTTTTCGGTGTGAGCGCGGTCGGTCGCGCGCGAACGTTAATTGCGTGACAGAAAATGCCGAGGAGAAAGCCGTTGAAATGATCCGCGGTCCTGATATTGCGGTGAAATCCGCGGAGGATGTCAAGGACTGGCCAGCGGAAGGATCGCTGATCCGCCGACGCGATCTCGAGTTCCTGCTTGTGTCTGAATCGTTTCTCTGCTGTTCCAGGGCTTCGTGAATATTCCAGAGAAATGTCGAAGCATTTTGTATTTTACGTAATTCGTCTCACGAACGTGCTGGCCAGTCGAAGGAAATTGTAAAGCTGGGAGGAAATATAAAGATCGGGTAGAAGGTTGACCCTCGCGAAGTGATGGTTAACCTGTTTCATTTCATTCCTTTACCTTCCTTCGTACCATTCTTTCGCGTTGTAACATAATTTCATCGAAATATTTCAAAATAAGTAGCGTGCTAGTCAGAAAAATGTAAACATCTGTAGCATCTTATTGAGAACCGAATCGTTCGAATTTTGCACGCAATCCCAACTCTTCCACGGACATCTAGAAATTGTAGATGGCGAATAAACGAATTACAATTGTCGTATTACCGATAGATATTCATATTCATGGCACGATCGCGTGATTTCTGGAATAGTTTGAATTTTCGTAGGCGTTTAAAAAAAAGCAAAACCATTGCTATACCATTCCTTGTGCCAACGAACGATCATAGAGAACGACGACGATAGCCCTGTGCATAGAAGCGTCAACGCGACCGCCATTACATAAACATTCACAGTCTAAGACGAACAACCTACCTAGATGGCAGTCTCGACTCGAATAATTGCTACATAGGGGGGAAACGAAAGTGGAACTGCGAGACACTGATAGATATCGGTAGCATCGGCCAGAAGGAAGAAAATGAAATCGACACGGGTATTATTCGAACCGGTAGTTAAAGGTGCGGAAGGTCAGGAACGAGGGCGAGGACCTTGGTTCGAGTGGATCGGAATAGTCCGCTAGAATTTCGATTCAACCTTGAAGGTCGGTACACGAAAGAGAAGACGTGGCGACCAGCTGGAATGGCGAACGTTCGAAACGACGATGGCGATAGAAGAAGAAGCGGATTCGAGCGCTAGAGAGAGCCGAGCGGCCGAAAAAGATGCGATCGTTTCTGGTGGGGAGCAGGCCGTGGACGAAGCAACGAGAAGGAAAAGAAGGAAGGGTGGACTGAAGAGAGAGAGAGAGAGAGAGAGAGAGAGAGGACGAGCACGTGGGTGGATAGAGGAGAGAATTAGTGTGTTGTGGATGGAGTTTGGTATGCGTGAGAGCTCTGGCCGAGCGGATAGCCGGCGTCACGCCACGCGGGCCCACGAAAAATTATGGTTACTGCCGCCGGTGAACGGGGAAGGGCAGCCAACTAAAAATAATATTACATTTTACAGACAGCCTAATTTCGTCGCAAGGTGGTGGGCCTCCGCGAGACCGGCAGTTTGTTATCGGCGGCCGCTTTCACGAGCCCACCGATCGTCGTTAACAACATCCGCTAGCCCGATTCTAGCTACCGTAATCGACCACCGGAAGACGCTCGAAGACGTCTCGCGGCAGCCCTCTTACGCGATAGAATGAGTTTCGTAATGGTTGATCGACGCAAGCGAAAATCGTCCGACCGTAATCTTTCTCCTCCGCCGTTTCCCTCAACCGTGTTTTGTAAATGGCTGACGCTTGAAAAGGATGACGAGTTTGGCTAGGAAACGCGATAATTTTTACTATAGAAATTCCGCGTGTTAATCGCTCGACCTTTCTCGCGAACGACTTTTAAAGGGCATTCCTTTGTTCCGAGCGTTCCAGATTCGTTCCCGTATACCGACGAATGTTCCTAGGAATTCCATACGTTCGCTGTAAATTCGTTGCGTACATTTTTGCGTTAATAAATCAGCCTGATTTGTATATATTTCACGTGTTTACTTTTATACCCAAATTCCAAGCAACGACTTGATATTGCATGTTTAGAGAAATCCACGTATACCGAGTACGAGTTTACCGATATTATAACGCTTGAAAATTTCGTCCGGGACAATCGGAGAATTTGGCAAACGAGAGGCACGTTCTAACCGTACCCGAGAAACGAACGGCACGTGGCTACTGGTTGTCAGCCGTGAAGGGCTCTCCACGACGCTCTCTACGAGCGGCCAAGTATCTCGGGTGTGGCATAAAGATGCGAACGCCATCGTTCGACCACGTACCGCAACTGCGCGACCTCGAATATCGCGGCACGTCCGTCGGTAACGTAGCTCGCCTCGGTTACCCCACCCGTGTCGAGAACAAAGAGCGAAAAGAGGCGAAAGATCGGGATGCGCAATAGTCACGACGTTTCTGTAAACAATCGAGAATCGCTTAATTTTCATTTTCGGCCAATGCTCGACCGGAAGATTTAATGGGCTCGATACGAAATCCTCGGAAATTTGTGGCAACGTTATACGACTCGTTTGACGCGCTTTTCGTCAAGCTATAAAATTAGTTGGCGCGCAATCGCTCGCATCGTGAACGCTATCGCTGTAACACAGTATTTGAAAACGGGGACAAAATGCCTGCGCCCTTTCGTCCACGTTCTGATATATTTCAAATTTCTTTTTCCAAGTTAGAGATATCGTGAAACAATCGTCTAATCTCGTATTTAACTTGCTACGCTCTTAACCAAAATTAATATAATAATGCGATAATTACACGAAACATCTTCGTAAATAAAACTCTCATTGACCATGTTCAAGAGGAATTCGAAATTCTTACTACCTCAAATATTACCTAACCAAATTTCAACACTTTCGCTACTCCCATCTGCCACAAGCAACGCGTAAAACAATTACCCATAAGATCAAGAATAGCACTGTTCGTTTCGATTCGAAGATCGTACGAATTCCAACAAGTTGAAAATCGTCTCTCAGCCGGACACCATATTCCTGCGATTTCACTTTCTCTGTTTACACTTTTGTGCTTCTCTCTCTCTCTCTCTCTCGTTTCTTCGCTCGGTCAGGCGTCTGGCGGATCAGGTTGCTCTATTTCTACGAAACAGATGCAGCTGACTACGGGACCCCGAGGAAGAAAGTAGGGGTCGGGCCAGGCCATTATGGTGGCTGGTAACGGGGTCATCATAGCGAGTAGCAGAAAAATTTGGGACAGGGGGCTGGTCCTTGGCCCGTGGGAAACACCCTTGCGGCCATAGCCGATGGCAGTATGGCTCCTTTCTTTTTCGGCTGTGTTCTTCTTCGGGTGTGCGTGCTGTGTGTGTGTGTATTCACAACTCACACAGAATCGTGGCCTTAGAAAAGACGACGATAGCTCTAGGCTGCAGGATGAGAACGTAGGCACACGGAAAGGAACGGAACGGGGAACTGTTGGAATTCGAGAGAGGTGAGAGAGGAGAGGTAGTCGCGCCTTGCCACGCGAGGAATCGACACGGCGCTTCGTTAGGTGGCTTGTTTTGCCTCGGCTGGCCACGACACCAGATTTATACCCGTACATGTTAAGTGGTGTGATCGACTATCGCGAGCGTTCCATTAGTAAGGTTCAACGGTCGTCATGCGACTCTCGGTCGCGATTACCGAGCGCGTTCGTTACAGCGGATCTCGGGGCCGCATCCGCGCCACGTCTCCTTCGCCCGGCCTCCACGACGTATCCTCTTCATTCATGAGCTGTTATTTACGAGTGAGCCGCGTTTCACAGTTCGACGGCATGGAAGCTCTCGAACGATCGAACTAATTAGAGGATCGTGCGTTTCGGTGACTCTCTGCGCATCAATGAGGTATTCCGCATTTTATAGTGTACTGCATGCATCAGCCGATTATGTTAGGTTGCGTCAAGTGTTCCTTTCGTTTTACGAGCAAGGTTTTTTTTTTATATTAATTTATTGAATTACGCAGGAGCATGATAATAAAAATAGGACGAAATGGATCATACGTAATTTAATAAAATAATGTAAAAGAGAAACTGTTCGTCTATTATACTCTAGGTGTGGAAGCAGTACTTTTAGTCTGCATACTTTATTTATAATATACTAAGAAATTAATTATTTTGTTGTAAAGTAACGATGAAAGAGTTTCCTCATTTATTTTTATCGACACTCGCGAATTTTATTTTTTTTCTGTCAGTTTCTTTCGTTTTATGAGGAAGGTTTTTTGTTTTATATTAATTTATTGAATTATGCAGGAGCATAATAATAAAAATAGGACGAAATGGATCATACGTAATTTAATAAAATAATGTAAAAGAGAAACTGTTCGTCTATTCTACTCTAAGTGTGGAAGCAATACTTTGATTCTGCATACTTTATTTATAATATACTAAGAAATTAATTATTTTGTTGTAAAGTAAGGATGAAAGAGTTTCCTCATTTATTTTTATCGATTTCTTTTCTCTATCAGTTTCTTTCGTTTTATAAGGAAATAATGGACGCGCAATGTTTTTTCTTTTATATTAATTTAGTGAATTATGCAGGAACATAATAATAAAAATAGGACGAAATGGATCATACGTAATTTAATAAAATAATGTAAAAGAGAAACTGTTCGTCTATTATACGCTAAGTGTGGAAGCAATACTTTTATCCTGCATACTTTATTTACAATATACTAAGAAATTAATTATTTTGTTGTAAAGTAAGGATGAAAGAGTTTCCTCATTTATTTTTATCGACACTCGCGAATTTTATTTTTTTTCTGTCAGTTTCTTTCGTTTTATGAGGAAGGTTTTTTCTTTTATATTAATTTATTGAATTATGCAGGAACATAGAAATAGGACGAAATGGATCATACGTAATTTAATAAAATAATGTAAAAGAGAAACTGTTCATCTATTATACTCTAAGTGTGGAAGCAATACTTTTATTCTGCATACTTTATTCGTAACTATACTAAGAAATTAATTATTTTGTTGTAAAGTAAGGATGAAAGAGTTTCCCTATTTATTTTTATCGTTTTCTTTTCTCTATCAGTGCATTTATGAGGAAATAATAGACGCGCAATGTTTTTTCTTTTATATTAATTTATTAAATTATGCAGGAGCATGATAATAAAAATAGGACGAAATGGATCATACGTAATTTAATAAAATAATGTAAAAGAGAAACTGTTCGTCTATTATACTCTAGGTGTGGAAGCAGTACTTTTAGTCTGCATACTTTATTTATAATATACTAAGAAATTAATTATTTTGTTGTAAAGTAACGATGAAAGAATTTCCTCATTTATTTTTATCGACACTCGCGAATTTTATTTTTTTTCTGTCAGTTTCTTTCGTTTTATGAGGAAGGTTTTTTCTTTTATATTAATTTATTGAATTATGCAGGAACATAGAAATAGGAGGAAATGGATCATACGTAATTTAATAAAATAATGTAAAAGAGAAACTGTTCGTCTATTATACTCTAAGTGTGGAAGTAATACTTTGATTCTGCATACTTTATTCGTAACTATACTAAGAAATTAATTATTTTGTTGTAAAGTAACGACGAAAGAGTTTCCTCATTAGTCCACAACTTTGAATTTCGTCGCAAGATATTCTGATGATTGAAAGGTTGTATCAGGCAAAATGACGAGATTTCCGATCCCTGTTTTTCTTGAAACGTTGAAATTTCGAAAATCGATGGTAAATACTTTTGAATTAAAAAATTCACGTCTAAAAGTCTCTCTACGAACCTTCCAATTCAATGTGTTTCATTTGACGAACATGCTGTAGCTTAATATACACGGTTCGTGTAGATCATGGCTTTGCCTTTGAACCGCGAACACTATACGCCAGAGACGTTTTACCATTGACTGAAAATTGCAAGCTGGCGAAAAGATGGGCGAATTAGCGGCACGGTAAATCGGGGCGAAAAAACGGAGACAATGATTGGTATGCAAAAAGCAATTGATAACCGTGGCGTTATCAAAGGTTAATTGAGATGATCACTCGCCTGGGAGGTCCGTTATCTAGTCCCAGTGCCCACCTTCGTTTGCTTTACGAACACGCTAACTAACTAACCGGCATTTACATTGCTAATTGCACGGCCATGTGAGTGTAATGGTGGCTAACGTGGACAATGCTTCAAGGGAATTAAACCCTCCCTTTAGATGCACGAACGAACGAACCAACGAACCAACGAGCTTAGCGTTTTCCATTCCGAACCAACCGTTCGCCATTGCTACAGATCGACTTCTCTGTATTTTTAAGACTGTCCTGACAAACTTCCAGCAAACATAGACGCAGGAACTGGAAGGACGAAGTTGGTGAATTGGTCGTACGCTGGAATCGCACGTTTCTGTTGTTTTATACCGGTTCGATGGAAACGTAATCTGTGCTCGACGCGACGGACTATCGGAAATAGCGTGTGGCTTTATTTTTAAGATCGTCGCTCGATATTCCGCAACTTTCGATTCGTATCGCGCGACTACTCCACCTCTCTGTCTTTCTCTCTCTGCCTTTGACACGATATCGAAATGCCATTGAACGTGCCAAGCCATGTAAAGGAAGAAGGTACCGGATCGTGGAACGAACAGCAGATAGATAGCTTTTGAATGGCCGGATTTGAAATCGTTGATCGAACACGTAATTATCATTGTAATCTTTTTTTCTTCCCAATAAAATTGCCGTGGTAATTGGAGGGACACGACGAGGACCAAGATCGTCGAATTTCTTGGTCTTTTGGATCATAACGCGTTGTATTAGGTTGTGGGAAAAGTGTCTTTCTTTTAGAAACACGTCTTTATACAAAGAGAGTCTGTCTGATGTTTATTTCGATAGAACAAAATGGATCGCACGTAATTCGATAAAATAATATAAAATGGGAAACGTTGCGAGAGAAAGTTTTCCGACGACCGACGAGTCGAACATTCAAACATCAGATTCAGCTAGCATCAAACATCAATCATTTATTATAGTCGCGTTATAATACTCGAATATAGTCACGTTATAGTTACACGCCAGAATAATTTACTTATAATTCTCAATGACAATTGATCGTAAACTATTTCCAAATAAAAAAAAAAAAAACTAAAAGTAATCAGAAGATCGAAACATGGTAGGATCGATAGCGTAAAAAATGATATGCTTGGATTTACTATCGAATGAAAATTAAGCCTCTGAGTGTTCGGTCACAGTGTTATCGTATACGATTGTTTAACACAATAAGTCGACGAATTAATAATTATAAACGATACACGCGTATCTTCTCGCGAAACGAAAGATTTAGATCTACAGGGTGGTTGGTAACTGGTGGTAACTATATTGACACAAAATAATCATCGACGTATCTTCAGGTTCGATTACTTAACCGTCAGGCAAATATCTCCACGTCCTAAATTGCACAATTTCGTATAGTTCTTTTGTCATATAGTTCGAGATACACGAACATTTTGCGGGAAAAAGCTGAAGCGTATCGAGCGGAAATAAAAGGTACTGCTCTGCCGTGGAAAAGCAAACATTGACAAGCATTTTCTCGTATTCGATTCGACCTCGTCTCATCGGGCGTATTAAACGGAGCGTAAGTTTTTCAGCCGCACGAAACGCAGTTTCGCTTAATTTAAGCAGGTCAGGCATGCGAAACAATGTGACCATTTGGTAGGATAATTACGGAGGAAGGCTACCGCGTTCCGAAGGGGTGACTTGTATCTAGTTTCTGGGGTAATTCGGAATGGGGAAGGAGAAGGAGCCTGCGTGTCTTGGAGCGTTTGGGGTGGAAGGCGTTCCGAATTTACGATACATAAATATCCGGCGCGACTGTAACTTTGGAAAATCCTTTCGGCCAGAGAGGGGGTTAAAAATATTCGAACGGGGGGAAAACGGAGGTAACTGGCGTGTCACGCGCCGAGTAAAATCGAACGAGATGCAAACGCCACGGTTGAACGTCCACCGACTGCCTGTAAAATACATAGAAAATAGACGAAACATCGTCTATAAATACGGCGAGAGAGGGCAATAGGCAGGGTTCACCGTGCACGACTGTGAACAACGCGTATGAAATTCAGCAGACGGTGTGTGTCCGTTAAATACAGCGGGCCAATTCGAAAATATACGGATCAATTGCGGTGCGGACGTAGCGGTTTCGAGAAGGGCGGAGGAATCTTGGCAAACATGTGTTCCCGCGTGTACAACTCTCCTGCGGCCGAGTGCATGACGAATGATAGAAAGTCGTAGAACGGACTGAAATAGACCATTGTGAAGTTTCGATCGCTGACCTTATGCATGACTATCCGCTGATTCCACGTCTTATTCCGTCTGTAAGTTCTCGCGTATTATACCAAATGCGTTAGAGGAAAGTCTGATCGGCAAATAGTTGAATGCTTGAATAGAAAAACTTCAACTTCGAATTAACTTGAAATTCAGCTTGAAATGGTTCAATTGAGAAATGAAGAGTCCTCGATTAGATTTGTATATAATATTTCAGTCAGTTGAGAACAAGCTCGAAGAATTTACTTTGAATATTTTCTCATAAACTGTAGGTAGATTAAGGTGCCATTTTTAATTATTATGATTATCAAGGCAGAACTTGAAATAGTTCAATTGAGAAATGAAGAGTGTTCGATTAGAATTCTTCGCAGTCTTCGATTTAGTTTAATCCACTGTTTTTTAACGATGTTTGTATATAATATTTCAGACAGCTAAGAACAAGCTCGAAGAATTTGCTTTGAATATTTTCTCATAGACTGTAGGTAGATTAAGGAGCCATTTTTAATTATTATGATTATCAAGGCAGAACCTGAAATAGTTCAATTGAGAAATGAAGAGTCCTCGATTAGATTTGTATATAATATTTCAGTCAGTTAAAAACAAGCTCGAAGAATTTACTTTGAATATTTTTTCATAAACTGTAGGTAGATTAGGGTGCCATTTTTAATTATTATGATTATCAAGATAGAACTTGAAATAGTTCAATTGAGAAATGAAGAGTCCTCGATTAGATTTGTATATAATATTTCAGTCAGTTGAGAACAAACTCGAAGAATTTACTTTGAATATTTTCTCATAGACTGTAGGTAGATTAGGGTGCCATTTTTAATTATTATGATTATCAAGGCA
Organism: Bombus bifarius; assembly: GCF_011952205.1. Taxonomy (NCBI): domain Eukaryota; kingdom Metazoa; phylum Arthropoda; class Insecta; order Hymenoptera; family Apidae; genus Bombus; species Bombus bifarius. The sequence goes on from NW_022884354.1 coordinate 2,188,002, forward strand.
GAACTTGAAATAGTTCAATTGAGAAATGAAGAGTGCTCGATTAGAATTCTTCGCAGTCTTCGATTTAATTTAATCCACTGTTTTTTAACGATGTTTGTACATAATATTTCAGACAGCTAAGAACAAGCTCGAAGAATTTACTTTGAATATTTTCTCATAGACTGTAGGTAGATTAAGGTGCCATTTTTAATTATTATGATTATCAAGGCAGAACTTGAAATATTTCAGTTGAGAAATGAAGAGTCCTCGATTAGATTTGTATATAATATTTCAGTCAGTTAAAAACAAACCCGAAGAATTTACTTTGAATATTTTCTATCGTCTCATAAACTGTAGGTAGATTAAGGAGCCATTTTTAATTATTATGATTATCAAGATAGAACTTGAAATAGTTCAATTGAGAAATGAAGAGTCCTCGATTAAAATTCTTCGCAGTCTTCGATTTAGTATAATCCACTGTTTTTTAACGATGTTTGTACATAATATTTCAGACAGCTAAGAACAAGCTCGAAGAATTTACTTTGAATATTTTCTATCGTCTCATAAACTGTAGGTAGATGAAGGAGCCATTTTTAAGTATTATGTTTATCAAGGTAGAATCCATCAGCCTGGATAACTTAATTCATTGAGCGAGATGTCTGACGAAATGATACGTTTGAAACTGTGTTCGCATAGCTTGGTTCTGCGTTCTTTCGAATTTCACGTTTACCTCGAGGCCATATTTGTGAGGATACCTGTGCCATTCGCATTAACCATTCTCCGATGCTAATGCTAGGAAAAAGGAAACAGGCGATTGCCTGAATAGAGCAATTTACTCGGCCGATCCTTCTGTGTTACAAATTAAATTGCTAATTGATCTTAATTCCTTCATTAGCGCGATATCTACCTGAAAATCGTTATTATCTGAAATCTTTAAAAATGAATTCGATCAAGCGACAGAATGAAACGCTTCGCGTTGAAATTCTCAGAATTAATTTATGTGTGCATTTAAAGCTATCTAAACGTGTGATTCTTAATTCATGATATATAAATTCTTGAGAGGTTGTAATGTCTTGTAAAGTGATCCTGCGAGGATAATAATTAGCAAACGTTTGAAGCAGATGCGTGAAAACGATAGAACGGAAAATGAGCGGCGTGAATTTAATACAACGAAAAGGGACGTGCGTTATGAAAATTGGGAAAAATTCTATGGTACTAATGTAAATCGTTTGGAAATGTATTTAATCCATATTTCAATAATAAAAATGCTCGTTCACATGGATATTTTTATAATAGTGTGGTTTGTAATGTAATATTGTTTTATACTTTTCCAATAATCTTCGATTGTCTTTTCACAAACTGTGTATTCTTTTTTTAGCTCGAATGACAAACTATCGCGTAGTTAGAAATTAATTTGACTTTTGTATGACATATAAATAACTTAGCAAAATTTTGCATCCATAATTAACAAAACTCTAGAGGTAAACGTAAAGATTTTTAAATAACAGGAATCTATGGTAATTTTGATTTTCTATGAAACGAGCACCCGAGTTTCGACACAAGGATTAAGTTCTTAATATTTCACACAAAATCAAGAAATAGTACGCGCAAGTTTCGAGCTTTTTATCATCGAGGACATGTATTGAACTAAATTAGGATTCATAATAAGATTTTTCAAATTCTTATCGCTAGGAATATTATCATCATTAACTAAATCTAATTATGTCAACATTTATTATCATCCACAAGGATTTGGAAACTTGTGTCGTAAAAAATAAATCCCTCAGTATCAACAATAGAGTGAAATAATACGCTCAAGTTTCAAGCTTTTTATCATCGACGACATGTATTGAACTAAATTAGGATTCATAGTAAGATGTTCCAAATTCTTATCGCTAGGAATACTATTATCATTAACTGAATCTAATTATGTCAACATTTATTATTCAACAATAAAGTGAAGTAATACTAAATTAGGATTCATAATAAGATTTTTCAAAGTCTTATCAATAGCAATATTATCATCATTAACTAAATCTAATTATGCCAACATTCATTATCATCGACAAGAATTTGGAAATTTGTATCATAAAAAAGACATCAATCCTTCAGTATCAACAATAGAGTGAAGTAATACTAAATTAGGATTCATAATAAGATGTTCCAAATTCTTATCGCTAGGAATATTATCATCATTAACTAAATCTAATTATGCCAACATTTATTATCATCCACAAGGATTTGGAAATTTGCGTCGTAAAAAATCAATCCCTCAGTATCAACAATAGAGTGAAACAATACGCTCAAGTTTCAAGCTTTTTATCATCGACGACATGTATTGAACTAAATTAGGATTCATAATAAGATTTTTCAAATTCTTATCATTAAGAATATTATTATTAACTAAATCTAATTATGCCAACATTCATTATCATCGACAAGAATTTGGAGATTTGTATCATAAAAAAGACTTCAGTATCAACAATAGAGTGAAGTAATACTAAATTAGGATTCATAATAAGATTTTTCAAAGTCTTATCAATAGCAATATTATCATCATTAACTAAATCTAATTATGCCAACATTCATTATCATCGACAAGAATTTGGAAATTTGTATCATAAAAAAGACTTCAGTATCAACAATAGAGTGAAGTAATACTAAATTAGGATTCATAATAAGATGTTCCAAATTCTTATCGCTAGGAATATTATCATCATTAACTAAATCTAATTATGCCAACATTCATTATCATCCACAAGGATTTGGAAACTTGTGTCGTAAAAAATTAATCCCTCAGTATCAACAATAGAGTGAAACAATACGCTCAATTTTCAAGCTTTTTATCATCGAGGACAAATATTGAACTAAATTAGGATTCATAATAAGATGTTCCAAATTCTTATCGCTAGGAATATTATTATCATCATTAACTAAATCTAATTATGCCAACATTCATTATCATCCACAAGGATTTGGAAACTTGTGTCGTAAAAAATCAATCCCTCAGTATCAACAATAGAGTGAAACAATACGCTCAAGTTTCAAGCTTTTTATCATCCAGGACAAATATTGAACTAAATTAGAATTCAATAAAAATGTTTCAAATTCTTATCACTAGCAATATTATCATCATTAACTAAATCTAATTATGCCAACATTCATTATCATCGACAAAAATTTGGAAATTCGTATCGTAAAAAGCATCAATCCCTCGGTATGAACGATCGAGAGCACGAACCGCTCGACGAGTCACTGTATAAGCGAAAACGATGCATTTTTCGAGCACGCCAGACGAAATAACGCAGCCATTTGATAGCGGCGTAATAATCTCGAGCCGGACGGGCGGCGTGCCGAAGAAAAGGGGTTGTATCTGGCTATAGCCGGAGGTAGCGCGCCAGTGTATCCTGGGGTAAGTAAGAAGACGCCTAGAGTTTACGATGACGCGTAAATATCCCGGGCGTCCCCAACTTTTACGAACCCTTTGGTAGCCGGTATGCGCCGGGGGTTGCGGAGGGGTGGTAACAGGGTAGCGTGCCGGGGGTGCAGGAGGTGGGAATAGAAGTTTGCGGTGACTGGGCAGGGCCTTTATACACTCCTACCTTCAGTCTAACGCCCGCCACTTTACTTCGCTGTATCTTCGCCCCGGCGGCAGTGGCGGATCCGTGCTTTGACTCTCGCAACGCTCGCGGCCGCCAAATAAAACATCGCGCGAAGAAACTTGGTGCTGTCGCGCGAATCTTTTTCTTTTGACCGCTTTTTCTTCCCTTCGTTCTTTTCCAGCCTGCGTTATGCGGCCGCTTCTTTCGTTTCGACGACCAAACCACAACCGGGCGTTATTCTTCTTTAAACGAGTTTGTTTTTATACGCTGTCGTTGTCGTCGTGGTCGACGAGAATTTTCCAGAGTAATAAAAGAGAACGGGCAGGGAGGGGTGTTGGTAACGGTATCTCCAAGTTGTTAACGACCCGCTAACTAGATCCTTCTAGTCATAGTCCTCGTGGAAACTGAATATTCCATCGGGAATGTTCGAGTACTTGCTATGAAAATTACGCTACAAAGCATGGTGGAAAATTCGTACGGTGGCGATTATTTCCGTAAAATGGCAGGCAATTTCTCTGTTTCGCAAATCTTTTAAACGTCCTTTCTTTTTAGAAAGCAGCAACTTCGATAATACACAATGGCGGCCAATGTGTTCACGGTCACGGCATGTCGCCACGATTTTTCTTGTCGCGCTGATTTATCGCTCGCTTATTTGTGGGCCATTTCACCGCTGGACAAGTTATCTCGCGGGGGTTGGGTCGTTAGAGCGGAGAATAAGCACGCCATGATTCCGGACACATTTTTGCCTAGACGCTAGAACTTTCAGCCATTCGATCGTAGACTCGGCTCTCTGTGTGTGTGTACGCGAGGCGATATATACGAGGCGCGGGCCTCGAAAAGAAACCTCCAACGGTCGATCCATTGGTGTGGCTGCTGGTCGCAACGGGGACGGCAAGCTGAACGACTCTCTGCGATATGTACTAGCTAGCCGTGTACCTAGACTGCCATGTAAACCGAAAGTAAACTGACTTTTATGTACACCAACTACCGTATAGCGTACGCATAACGCATACATAGCCATGTTTCGGCCGTTATTACGTCGTTTCGAGTAGTTTCTTCAGACAGTCTATATGGCCCCGGATGTGGCTCAATGTATATGTATTTACGTTCAACGACATCCGAGTGCCGCGCCGAAATTATATTGACTCTGCCAAACGCGCTTTGCCACGTCAGATGCCTTTGTATCTCGCGCATTTCCTCTCTGCTCGACGTATCGCGACCTTTTCACATTCTCCTTCGCATTGTTCCATAGAAAAGGGAACGTCCATGGAACGAGCAGTGGACGTTTCTATCAATTCGACTTGGTGGACTTTCCACCAAATCTTTCGATCTGTACACAAAGTTCGATTGGTTGGGTGAAGGGCTACGATAAATGAAACTGTCTTAGATAGTTTTGTAACGCCAGTTAATAGCAATAAATAGTCTTACAACACTGGTTAAAAGTCGCTTTTGTAATACGAAATGGAAAATCTTGCGTATCACTGGCATTAGGTTTTTCCTGAATAGCATGTTTATTGCCACGATGGTCGAAGATGCGATAGATATAGATTTTTGCGATTCTATAAGACATTGGACCTGGAGATAAAAAGGTCCGGAGGTGGAAAGCTGCAGCCTCGAAAAACGTGCGAAGAGTCCGCGGTAAACAGCTAAATTTAGTGGAAGTTGCGAAAATAGACGCGGGGGATCGTATCCCGGGTTGGTCGAGGCAAAATTATCGCTTTATTATTGCGAGGTGTTCGGTGACATAAAAACTCATTCAAGTTTCGTGTTCACTATGTTGGACAAACATGAACGCTCGCAGACGTGACCGCGTGGCAAACAGAATGGCACGCGCTGCACGTGTAGAGTCGACTCGCGTATTGCTCGTATCGAGTACGCTTCTAACTCACACTTCAAATTATAATCGAGAACTTGGGAAATATTCATTTGGAAAAAAAGTGCAACTTATCGAGGGACAAATGGTTCGTCGATTTTCCTCCCCTGAGAATTCGCATCCGAATAGATAAATTTCAGTTAATTGTACAACAAGCGAAATTTCCTTCCCACGTCGTTCAATTATTAAACTTTATCCTGTAATTATGAAAACACCCTATGTATTAGGCTATTTATCTACACCGAGATTTCCATATCATCCATGGATCGTTGCAAGCGATCTCTTGGCGATTCGGCAAGGGGACACGAGCGAAAGGAATCGTTCGTTAATGCCCAATGATTGTCAGTGGTAACGAGCAGCGATCGATGGCGGACCTACCGAGTCGTTTAAATGCGCATCGAGTACAAATTTATTAGGCTATTTGGAAATACCGTGATAAAAGACAGAGGGACGACGGAACACCGAGGACGAAGAAGGCAAGCTGCGTAAGGATATTTCGGAGGAGGAGGGTATGGATATAAGGAAGGGCGCAAGGGTGGCGGTATCACGGCAACTGAGGCACCAGCGGGCAACCCCTTATAAGGGGTAGGAAGCAATTATAACACTAAATTAAGGGCGAGGAAAATTTGGCAATTAGGGGGATTCAAAAGGGATAAAGTTGCAGGATGGCCGTTTTTCCTATGCCAGATTCTTCGAGGGTTACCAGGCATTAGCTACTCGACCTGTTAAAACAGAAACTTTTACCGAGAAGGAAATGTCTCGATTGTCGGAAGATGCCGTGATAACGATACGAAAGTTTGCACTTGAGATGTGAGTTTATTCGAGTTTTATTAGACGTACTCGTGATTTATTAGAAAGACCCGGAGAATAAATTTTCTTCAAAAGAATTAAACGATAAGTTTCTTCGAACAAAACGACTCGATGGTAATTTGAACTTTCAATGGAGGAAGAACTCGAAGAAGATAAACTCGAGACCATTGGCAACAAAATTACGCGGTGCGCGCTGGATCGATGACCGCGTGCGAGTTCAATTTTAGATCTTCGGCCCATTGTGAGCAACGAAACGTACGGCGAGCCGCAGAAACGCGATGATGCTTTACGCGCTGACGCGGCGCTGTCCGTCACGATGGGTGCCGCAACGTGGTTCACGGAACCCTGGCCGAACCCGCTAGCCACTGCGAATATATATCTCCGTTTGGATTACACTGGACCAATACGGTAAACACAAACACATGGAAACAAAGAGAGAGAGAGAGAGAGAGAGAGAGCGACAGAGACGAGTGCTCGAGTGAACGTTTGGAAAGGGAGGAACAGAGTAAATGCTGGCAACAGAGAGAAAGGGAGAGCGGGAGAAATTGAATGAGGGAGGAAGAGAAAGAGGGTAGAGGAGATAGAGGAAAGCTGGGTGGAAGGGAGTAGTAGGTGGTAGAAATGGCGGTGCAAGTGGGTGGAGGGTGGTGGAACCACGACAGGGGGTTGCTAGAGGTCGACGCGTGCGGGCATTGCGATCCGTCAGAGCGGGTAAACCGAAAACATAAATTTAATAGGTTTCACCCCCTTCTTCGAGCTTTATGGCGCCACCGAATTTCCCATTAAATAAACAAGCGCAATGTTCATTACGGGGCACCGGATCTCGACCGATCGTGCGCTATATACGCGCCGCCCGCTATCGTAGATTATGTTACGTAGATGCATCTAGGGCTTAGACCGCAGCTTGCGGTTTCCGGATACGTATAGGTTTACACGGATGTGCGAGAACTACGATTCCGCTCTTCGAAATTGAACGTAAGAGGGAAGAAAATTGGGGTCGGACCGCTTTTGTATCGTCCGTTCGGATCGCCAACGAAATAGATTTTCTATCGTCGACTTCCTTTTAAACTCGCCAAAAGAAAAAAAAGAATCAAAGAAACAGAGAAATAGCTTCGTTTGCAAGACAAACTATTTCTTTATCTCTTGTTTCAATTTCTGTCTTTTTCCTGAATTTCATTCAGACCACCATTTTCACAATCGCGATAACAATAGCGAATTTGCAAATTATGCAACACGAGGCGATCAGGACGTAGGCTCGGATTTGGCCGATCGAAAGATCGACGCTCTGTACAGGTACAGGGTCCGTTCCAAATGGGCAGATGCTCGTTCGAATTTTCCCAGCCAAAACCGTCACGTGAAATGCTCGGCAATTCCGGATTTTTCGTGTTTTTTTTTTCACCGTGCCGCGCGTAATCTCTTTTTTCACGATGGTCTCTATCGGAAACGCATAGTGATCGTCCGCGCGCGCGGACGGCTACGCGAAACACTGTAACTCCTGCTTGCTGATAATTAGCGCATCCATCAGCCGCTGCAAGCCGCCAGCTAATGCCGATCGTACGTTATCGTTATCACGGTCTCCCCATTTTGTCCCACCGCCGCTGGCCCCCCTGCTCTTCCTCTGCCTCTCAGTCACCCCTCACACCCCGGGGTCCCCTCTATATTTGTACGTGGTCCGTACGCGACCCACAAGCAGCGACACCATCACCGGCCATCGCCATCCCCCGAACCTACCCCCTTTTCTCTCTCTCCACCCTGTCGGGCTGCCTCTCTGACTCCTGCCTTCCACCCTATATCGGGCAGCCAACGCATGAGCTGTCGATACGACCAATAATCTAATAACCAGTCACCGGCAATGTGTCGTAAGTCACCGGTCTGCAGATTTTCACTTCGGGAGCCAATAACGCGTTCCCTCTTGAATTATCAATTCGTCGGTCGGAGGCCGTAGCCGGCCGTACGAAAGAACGAGGCGCCATCGCGGCTTTCGCCGGGGATATGAGATTTCCTCGCTGATTTACAACTCCGCGTTTCGTTCAAGATCTGCGACCATCGAACCACTCGCTGCGATCCGTTGAAATCGAGAAAGGGATGAGAAAAAGGAGGCCGATACTCGAAGACGGGGCGAGATTGAGCGGAAAACCGCGATTCCAAGCTGCAGAGGAACAGACGAAGACACGGAAAAAGAGAGAGAGAGAGGACGGGGCGTGAATGGAACACGCGGGAACCAGCTATCGCGGAGCGCTTTATTTCCAGCGATCGACGAATCTCGCAGCGTTGTATCCCACAGCCGTAAAAATAGCGCAGTTCCCCTGGGGTGGTTGGCGTTGTCCGTTGATGTGGTTTTTTTCCCGAAATCGTTTCTAAAAATCATAGAGTCGATGGAAGGGCGAATTACGGGATCGCGATAGCGCGCAGAGAGCGTGGTAGCGGTGCATGCGCGCATCTGACGGCCGCGGGCCGCCAAATGATCCAGAACACCGGTGGGAATTGGTTGAGCGTCGAAGGGGGTGTTGGTAGGGGCGAAAGCAGAGGCAGCGTTATAACTAACCGAGCTGATCTACGACCTGTTTAGTAGTTCTATATCAGCGCTGCACCATGCTTCGGTACACGCGATCGAATTGCCTCCTCTGCCGATAATATCTGACTTAAGTAGGCGCGTTTGCTCGTGCGAACACACGTAAGTACGTGGTACGCGCGTGTGTACACCCACGTGTGAGTAGAGGCACCACCGACGCACGAGTCGAGAGCTGGCGGCCGTGCACGTGCGCAAATAACTAGAATATGGATGACAGAGCCCGGCTGGGCAGGAAAGAAGTTGTTCTTAGATGTTAGATTATCATGGCCAGTACGTTTGTAGCCGATACGCGTGTAAAACGGCTGTGTTTGGTTTAATGCGCGGCCATCGCTGCCGCCGCCGCCTGCCTACCCCTTTTCGTTGGCCGCATTATACTTTCAATAGGTTGCTTTACGATCGTGACTAACTAGCCCGGTTACACGATAAACGAGTTAATGATTGATGTAACCGAGGCATCGTAATTCGAGTCGCGATCGAAATTGATTATACTATTCTGTTATTACGGTGAGTTAGAAGCGGCGCGGCGAGGCGCGCGCGCATAATTGCCGCGTGTTCTGAAGCGAGTCGTTTGACAATTGAAATTTCCCATTTCGCGCGATTAACTTAATCCTTTCCGCTACGATGATCATGCACCGTGTCTGCTGCTGTTTGCTAATGTTGACCGATTGCATTTTGCATTACATTTTAATTTTGCATAACGGCGGCGGATGTTGGTTTCACGATCAGTGGCGCTATTGTATCGTGCTGTAATCGTAATCCGTTTCCATTTTATAGCGTATTTCTGGAATCGGAAGATTTGTAAAAAAAACCGCGCCATTGTTCACAGCAGGTGTTTGATTCGCCGGAATTCGAAACGGATGGAAAGGACCGCTTTGAGCGAATCCCTGCCGGGCGTCATTTTCACTTTACGAGAGATTGAATGTATAATGAGGGAAGGAGATTAAACGCGGAGTGTCGTTGAAACACGGCACGCATTTGTCCATGTCTAATAGAATATTAACGAACACAATCCGGCGTTCGATGGCCGCGTACAAAATGCATTCAGTAGCTGATCGATCGACGTTTCATCACGCGCCAGCGAAATCGCCGGCGAAATGAAAAACAAGAGGAAGGGGCGAGAAGAGGGTAGGAGAGGGTTGCTCGTCGAACAAACGTGACACAGATGAAGGAAGGGGTAACGGTGGCGCGAAGGGGCACTGGGGATCGTTAATTGTTTAATCCCGTGCGATTGGCGCGGATATTTTTAAATATGAATCCTCGATCTAGAAATTGAACTATCCGATAGAAAATTGTGTTGTCCGATGCCGCGATATATCGCCTCGGCTTGGCGAATGGCTAAATACGATTTATGGCTTCATTTATGACGGGCCACGAGTTATTCTCATTGGCTCGGTTTTAAAATGTTCCGATCGATCGATCGCGCGCGCTGCTCTCGCATTATACGCGCCCGGGCTGCTTAAACATTTCCAGGATTTACGATGTTTCGCGCAGGCGGTGATCAGTTTTCAGCGAATAATTCAAAAAGTGACGCCTCTTATTATATGTACGCGATATCCCGGCGATTTCTACCTCTCGCTCGTCCCGTACCCGACCCACTCCAGATCCAGCCGGTGTTGCGTTCAATTCGATCGTCGAAAAAGATTTATTCGGATCGTTCCACGTCGTTGCGAATACACGAGCGCGCGCGCGCGCGTCTACGCCAGCCAACCAGAGAACGTTGAATCCTCACGTAGACTTTTCTCTCTGTCACAGGTAAGGAAGATATTGCTAAGCCGCATTGGACATGGTTGCAAGGTGAGTTGAGTTGTGCTTTCTTCAAACATGATTAAAGTTAGAAGGCGTTTCGCGTGTTCAAGGTTTCGGCGTCGATTTCCAGCAGGATGATTTCAATCGGGGACACCGAGGATATGTGACACGAGGATTACGACCGATTGAAATCACTGTCTGGAATGGGACGACGCCGAAGACTCGACTCGATGAAACGCTTCTGGTTCGTCGACGTCGCGTTCGTCCCGTGAGCGTTTTAAACGGCCATTCGAAAGTTTCGTGCCGAATTCGGATCGTGTGTCAAGAGATTAGATTTATTCGGGGCGAGGCGTGCTCGCACAGATGCTGCTACCACAGCAGACGAGAGAGAGAGCTACCCCCTCGAATTTCACGAATTCGGTGTAGAGCTGTGGCATTCTTGAGCGGCACGGGAGGCAGGCTTCCAAGAATATAAAGAGTCGTGGGGTGAATTTTCATCGCGTCGAGAGTCCCGGGCTGCTATTGCTGCTTTCCGACTCCGTTTCCCTTTCCCCCGTTGACGAACTCTTTGCCTGTGCGAGGCGGCCGGGAAAAGAAGCATCGCGAAGAACAGCTGCGAGCGTCTCGACAGCGCGACCGATCCCGTGTTTCTCTTTTTCTTGAAAACGAGGGAACAACGAGGCAGAAAGAGAAAACGAAGAAAAGGTTCGCCACGAGAGAACGTGCAGGAGGTGGCGTTGGAAGGAAATCGGGGCGGGGGGAAGAATAGGGAAGACTAGCCGCGCGAGAGTAAGAGAAGGAGAGCGAGGCAGAGAGAATACAGAACGATGCCTTCGAGGGTGATCAATAAATATTGGCTCTCGGGGGTGAAATTGGGGTAGCCGAGTACGGGTATGGCGACGGAGGGTGAGAGGAAGGACAGTCGTGCTGCTGCGGTTGCCGCCCCTTTCCTATGGCACACGACGTATGGCAGATATAACCACTTGGTATAGGCAATGGAGAATCGCTCATGGACCGTAATTCCCTCAGACTTTCTGATCGATACTCACTTTAAGCCATTCTGCCAGGAAAAACGCAGAAAGGGTCGCGAGGCTTTACGAGGTAAACTGATAGAACGGAGGCTGCCCGTAAAAATTCGATGGCACGTAGATCGCACGGTTTCGCGCATCCAGCAACCGCCATAAGCCGAATCCTATATGGAAATTCTCCGTGGAATAGATGTTGTATCGGTATCAGACAACGTACGCGCCGTTTCAATGGGCATATTCCCTTGATTGCGCGTCCCCGACACGGGATTTCGTTGCGCGCGATTTTCCGGTTTGTGACGTCCCCTCTCATTCTCACCCTCCGTTGGAAGAACGAGAAACCAAGTCGTCCTCGTTAATTACCATTTAATTCCATAAAGAATTGCAGTTTTAAGGGATAACCGTAGTCCGATCGAACTCCACCGATTGACGAAGGATTAAATGGCTAAAGGGTTGGTAGGAAGATCACATTGACGGAGGGTTATTCGAGGCGATGGGCTGCGTGATGCAGCATCTCGATTATCGAGTTATCCATTCCTCCCTTTCACTGGTTTATCAGTAGTGTGCGTGCATTTATTTCGTAGCTTTTTCTTTCTTCCTCGGTGAATGAACGGCGCTTTGTAATTTGTAAAACAAACTGTCATTCCCTACTGTAAAGCGTTTTCATATAACGCGGTCCGTACACGGTTGTATAGATGGAAGGATTAATTTGCAATGGCCGGGAAGAAGCACTTCCTCGACTTCTCTCAATTGTCTCCGCCATGTTCCAACTTCTGCTAAATAGAAATCCTCGTAGCTTGTCGGAGGAGAGATATCCGTGAATTTGGTTAGAATTTGGATGAGGAAACTGGATGCTTCTCGAGGCGTGAAATGGCTGCGTTAACCGCTTGCACGAGCTGGAACCCTGAACCGAGCACAAGGAAAGGGGCGGACGCTTTCCTTTTCCTCCTCTTTCTCCTCCGCCGCTATCTTCTCCTCTCGCTTCGCTCTCCGCTATCTCTTCCACAAAATACCTCTCACCTTCTTCGTCTCCCTTGTTCCATTCTTTTAAAAGGCTTCCGTCCAGAGACAACGTTGTTTAGTAATACCATGCTTGAGACTGTGCCGGAGGGTCATAATAGAATTTATACCTTTCGAGTTTTTCCGCCGCTCTTTATGGCCAGTTCACCGAGACGAGTCGCCATCCTATTAATGATCGCGATCGTCTGGAAATTGCTGCCTTTGTAAGACTCCTATATCCCACGGTTTCTCTCTCCTTCGCATCGGATTATCGACGTTTTTCCATACGATCGTGAGGCAACCGCGCCTATCGTGGGACAAGGGTTCGCGACACTTTATGCACCCTCTCGAGTGAAATTCATTCAGCCAACTATCTCTGCTCTCTCGTTCTCATGTTTATTAACTATAAATTGACCGGAATGTTATCCCATTTGAAATTCACGTTAGAATATTTCATCCGGCGCGGAATGAACGAGCGGATTTACCAAGTCCACCCCTCGAAACGCCACCCTAAAGACGCGAGGCAATCTTTCTCTCGCGCTTCTTCTTTGTTTAGCGGGGATTTGAAGCGGGTCGCGGTTCGAACACGCGGATAAGCAATATCGTCGTCCAGATCTCAACGAGAGGTATAAGACGAGAGTTATGCGGTCTGCTATGCGCGAGGGAATCGTAGATCAGCGGCTGGCACGTCTGCAGGGACGTGGAAGCGAACGTGAACGAACAGAAAGCCACCGCCATCATCCCATACAACCCCCTTTCGTTCATCCACGACCCCACCTTTCTTCCAAACCAACCCCCGCTATCCCCTCCTCCCTTGTTTCCGCTGCTCCTTGCTTACCTCCCTTTCTCTCTTGCCGTCTATTTCTGTCCCTCCCTGGCTCTCTCCCCGTAGCCTCTTTCTCTCGACATTCGTATCTCGCTATCTTGGAGACCCAGCCACGGGTCTGCCCGTGTGCCTACGTGTTCGTCGTCTTTGTACGCTTATATACGCGCCCCCTTTTGTACACTTGTACCGCGCGTGCGTCCGTGTGTCGAGTACGTCCGAGCTGGAACATGTATATCATCGACATGTATACCTACGTAAAATGCCAAAGCAAGCGCATAAGGAGAGGCACGAGTATGAGTGAACACAATACTGGGTGTGGCATCCAGGCTGAACTATTATTTCACTCGACTCGGAGGTATAGCCAGGCCACGAGACGCGAGTCGCGCGGACCCGATTCGCACACCGTGTCGACCGTATTCTTTCCTATCGAGATGTAATTGCCAGCGGAATGTCACGGGCTCAGCCGACAACCAAAAATGTCTACACGGTCGTTTCGTTTTATACGGAACGTGCTGATGTTACGGTATTTCGTCGTTTCGCCACAACCGCGCGATATTCCAAATGACACGTATGTATACGTGTAGTATAAAGAAGGTCGGTCGAAGGAAGAACCATTCTGTACGGATCGTAGATTGCGCGAGAATGAGACAGAGTAGAGAGTTCGTTTATCCGGAATAGTTAATAAGCTTAGGTAATTGGCCACGGATAAGGGCAGCGTTTCCGTTGTAACGAGAATTAAGAGCAGCGAACGAGGTGGTTCCGTCTCGTGGTAGTGGTTCTATCCTATTTTTTCGTCGGCGGCACGTGAATTAAGTTCCTTCGCTATCTTCAGTCCTCGCGTAAATTACACCAGCTCCATGGAGAGAAATGGCCGCCTCTTCTTTTCCCCTCTCAGCTCCTCCCTCGCGTCTTCTTTCTCTCTCTCTCTCTCTGCTTCCCTCTGCTTCCCTCTCTCTTTGCTCTCTTTCTCTCTCCACTTTATTTACATATAGATACGAAAACCATTGAGTCGCCGGCGAAAGTACTTCCCTTTTTATAGGTTTATTCATTCGGCATCGATAAAATTTGCCCGGAATTATAGCGTTTCTCGCGTCGCCTCTCGTCCATCCTTTAGTTTCCGATCGCGACTTCTTTTCGCCCCCAATATCCGTCGCCTTTTCTCCTTCGTTCGATTAACGAGATGAAAATTTCGAATTTCGAAATTTATCCGACGTATTGTTCGTTTTCGGGCAATTTCGCGTGTCTGTAATTTCGAGCACGGATAGCCTCGATGCTTCGAAGGGGTTGAGCATAACTCGAAACATATTATGAACACATACATAAACATCCCTTGGCGTTATCAGTTGTCGGACGCCGGCGCGCCGGATATTGTCGCATCCTCCGTTTCGCTCTCCCTGTTACACGGTACAGAGCGAGACACAAACGTGCTGGCCGAACAAAACCCGGGAAAATCGAGGGAGAACGCTACTCCGGAGAAAATACAGATCTTTAATGATCTGGGGATACGAGATGTTATCAAAGGTCCCTGGAAGATGCACGATTTTTCATCGATCGCGTTTATCGACGATTACGATTGTCGTAAAAATTCAGTTTAATTGACACTTTGGTTTTTCATAGGAAATATATGTTTAATGCATAGTTATTATACTGGACGATAATTTACTGCCACGATTGTTATTATTTTTTTAGTCTTTTGTTGTGGAAAATTGTTATTTTTCAGTTTATATGTTTCGACAAAATTACGTAGAAAGGCGAACAGTATCGAAAAAACAATTTTTACGTAAATTAAGGATATCTGTAATAAAAGAGGTACGAAGTTTCTGCAGAGGCATAGTAGCGACGAATGTTTTAAGCAGCAAACCTGTTCTTTTTTTCGCGTCCTACGAATAGAGAAAGTTTTCCGGAAGATTCGTCACGCAAAGAACACAACTTTTTAATAAGGATCTAAGGGCTAGCTTTTCCCTTTTTGTCGAAGGATGTTTTATGTCGTTGCGTGTCCCCTGACAAAAAAACGACTTTTACTTTTTTATTGCCTTTGAAATTTCACTTTTTTTCGTGCACCTTTGCCACGGTAGTGTAGAACGGTTTGTAGAAACTGGCGATTCCGACTTTTCTCGGTGAAAGTTGGCTCGTTTCCCTTGTTAGGGCCCCACGGCGCCTTGTTATTTTTTTGGGGGGGTAGTAAAAAAGAGGACGACGCTTTTCGTTCGGTGAAAGTTTGGGATAATGCAAGGTGATCCGCACGTTCCTCCAGTTCTGCCCGGAAAACATTTTTTTACCGCTGAACGGTATTTTCTAAATTTCGAACGTTAAAGATAGGAGACACATTTTCTAACGAGATAAAATCGGAAACTGTCGTTCGTGTCGCGGCTACGACTCGCTTGCTATTAAAATATCGTCTCTTTCCATATTACGTACCATCGTGTCCTTTTTCATCGTAATTGAAATTAAAATGATACAGGGCTCTCCGCATGCTCTCGCTTGCTACTGCGAACATGCGGAAAAGTATGAAAACGGTGCCTAAATTTCTTCGTGTACACAGATATTTAAGCATGGTCACGGTGATGCCGTTTTATTACCCGTAACAACCACATCGTATAAACGAGCAAAGTACCGGAACTACCTGCTGCACCTTAACCTTCGTCTACAATGCAAATTTTCAGTCAACCTTAGACTTCATTTTCAGCAGTTTTTATTTTGTCGGCCCCGTATACCGGTCCCATAAAAGCCCCCAATAAAAGAAGGTCCACTTTAGGTGGCAAAAGTTTCTGAATATGATCATAAAACGGAGAATAAGAATCGAGAAGGCTTTCTTAACCTCGGCCAGTATCGTGGATGGAAGTTAAAAGACAAAGAAGAGGGATAGACTGGTCGGAAAACCTTGGGCGAAAGATTAATTGAATTTCAGCGGCAATTAAACGGCCGAGAGGAATGCGTTTTGAAATGAGCTCGGAGATGGTGGCTGGCCCCGCAGTATCAAGTAGAAGGATATTGCATCGGACGAATGGGACGAAGGGTGCCGAAGGGTGGGCGCGCGTCGCTTGAAAGAGTTAAATCGAGGCCGGTGCGCGCAGGGCGGCTAGCGACGAGCAAATAATCGAGTTTAATTGCAAAACCGTCGGCATGATTTAATTACGCGGCGCGGCGCAGTTAGATATATATTATGTACCACCCTCCCCTCCCCCGTTACATATATACCGCTGGCTTTCGCCCCTCGTCCCGCCCAGCCATCCAGATACGTAATAATAAGTGAAGTCACGCGGTGTGCGCGATCGTATATTTGTTCAAGTATCGAGTAAAGATCGTTGCAACGATGAAAATGAACATCCTATTCTTTCCTCTCTTCTCTTCCACTCGAGAAATAGCTTCTATTATTTATACGAATATCTTTAATAATTTTAGTATCGCTTTGCCAATTTCAAATTTTCTATGTACTTTCGACAAGAACAATGAATGGCAATGTTGAATATCCGCTCGGGTGAATTACAGAAAGAGGATGGATTTATATTATGGCAGTCTAAAATCTGGTCGTAACACGACACGCCGATAAAGGAAGGTTCTTAAGGGAGACGATGGAAATATATCCGCGTGTGCAATTAGTTTGACGTACTCCGGAATGGGCACTTGAACTCGTTAACGAAACCGCGTTTTTTTTCAGCGGCTGGCCTTTATCTGATGTAACAAGAACTCTCGCGAAGAGACCGGCCGTGGTTGGCCGCACCGGTGAATCGCATTTTTGCATTCCCACGCGAGTTTTTGCGCGCGTCTCTCCGTGGTGCGCGGTATGCCGCCCGGATATGTGTGCACGGATATCTGCATAAACGTGTGCAACGTGGAAGCGGTCGGCCTGAAGAATATCGCGAGAGATCACGAAAGAGGGAACGGCCGCGTGAGTTTCGTCGAGTGGTGGACTCGTTTGCACTCGGCGCATTCGAAAGCTGGCCGTATCACGCGGCGGCAGCGATTCTCTCCTTTTTTGTACCTCTCTCTTTTTCTCTTGTGTTTCAAATCGCCCTGACTCCTCTTTTTTCTCCTCCTTCCTTCCGACCCGTTTCAGCCCTTCTTCCAAGAGGTGGCCTTATCTCTCGTTGGTTTTTGTCCGACTGCAGTAGCATGGCAACACGCGATGCAAGGTTTCGCGCGAGACCAACCTGCGACAGGAGATTTCCGGTTGATATCGTTGGTTCGTAGCACGCGAACACACCGAATCCCCTTTTCAGACTGAACGAGATTGATAACACCCGCATCCAAACCCGATCTGATTTTATGAGCTGTTGACGACACCTTCTGGCCAGCAACCACCACACCGCTCTGGATAAATAATAGAATAACCGTGACTCGACACGCGATCTACTCGAGGACTCAATTCTTACCACACAGTTGTCTGTACTCACCGGCTCGGTGTACTCTGTCGTTCGATTATTCATGACTGTGCAACTCAACGATATACAATTACAATGACGAATAACATGTAACACGAACATTTCAACTACGAGATTAATAGAAGGATATGCCAGTATGTTTATTTGCTTAGACGTGGTGAACGCGAGGGCTATATCTGCGCCGCTTCCTAAATCACTTCGTTGCGGACCAGAGTTGAAACGCCAAGATCTTCTCGGAGTACGTAATTAACGACGAGTAATGGACGCGTACGGTCGTGATTCTGATATCTCTCTGATAATATCGAGCGTCGTTAAAATATTGAAAAAATGCTTAGCACCGTAGTAGCTTCTCGTAGTTCGCGTACTGCGGCTGATCCGAACTGTGACGGTAGCTAGCGGACGATAGAATCACGAGCCAGCGATATACGGCGTCAGGAGTTGCAGTCTGCAAACGTATTATGATAATTTCGCTGGAATAACGTACGAGTGGATGATAGCCGGCCGCAAGAAATGCGAAAAAAGGTCTGGCGATTTCAACGAACGTACATTTATGAATTTTCATCGAGGATATTATAACTAAGGGAGGGAGTGTATGACGAAGTATCTTAATTCGATGCAATTTATACGAGCGTACCGTGTGGAATTAATATCCATTGTGAACGGAGTAAAGCTCATTAATAACGGGATTACCGATCGCTTATTTTGCCAACGCACATCGACACCGCTGGCGGATTTCACTTCGAGATTAGATTGTGTAGTCATTAAGTGACCAGCGTATAACTTTATCCGATAACGACACTGGTTCTCGCACAAAGGATTCTCCACGTGCTTTCCGCTGTGCGTCGGTGCCATTGCAGCGGAGAGGCATTCGAGTCTGCGAAATATTGTGTAAACTAACGAAGAGGATTATAATTACGAGCATTGAATAACGGGGAAACGAACAGAATGAAAGATACTACTACTATTTCAAGTGACGTAAAGCGAAATGAAAGACGAAAGCGTAAATTGTAAAATTTCGCCGTCAGGTTATAACGCGCCATTAAGTATTTGTAGCGTGTAAATCTTATACGCCTATCAACGACGTTAATGGATCTGTCAGTAGACAGATCTACGTTGCCACGAAAGAGGAAAAGAAAGCAAGAGAAGGAAGGAAGAAGAGCAATGACAGCAGCTCGGAGGAACAGAGGTTACTGTCTGGAAACCAAAATATATTGCTACATACGACCGTATACGAGCGTATTCAACGGTATCGTGCCTTTAATCGTACCGTTAACTCTTCTCGAGAAACGCTTCGACATCACTTTCACCAAATATTTCTCTATCCACAGCGTTACATTTTCTAACGTCGACGAAATTTGAAACGGATTCTTGTTCGCGGTTCTACTTACAAATTAGCAATTACTATCGTTCGAATGATTAGTACAGTCTCGAAAATGTTCTTAGCCGAAACTAATCGAAATTACAGAGTACGAGTGTCCGGTATGAAAAAGGAAATCCTCATAAAATTCCGCGAGGGAAAAGAATCTTCGGAAGCATACGTGATACAGCATAGGTGTCGGTCGTTGCCGTTGAAAAGCCCATAATGTATCGGGTTTTTCATTTAGGCGACGGTAATCACCATCCTTTGGGTAGCCGGCTGCCGTTATTTCGATCTGTTCTCCTCTCTCCCTCTCTTTCTTTTTTTTTTTTTTTGTTTTTATCACAGCCACGCGTAAATCGGCGGTAACGGCGATAAACCTGTGAAGCTGTGAACGTCCAACATTTGTTATTGCTCTCGCGTGTGAAGTTTGATATCCTCGTGTGCACACGCACATATTAATCCCTCCCGTGTAAGCATATGTATGCGCGTAGAATGCAAAGGACGATGTTACCGGTGCTGGTGGTGGTTTGGTGAATCGCGCGCATGGGGATGGGGGCTTGTGGGGGTGTAGCAGACAGAGAAACAACCAGACCCGCTTTAACGGGGAGCGACAAAGACCACGGGAAACGATGGAGGGGTTGAGTCGGTGGGGGTGGCGAGAGGTGGAATGGGGGAGGCGGGGGTAGGGCGTGCGCGCCTGCACCTCATAAACTTAAACCCTAATTAACCGGCGCTACGGCTACTGTTGCGCCCTACGTGCGTATGCTTCTCGTTCGTACACACGAACGCACTTTGTCGCTTTTCCCTCTCGCTCTGTTCTCCTCGGTCTCAGCTTCGTTCGTTCGTTCATCCGTGTGCTCGTTCGCCTGGTATTCTCTAGCGAGAGACGCGATGTTTATTGCTCGACTTCGCGTAAATTAGCTGCACCGCGAAACTATCCGGTGGCTTTCATTCGCGGTATACAGCCACTGTCTGGGCTACTGCTACCAGTTTCTGAAGACGAGACAGCATCTCGGTATCGCGAGTGGATGAGCAGGTATACTTGGGGGATACAGAGAAGTTGTACGGACGTTTCGGTAATCACGGTGAAAATAGAGCGCTTCGCGTAGCTTCGTATACTTGAGTATACGTGTAAGACGTATGGCTTGCACAGTGGTAATTGGAATGGGATTGAGAGCCGTTTTCGAACGAAAAACTTCTGACCGTGCGAGAAAGGGTAAAGGTAGGCTTCTGTGAATCGGTGGAAAAAATATGTACGGTTCTTATCATGGTTGGAAATACATTGGGAGTTATATCGGTCTTCTCGAAGTAATTTTTGCCCATTTTTATAAAAGCGCCAGGGGTAATTGCAAAAGTTTCGTTTCACGAACTTTTGATACGAGTTATTATCCAACTTGAAACGATTTATTTCCTCCTTTTTTAAAAGTCGCGATAACATAAAGGCGGGAGGGGGGTCGGGTGTATTTCGGGTTCTCCGCTTGGGAGGAAAAAACTCGCTTCTAGATGATGACTTATTTTCAACATGTGGCGCTGCTTGGACCCACTTGTTTTTTCTACTCGAGTAGATGCCGTGTGGTGGTATCGTTTCCGGACGATTTATTTACGATTCCAGACCCGTCTGTGCGCACTGTGTGTGCAACACTTTTGTTGACACAAGACAGCCAGCAGAATTGAGAAAGCGCATCCCGTTGGATGTTAATGAGGAATTCGGTCGTGAAACGTTCGTTGGAATCGTTCCAATCCTTAAATTTCGCCCCGTCAGATATTTTATACAAGTCTCATTAATAATTCGGATAATTGTATTTTATTGAGAATTTGGGGTGTGCTTTAATAATCGAAATTTCCCTGCTAATGTTCATAATTATTTCAACGCGTATTTAGGAGCTCCATATATAGTCGGGGCAGTCCGGTCGTTTTCGTTTCGATTTTCGGACTTTACATTTTCATTATACATACTACATTTTCCTCTACT
This sequence comes from Bombus bifarius, assembly GCF_011952205.1. Taxonomy (NCBI): domain Eukaryota; kingdom Metazoa; phylum Arthropoda; class Insecta; order Hymenoptera; family Apidae; genus Bombus; species Bombus bifarius. The sequence continues at coordinate 2,209,148 of NW_022884354.1, forward strand.
GACGGACGGTACATTTATCACACTTTTTATAAATAGTTCATAAACGTTTACGGTTTACCGCGCAGACACAAACACGACTGCAATGTTTATGCGTGCCTGTGTGCGTGAGTCAGCGAATCCACGCACGCGTACTACCATGATAACAAAGCGTCTTGTAAAACGGCGACTCTTTCAGCCGCATTATGCACCGAAACCGTATGATTCCAAAACTGCAAGGTGATCTTTCGTTACGCTTCGGCGATTCGTTTTAAAAGGAAAGTAGAATATTTACTTTTGCCAGTATCGATGCCATTATGGCCGCCGTACACAGTCTGTCATATTCTCTCGCTCACGCACACACGCGCGCGCTCTGTCATGTTCAACTATACCGTGCCTACATAGAGACGCTACTCGCGCATCCACGTGCTTACCTTTTCAGAGTGAAACGTTCCCAAGCTAAACGTTCATTTGGCACTCGATATATTGTTAATCGCGCACTTAAGGCCGCGTCAGGCGTCGAATCGGTCATTGAAGGATGTATCGCCAATGTAAATCTAATAGATAAATACGCGACGTGGGTGTATCCGAGGCAAAGGTTGCCTCCGCGGCATCCGACCTGCGCAGATCTGCCTCGAACTCGTCTCATGGCAATATGGCGACTCGGGAGAACCCAACGGGGAGCATGCTGGGATGGAGTCAAGCTTGGCACACGGCTATGAAAACCGGTCGATGAGGGAACGCGCGGGCCTATAACAGTGGATAACGTGCCGCGCCGTGGCGCAACGATCGTGCGTGCTCTAAGCGCTCACGACGAATCGGGTGGGGCGAAAGATCAACATGGCCACCGTGTCGTCGCGGTTATCTTTTCTCTGCCGCGATTTCGGTTCAACCGTTTTTCCATTGTTTTTCACGGTATCGTTGCACGATTGTTGTCCAGCTCGCGATGTCACCGCGGATTGGACACCGACACTGGTACGTAAGTCGCCAAAAATCCCGCTGGCTTTCCATTTCGACGCCAAGTGGATATGATGGAGCCATCTTACGATTGTTCACACGTGTGCCTGTGACGCTCACCTATACGTGCACGTGCGTGTATGTGCAAGTGCATTCTGTGTTCTGAATTTAGTTTTTTGTTTTGGTCAAATTGCTGCTCACCTTTAATGTTTCTCGCGTGAACCTGATAATTTTGCGGCTTGATCGTTTGCGGTGAACCGCATATCATTTCGATATTTACCGATTGTGGACGGTTTAGTGTAATGTTTCTGTTGCGTGCGCGTTATGGCACTGTTTATGCAGTTCCATTAACTTCAATGTCAATTTTACGAATCGCTAATGTTATTCAAATTTTCCAAATCGTTTTGCAATTGAATTTTGATCGAATAAATTGAGATTGGTATTGCTGTTTTGGTCGTACTAGTTGCGCGTTGTCTAGCAGTAATCGTTGATTGAGCTAGTATACTTTATTCGACATCGTCGAAAATAACATTTACAAAATTAAGAGATCCATGCAACTTAAAAGATATTTTTCTCATTTTCGATTCTATAGGATCGATAAAAACGAAATAGCTTCAAAACGTGCCGCCTTAATTTGCATCGTGTATGCAATTGCTTATTCTATTTATTTTCCTTTGTAAACTACATGCGCGCCTATGTTAGCGTTTTAATTGCATGGCTATCGTTCTGTTCTCCTTATTTTTACCATGCGAATAAAACGACGTTTCATTTAATAATTCGGCGAATGGTTTACCCACGCAGATAATTTTTATCAAACGCATACCTGTCGCAAATACATAACCTCGTATCTTACAAGTGTAGATGTCGCGTCTAAACGCGGGTATATCGATATTTCAAAGTAATACATTGACTTCGATAAAAGTTCCAGTGGCTATGTTCAAAACGAGTAGTTAACATCGTGTCATCGCCGTTAGATCATTAGGTCATCGTTTTCAATTGGAAAAGAGAAAATGTGAATAAATCAAGATGTAAAAGTCAATTTTGTGTTGCTTCAGACCGGCGATGGTAAACGCGCACGATAATTACCACAGTACGGTTAATGATCGCGGCAAAGGAATCGCTCGAAAAATGTTCTTGCGATAAATTATCTCGACGGAAACCGGTGTCGCGCCAAGTAAGATTCCAACGCATTCCTTCTTCTCTTTTCCCTTTTCTCTCCGTTTCTTTTCCTCCTCATAATCATTAGACGACTTGCGTGATTCGAAACGATGCACTTACGGCAAAAAGGTAATCATAATCGATCTGTTTGTCCTCTCGCATTATTCGTCGATGACATTTTTACCGCGCATCGTATAATTTCCCTCGGAGGCCATTAAGCAAGCGTGTATTGGATAATAATCAACCGTTACGAAACCATCTTTCGGCAAGAGCAATTTCAACATTTCATGTCCAAGGATATCGGGCATTTTAAAAGTAATATGCGCGCAGGACACGAAGGGTGTAAAAATCCAGCATCGTTATGTTCATTGAGGTAATTGCAGGCATTTACAGAAGACATAACAATTTTCGGTTATGACGGTATTAATTGATCCCCTAATTATTTTAATGCACACGAATAAAATTCAAGTCGAATCACCTTCTTACGAAACTTTATGAAACATAGCTTAGACAGATTTTTATAACATTGACTTTATTGTTTTTAGATTATAAAAAGAGACGCGTGAAAGGTTTTAGTTTAACTCGGAATTGGATTCACGGCGTCGTAAAGGCGCCATTGATTTGTTGCCGTCGGATACTTCGACTGTCTGTAAATTGGCTACAATTCTCGAGATCGCTAACGCGTTATAATCGGACATGGCAATGTATTATTAGAACTTCATCGTCAGATAATCTTTAATTCATCTCTGTTTCGTTTTCGACGCTTTTATTTTCCACCGGAATGAAGCTATTCGTCACCGTTGGAACTAGCGCTGGTTATATTCGCGCTCCGGTGTCGAGTAAAAATTAAAGGCGATAATTAACGAGGAAACGTTTTCATTCGAGGGTAACGAGCTCGATTATAAATTAACGACCGTGTCGTGGCTACCGACGCGAAGGCGTGCATCGCTGGGATGGACGGAAAAAAAAATGAATGGAAAGTGCAAGATATGGCAAATTCTGCGCGATAACGTTCAAACTTATCGACACGATGACGTGTTCTACTGATAAATAATTAACTGCCACGTAAAAGCTGTAGTAATCGTGCGTACATAGTAATCGCGCATATGCTTTTACGCTTGACCGACTTCGTCGGATTGCTGCGATGCGATTAACGCAACATTTTTTCCTAGTTTTACGCGCTTAATTAGCCACGTCATGTATAAATAAAGTAGTAGGGACGATAGATAGTTGGCGGTATAATCGCTGTGCTGCAAAATAACTAGTGAAATGAAACCGGTTATCTCGAGTAACTTTGGTAATATTTTATAACTGGGCAGAACGTTTGTTTGCTGGATTTTTTAACGAATTTTATTTATTGGTAAAGATCGTACGCTTGTTCGAGTGATTCTATTATTTTGCAACTGGGTAGTATGTTTAGTTGACGAATCTCTTTGTATTTTCTAATGTCTTTTCTATCGCTTATTAACAGGAATTATATTTTGTACGATATCATAATTTGATCGTCCATCGTCCTAGCAGCCTTGGCAAATTTCAAGCAAACGTCGAATCAAATTTGCATGTTGTTTATCGTCGTAATTAATATCGATTATATTTTGATAATTGTAATTGTTCCAAGTACTCGATTTTGCGTTGCTTAGAACGAATCACCGTGCCATTTCTAGCGATCGATCATCCTAAAGGATTTTCCCCTGTCAAACTGTCTTATTCGCATCGAGCAAATTCGAAAACGGACGCTCGTGTAAACCAGTGTGCTGCGCATAGCTGAATACTTAACAAGCTGCCGGTGTGTTACCAATTTGAGGATCGTCGTTACAATTCCGCGTGTCCGAAATTGTACGCTTCACGATGAGTTCGGGAACTCGGTGAACGGCGGAAATCCGGCCGACCGTGTGTTTGCCCAATGTGTCGCATTTCCACAGCTTCGACGAGAGCACGACCGCGTCGGCGCGCATTAATTCACGCGTAATTCAAAGATTGATGCGCTCGGTGAAGCTACAAAAATGTTACGCGTTCCCCGCGTATTGTTAATTAGGTCCAACTCCAGCGTCAAGATTTGTGGCTTTTTTTCTCTTCTTTCTTTTTATCCTTTAAAAATTTTGGTTTTCCCGTCCCCTTTTTTCCAGTTATTCATGCCGGGGATTCGAACTCGCGACGCGTCGTCTTCAGTTCTGGGCCTTAACGCGCGTAGCTGGCTGCCCCGCCCTTTTATCCTTTAGATATTTCGTTTAAAAATTCCCGAGGTAACTCACGTATCGTCCAATGAAACGAAGACGCGTAATGGCTAAGAGAAATGCGAGGGACGTTGCCAGATAAGAGCTGCTGGGGCGTTCTGCTTTTCCATTGGGGTGCCGTTCACAAGGCCTGGAAATCAATTTAGAGAACGCCCGAGATAACTGGATAACATCGCTCGTAGAAATCATCGATTTCTTTCCCGACGTATTCGATGTTTCGCAAAATGAGCGTTTCTCGGTCGTCGAACGACCCAACGAATCGCATTTATCGGACCATGGGGGGCATAAATCATACGCGCGTCGTTAGAACGCCGTATTAGGGCAAACTGGGCGAGATGACGCGCACCTGGCCGCGTTTACCATGGCAAGATCTTCTAGAAGATCCCGTGATTGCAGAAAAACAATTATCTTATGTCTTGAACGAGAGAAAATTTAAGTGAAAGATAATATGGGGTGGTTCTGTTCTGTATGCGCGGCAAGAGTCGATGATCAGGGGCAGCCAAGCGAGGCGAATAGGCAAAGACGAGCAGCGAGAACAATGGTTCGGTAACACGCGTAATAACGACCCGTATAAAAGACACCATCTGCTTTTACGCAACGTATCATCACTGTATGCCTCGTTTAAAGACCGAGGCAGCCTGTCTTTCTCGAGCTCTGGACGGCGCGGCGCCGCGATGATTGCGTTACACTTGGCGGACGAGAGCCTTCGTTAACCGTTCGCGATATTGAATATCTCATGGCTTGTATACCTACTGTCGCAGCGAATAAAAAACCGCAGGAGGGTAAAGGGATAGACGAAGAAGGGGATTGAGTTAATTATCGTGTCCGCGGTGAAATCATACGGACGCGATAATTAACTCTTTCTGCCGTGCCGTTTCTCTTCGACCCTCCCATTGTACCCTGCTTTTCGATCGTTTTTTGCGCGAAGACGATACCCGGTGACCGTGAGCACGGTCTCGCTGTTAATTATTAATTCGTATTAATTAAAACCCGGTTTCCGGCCGAAGCGCGCCATGGTCTAGATATATCTCGTGTATGCAATCCTTCACGCGACGCGGTTACCACCGCGAGAACTGGTTGCGTGGAAAGTTAACCGTCGTCGATTACATTGTTTCATTCGGTTGCTTTCTCGGAAGAAACTCGGGAACGAGGAATCATCGATGTTCGGCGAGTTGTACAGGTTTTCCAGCGACTGCTTACCCTTCAAATTTTCCATTGCAAACGTGACGAAATTTCGACGAGCTAGCGGAGGAAAGATGCGATCGTTGAGAGATACGCGTCGGCCTCGACACCGTTTCGACGACGTGGAAAGACGGCCGGCTATTTCGAATCCCTGGCCAGTTCTTCGCTCGAATACGCGTCGAATGTCACGGGACGCGAATAAGCTGCTCTTTTTCGCGGCAATATAAATGCGTCCGTTTGGCGAAGGAAGAAAGGAGAGGAGAGGAGATAGTGGTACGCGCGCGTACGACTGGTCCTCTCGCAAGGGAGAGAAACATGCGAGGTCCGAAGAAGGGCGAGTGGTTAAAGGGAGAGAAGCGAAAGAGAAACGCGGCGGAGAAAACGGGGGAGAGGAATGGAGAGAAAGATAGCTCGAAGGGGCCTTCGGGAGGGCTCTGCATTGAGTTGTAAAAGCGTTCGTTCGCTCTCGCCGCCAGGCGGCATGGTCGCTTATGTAAAGGCCGGCTACACGCCGCGTGATGAGTGGACGCTGTTCCACCAGCGTTTCTTCTTTTAACTCTTTGCTCTCGCTTTTGCACTCTTACCTGTCGTTGCTTATGTACACGAGCCACAGTGAGGCCCGTATGCGTGAGTACTGCTCGATCGGGGATAGCCGTGCCACGCTACACCGTCTGTGCAGCCTCTCCGCTGTTCCCCGCGTTAAGAAATTTTTTTCCTTCCCCCTCTGTTAGGATCGGCGAATCGACAACCCCCTTGTTCTCGTCCACGAATGTACATCGGTTGCTCGCGTGCTCGCGTGTCTGCCATGGAGAAAACGGTCCCAGCGAACCTTCTAATCGAAAGCAGGCCCCTTTTTTTCCTCCTATTCTCGTCGTGATCGTCGTTGGAAGCGCGCACATGGGCGACGCGGAACGGGTCCCGCAAATTGGACCATTCTTTCGGCCGATGAGCGATGTCGCCAGTCAAGCGGAACTTTTTTCTCGCCGCTGCGTCGGGATACGCGGAAATTACTGGCTCGCTATTCGCTAACGATCGCTCGTTTTCTCTCTCCCTTTCTATTTTCTCAAAGGTAGACCGAGCTAACAACGAGCATTGCGTTCGTTGTTACAGCGTATCGACCAAACGACTAGAAGGATTGCGTTAGACCTAGCGTTAACTGATACTGAATCGCGACGTGGTTTTAATTAACGCTAGCGTACGTGACAATTGACTCGGGCCAGAAGTGACCGCGACGTGGCGTTAAGAAGAGACCAGTCGGAGGCTGGAACCGTGGCGGATAGAGGTGATCATCGGCGTTTCGCGAAATAGCGGGCGAAAATGTATGTCACAGAAGACGGTGGCGCGATTAAGCAGCAGTTTATTGGGTATCCGATCGTGGGCATATCTATGTGGATCAGGTAGGTAAGTTAGTCGGTTGCCGGTTTGTCGAGGCGGAGTAGAGGAGAGCGCGATGACGAGAGAGACTGAACCGGTTATGGGCGAGGCCCTTCGACTCTTCGTATTCTTGTTCCCGTTGCTGGGCTTTGTGAAGGGAAGGGGGTGAGAGAAGGGAAGAGAAGAAGGGAGGGAAGGTGGGGTGGTAGTTAGGAGAAGGGAGACGGTGGAGAAGGAAGAGGGGTATACCAAGTATGGTGGCAAAGAGGATGATGGGGTACCGTGGCTCGCGAAGGAGAGAAGCAGCGAGGCCGAAGAGGGAACAGCAGGGTGAGCCGAGAGGATGGGATGAGGAATTCTCGTTGGCTTTCGCTTCGATGTCTTTATACGCGCGGCTCTTGTATGGTTGTGGGACATATATCTGTCTCGCGAGAGCGAGGCGCGCCGCCAAAAAATCAGATCGAGTGTAAAAATCGCATAAACTCGTCCTGGAGAGTCGAGAGCTATGTCGGCCCAGTTGGCGCTCGCTCGGAGCCTCTCTCCCGCTCTTTTTCGCTCTCTCGTCCGCTCTTTCTCTCGCTAGTGCAGCCTCTTTCTCTTCGGACCAATCGCCCTCTCTCTTTCACCCGCGTGATCTTTTTTCCTCCGTCTTCCTCTTTGCAGTCAGGGCTACACGGCCGTGCTCGCATGACTCCACCTCGAAGAGAGGCCGATCACCTCCCATATTTCCTCTTATTCTGCTTGTCTGCCGCGCGCTAGAGTTATGCGGTTTGCCGCGCTTATGAAGGATCCGCTCTTTATCGACAAGCAAAGCGTTCGGCCACCTTCCACCCTGTACCGTAGCCGAGAGACCGCACCGCGTAATAATTTCGCCTCGGATACGGATTGCCTTCTGACCGACTGTGCACGTGTTAACGCTTGACGTTAATGAAGCGGTTGGCATTAATAAGGCGATACTTCACTGTTCGGCTTTTATCTCCACCTTAAGGCTACCGGTCTCTCCTACCACCCGTTATCCTTTAGGACGCGTTCCATCGGTTGCATGCACGAGTATCGAGTCTCCGGAAGCGATCAGAGAAATGGTAAACTTCTCCAGAAACATATTTCCTTCGCTATCGAGTCTTTTAGCTCTCGTAGCGTTCTCTAATCGATGGCCTTTTCCAAGCGACGCGTTGGCAATCGGTTTTAGCGTGGCGCGTACGCGAAAGTAGTAGCCGTCTTATCTCTGAAATCCTAGGTGGACTGGGCTGCTCGATACGGCTATAAATCAGGGACTCGTTCGCCGACTGGCGCGCAGTTTACACGATCGATCTCACGGTACGATACGCAATTCCACGGTTTGCCAAAGGGATCTCTCGAACATTGCCGGGAGAGACTGGAGGCAATTACCCTTTCCTTGGCGACTGGTACCGAACCACGAACAAAGCCAAAGCGTGTTCGAGTATGAGTTTGTTCGTAATGGCGAGAAACGGGCAAAGAGAAGCGAGTCGGCCGGAGGCCGAAGTCGGCGGACTCAGACCGCCAGCAGGATGTACCGGAGAGCAAAGAGTGCAGTCGTTGCAATGCACCTCCTAACGAGCTCGCTTTGTTTTGCGGCGCATGCATGTGCATGCTACATGCAGGTATGGCCTGTGCGCGGTATATACGTGTAGAATATATGCACATACGGAATATAAGCGCGGTCCACATGTACAGGGTGTCCTGTCCAAATGCCGCTAATTTTCTGTAACGTATTTCGCGCGATCCGTCATCTGGTTGGTACGATTTCAAGGACGTCACGATATATCTAGGCTGCGCTTAAACGTCCAGATGTCGTTCCTTCGAAAACCTTTAACGTTTTAGGCGTTTCAAGTTTTTACAGTTCCACCGAGGCTCGCCGTCGTTTATTTCGCCCCATAAACGGGAAACGTACTCGAACTTGTTAAACGAACGAACGAACGGAATGGAATCGTCCCGCGACGCTGGATCGTCGATCAGACCGGAGAACGTGTATAGCGCGGGACTAAGCACGGCAGAGTGGTCGATTCCCGCTCGTGGTTGCATCAGCCTGAGAGCAGAAGGGTCGCGTTATCCTCGAATCTCTATGCAGAAGTTCGCAGTTAGGCCAACTTCTCTCTCAGTCCTTATTTCGCTGGCCGGTTGTGTCGTCCGGTGTGCAGGAGCGTGTGGTTATCGTACGGAGAAGAATGCTAGATCGTCTGTTCGGCTGTCCGTATCGTGAGAGGAAATACGAGGTACGTGGTCGACACCCGGTATATTCACCGTTCGAGTACATACGGGTGTATAGATAGGGAGACAGAGGGAGACCGGTTCCATACATGGCTTCCGAACGCTTCTTCTTCTTGCGCTAAGACCGCAAGAGAGACAAGCATCAGCTGCCGTTTCCCTCCACTAATGAGATGGAATTGGACGCGGCCGAGATTTTTCTAGACTCGTCCTCTCCACGCCAGCGAATCAACCGTGGGCCTCCGTGTGCTTCTGCCGCTGTTGCACAGCCCCGGCATTGCCATCTAGTTCGCGACATTCCCGCGAGCGCGACCGGCGGTGCTCTTTGATACCAATCGTTTAATTGCGTCCCATTAGCCCCAGCCTGGGGCCTCCCGTTCGCTGAATGCGGCCAGGAACGAAAGTGGCTGGTTGAAAGAACGAGGATCTGGACCGTTCCTTTCTGTTCTTTACTCGTCCTCTCTCTTGCTCTCGGTCTTTGCTCACTACGTGTCCCTCGTTCCTGTGCTGCTTCCCTCGAGCTTTTCTCCTCGTCCTTCTTCCACCGAGAAGCAGGTATAGCGTTGTGGATAGTGGTGACGCGGTACGTAACTGGCCATCGTCCAACTTTTTCTCGCCGGCAAGCCGACGGTTCGTTATATCTCGAGCCCGCCATTCGGGGCCCGCTACGTGATGTGACGCGGGCAGAGATGGCGACTCGTCAGGCCCAACCTACCACTTTTTCCACCCGGGTTCCTGAATACCGTGTTTCCTAAAGGCTCTCCGTCCACCTTCTCCCCATTCTCCTCTCTCTCTCTCTCTTCTTTTTTTCTTTTTTCTCTTTCTTTTCTTCTTCCTGACTGCTGCGCCGCTACCACGGCATGCATCGCAGTTTTGCGCGCGTCCTCCACCACCACCACCACCACCACCATCGGCGACCGCCACCCCACGCATGCTACCCCGAAATCTTCCAATCCGCGGGCGGAACGTCGATGAAACCGGAACGGCCTCTTTTGAAATTACGCCGGCCCGTTTCGACAGCTCGTCTTTCTCCGTATTCCTCGTTAAAGATGGCTATACGTCTCTACCGAAAGAAACCCTGGCTCGTTGTCTTGCCTTGCCCTACCGTCCTCGCTCATAATTACGCAAGAAGCGTTCGTTTCGCGTGCTCCAGTTGCGTTTTTCCCCCGAACAAGAAGTTCAATTCCGACGATCATACTCGTGGATGATCGTGAGGGGAATAGAAAACGGTCGCGTTACCGGTTTCCCGAGGTGGTAATGAAACGCGGAGGACTATCAGTCTTTCTAGCAGCTTGTATGTGTCGTTCCTGCCCCTTCGAGACGAGCACGTACATCTTTTTCTTCGTGCCGCGGCGATTTTCTTTTCCACCGATATTCAACAACTTTGTTCCCCGAAATTCCCTCGGATGCCAGGGGTGGCAGAGCTTGACGAAGAGGCCGCGTGCCGCAAATGGCTCGAAAACCGCTCGAGCCTTTCGGTCGCGGCGGCGAGAGGAAGAGGCAACCAGCTTCGAGGTCCGGTTGATTTAATCGGTTTGCTTCGTTTCGACTTTCGGCTCGCATTTTCTTCGTTAACGACGACGACGAGTGAGCCGAGGCATGCCGCGATAAAGCTATGCGCCGTGGAACGCGTAATGAACGTACGTGCGATCGGCCCGAGCAATCTGCCCTACTTCGGTATACGTGGCATTAACTTTAACGATCTTTGAAACGGCACGACGAGAATGAAGACACAGAGAACGCGTACGACGATGCCGCGTAATCACTTGGACAAGTCGGCGTCCAACTGTGCACAGCGTTTCGCTAATCGTTACCCTCCTGCTGTTACGGCTGATTACGAAGCTCCACTCTCGGCGATACGCGTATAAATACACCATAGAGGTGAAACGAAATCGCGAGAAACGTCGATCGGCGATATCGTTAGCATTTATTGCGAAATAATCGATCCGAGTACTACTTGTCGCTCTAATCCCATACTGTTCTTTATTCTGTTGCAGGTAAGCGTTCCGCTAGATCGTAGCGAAAAGAACGAAGAAGCGAACGTTGTCACGGTATGAGTAAGTAGCAACACCGTCTACGCTTTTCCAAATCTCTATATAGTCATGCTCGATCGCGTTACAATAGCCCTACGGTAAACGACAGGTCCGATCAGTAGCGATCGTTCCATCGTCCGGATAGTACCGCCAACTTTGCCGTTGAAACAACGATCTGCGATTTTAACGACTGGCGAGTGTAAGTGGACGAAACGAAGGTTCGAATATTGTCGTCAGTCGCGCAGCTCGACGAGGAAGAAACGTCTGGCTTGGTCAGAGGGGTAGGCTTTATAAGGCGCAAGGGAACTTAGCTCGTTGGAGTCAGCAGGACGGTAGCTAGTGAGGATTTACGACCCCCTCTATCTTAGCACGGTTTCGTCGAGCAGCGCAACACGTCGGATCCCATCGGCAATGGGATTATATCGCGTAGAAGGTGGCTGCTTGTATCGCATCAAGATAGGTAGATATCGCTCTCGAGAGCTCCTCTCTCGCTGCACCAGCGGCAGCATCGGCATCAACGGCACACCGGCAGCAGCAACAGCACCAGCAACAGCGGTCGTGCCTTAGGCCCACTCACGTTGCATGAGTTCCGTGACGCCCCTCTCCTCCATTCCCATCCCCTTTACAACCCTCTCTTGCTTCTCTGTCCACGGCTAGCTATTCCCTCTCGGTCGTTCCTTTTTCTTTCAGCTGTATTCTCCTCTGACTTTTATTTTCCCTCGATTCCGGGAAGCATCGCGCGCACCACGAAGGCGAAGGGATAACGGGCAAGTGGTGGGAAGGCGAGGGAGGCAGGTACACGTACACGAAAGCTGTTCGAAGCGGAGAAAGAGCCGTGTGCGATGCGAACGAAAGAGAGAGGAGAGTCGCGTTGTCGGAGCGAAATGAAGAGAGGCGGCAGACGACAGTGGGCGAGTGTAAACCATCGCTGTGATTTAATTGCGTTCGCCTAATGTCCGCTAGCCCTTTCTTCGCCTCCTTGTAATTTGTCGTCTCTTTCCAACTTAACAGTCCAAGAACCTGTTATTTCCTGTTCTTGATTATCGCAAAATTTATAGAAAACATCCAAGATTATTTTATCGCCGACTTTGTGCAAATTTACTTGTCGCAAACCGATCATTTGCATCCGTGCATAGAGGTCCGCTCGATATGTTGGGTTTTGGCGAAACGCCTACAGGGAAAGAAGTTGGGAAACGGCGGTGGAATATGGACGAGGGTGGTGGAACGGATTCGTGCGAAGATCGGCACGTAATAAAGACATTTTCTTCGGGCGCATCACCGCGGATCCCGAGTTAATTAATGCCGGCCGAAGACGTTGGATCTCTGTCCGCGGGGTATCGCAATATAAATAATAATAATTTGGCCGAAAAATGCCGGAACATCCCTCCGATGATTATCTGCTCGTAAATTCCGGCATAAAGATATCGCGAGTAAATTGCGAGCTGGCGCGGAAGGGTTTCGAAAGAGCAGTTCAGCGAACACGAAGATCGAAGGGGTTGGGTTAGGTAGACCGGGTGTGAGGGCAGGGGACGAAGACCGAAAGGGACAGAGAAAAAGAGCCGGGGCTAAAGAGAAGAAAGAAAAGATGAAAGAAGGTGGACGCGCGCACGCACAAGCGGTACCACGAAGAAGAGAAGCGTTTCACCGGGGCTCTCGCTTCACGCTCGGAAGTATTGCGGCGTGGCTCCGGTGGTTATTGCAATATAGACGGGGCGGTAACAGACCAATCACGTGCCGGCTACTAATTTGCTCGACTCAAACAGCTGCCGTTCTACCGCCTATGCGAAAGACCCGTGTGTGGACCCTTTGGCTTATTCTTTCTCTTCGAGTATATCCTACCTCCGATCCTCGATCGAGCATTCGATCCCCCTTGGACTCATGCTGCGATATTCGATCATTCCCCTGGCCTTCCTCGCCTACGCTTTTCGTGCTCTTATTCGATTCTTCTCTTCGATCCTTTGCCATCTCCTCCGATCCTCCCCATCTTCGTCCTCTTCTTTCTCTTTTCGCTCCAGCTACCCACTGCCTACCCGCTAGCCGGACAAAACATTTCTTAATTGGGTTTCGTTCGGAAAGAACGTCCATCCGACTGCGCTTCGAAGGGATCGGACTGGATCGGCGGAACGGCTTCTGCCGTTACCGCTCTCTCTGTGCTTCTGTCGTTGTATCGTGCCCTTTCTCTCTCTTCTTCTCTCGTCACGATTATTTATTTGCCCCGGTTCTTCAAACGTATCCCCGATGCTCTACCCAAGTTCCAGATGTACGTATTTACGCGAGTACTTGCGTAAGTATTGTACTTAGGCGCGCGTACCAGGCGATCCAATACAAATACGGAGGGCTAAGCTCGTTGTTCGCGTGATAAGGAACAACCGTTGCGTTCGTAGGATTGCGATCGCTCGGTTGGTCGACCGGTCGCTGGCTGCTGGGCCCGTAATTCTATAAATAAGCGGTCTGTAGAAATCGTAGGCTCGGAGCGGTCGACAGTCTATATAGCGTATAATGCTGGTCGTCGCGCGATATGTTAAGTGGCGCGTTGATCGCCGAGTTGTTGCTCTGGAAACTGCTTCGTCGCCGCTCCGAGCTCTTGCAACAGAAGGGGAAAAGAAAAAAGAAACTTTCATCGCAACAACGATACATTATTATAATTTGCATGTAATTACAGGAAGACGTGTAATTACTCCGCTTTACGTAGATTACAAAATACGCGTTCAACGGCTAAATAATTGCCCGTGAATGTTGACTGCGCATTATCAATGATTGTTTCCCGTGCACCGATAGGCATCGCTTTACTTACCACGGCTGCAAATTCTTTTGCTTTTATTTCCAGCCCGACTATATAGCCGCGTGCTCCCGCCATTATTATAATCGCGTATCCTTGATGCTTATAGTCGACGTGGCGGTGCAAAAACGTTTCGTCTAGACGAGACAAATTTTCACCGCTTTCCTTCGAACGCGTTCCCTCTCGTTCGAGAAACGATCGCAGGTTGTCCGGCGACTCGCGTGTTCTGCGACTTTCGATAAGTCGTCGCCGCGTGTATGAATCACGTGCCGGTCGTCGGACGTCTCCAGCTTTTCCAGAAGGTTCGCGATTAGCGGTCGCAAACAGTCGTAATGCCCTTGTAATTCAGCAGGGCTGACAGTGGTAGCTGTTGCGGGTCGCGAGCCCACGCAACCGGAGTCGCGTGAATAATAGTGGCACGACGCGACTCTCGCGGTATAACGAAATCCCAGGGCAGAGGGCTTGCGAATGACCCTCGGCCCTCTATGATCCGTCACGTGTCCCTGCCTTGACCATACTCAACTTTCCACTTCTTCTTGACCTTTGCCGATTTATCTTTCCTACTCTCGTTACTCTCGAGCACGAAATCACAGAATAACGGATACTCTGTCGTTAGAAGGTGTACAAAATGTCGATCGTAGAATCGCCAGTGTTTGACGTGTAGTATTCTAGCGTTGAAAATTGTAGGTCGCGGAACGACCGTAAGAAAGATATCAATGAACGATGCAACGTTTTTCTGTCTCGTTCAATGACGTATAATGATACACGAAGCTCGAGCTTGACGATTGCCTCGATCAATCAGACACGCCATTCCAAAGGAATAACGTGCCTCGTTTCGATTCCACGCTAGCAACGCAGGATTAATTAGATTCTAGACCGGTAGACAGCATGTTGGTCGTCGGCTGGCTGCAGTGGCACGTTCGATAACAGCTTCATTCGTTCAAAGGCATTCCAGAGAGTACGGTAAATACCTGACTTAGTCGTCGGTGTTCAGCAGGGCTCTTGACGCCACATTTTCTCGGCCGGGGAACTCTATGACTAGCTTTCTCCTTTGTTCCGCGTAGCTTTTTTCCTTCATCCTCGCCTCGTTCTTTCTGATTGCGGTACGACGTTCCTTGCATTGTTTCGCAACTTTCTCCCGTATTTTCGATACGCCGGCACACAGGAATTCGTGAAACGAAGGGACAAAAAACCTGGTACAAAGGAATCTTATTTATGGGAGATAGGGCGCGAATGCAAGTACGTTTCCGTTTCTCCGTGTCCTTCGTTCGCCCGGCGCGTGTCCTCGGGTTCTTGGCAGGATCGTCGCTCGAAGTAGGCTCGGTACACGATACGTGGAACGCGAAAGTAGCGTAGGTACGTTCGTCGAAACGTAGTAATTAAGTTTTCGTTACGCTCGTATTCATCCTTAGGATATAAATTAGCTTTAAAATTCGAGAGCCCGCAACGTTCTGCCGATCCGAAAATGAACGTTTCATAATTTCAAGATGCCGTTACTTTGGCGAACGTCGGCCACGTACTCGCGGACGTCGGTAATCCAATAGCGGCATCGATCTTCCGGACGCTCGGACCATTAGACTCGACGTCAGTTTATTGGTCCACATATCACGCCATCGCCCAAGAGGATTCCCATCTCTCTCTTAACCTTTCCCCGACGCAATTTGATTTCGCTCTAATTACCGCTTCGGCTAGTGTTTCTAGCGTGCACACGGGAGCATACTCGACGGAATAAATTCACCTGCCGGAAATTCCACGGCGATTAACATAATTAGGCCAATAGCGTCACGATCAACCACATAAATTTCTATGCTAGCCTGGTCTTGCTCGCACGAGCGCGGGCACACGATGAACTCGAACGTTTGCTCGGCCAGCGAGCCATTCCAGAGACGCATTATATATCGGTTTCTAGTAGGTTTCATCGAACGGGCGCGACCGTTCAGTCAAACGCGCGCCGGTATTTCGGTTGCGCTTGCTGAAATATAGCCAATCTCGAGAATGCTCTTGTCTGACTTTAGATGCCCCTGCTCCGATTCGGTTCGCCCTCTGTTACCGCAGGAACAGGGCTGACGGTGGCATAATGCCTCGCCGGATATGCAAATCAATCCCGCAGTTTCCAATGATTTATTCAGCCTGTGCAATTCGTTTAAGTGTATCCTGATTCCATTTGGATTAGCCAGCCATTTTGGTTATTTGCAGCAGTCGAGCTTTTCGTACCGGTTGGCGTGCTATTCCTCGTCCCCCTCTTTCCCTATCTTGCTCTGCTCTAGTCTGCTTCTGCTGTGCTCTGTATCCGCGAATCGTGTTCGTTCATTTGTCCCGACGTTTTCTCGTTCTCTCGCGCGACCTTTCCATCTTCAAATTTAAATATAAGTAAAAGGGTCTGCTAGCACAATCCGGGAATAGCACTTCGCTTTCCGGAGGGTTGATTTGCCTTGCATGAAGCTTAAGATGCTGCCGCCACCGTCGACGCCGCTGAAAATTCGTTGCACCGCGTACACGTTGCACCGACCCCAGCCTCCTCTCTCCGTCTGGTTTTCTCCCATCTTCAACGTAAGAAGAACGATAGAACGAGGAAGAACTGGACGCGTCGCGACGCCGTCCTGCCTTCTCTCTTTTCATTGACTTTTTGTTTCTTCAAAGCCTGCCTGTGCCCCATCCTTCCTCCTTTTGCCGTATCGTACTCTGCTCGCCGCTCGACACCCTCCAACCACCCCCTCGCCTTTGAATTATCTTTTTTCCTGCGCGGTCTCTCGGTCCTCCTCTTTCTCTGTTCGTTCGCATTCCAGCCAGGCTCACGTATCAACACTGTATTTGCTGCACGGTTTTATGCAAATGTAATCAGATTATTTGCCATTTGCCCGGGCAAATTTTGTAGACGCCGTTTCAGGCTAACGTTAATAGGTGCGCATGCGTTCTGGCCTTTCCATACCGAGCAACGAACGCCTCGATTCCTTAATCGATCGCCGTCCCGTGTAGCATCGCTGATAAATTTCAGCCCGTGATCGTCGTACATGTATCTTCGATTATCATTTTATGTTACGGGATCGTAGGAATATCCGCGGACGATCGCCCGTTTAATCGCCACATCCGCTCGTTTACCTGTAGACGAACCAATTTATGCAACCGTCGCTCCATGGAAAACAAGGAAAGCGTAAATAAACGTCACGAGGAAATGTTCGTCGCGATAACGTAAAATCCAGCACATAGTTTTCCGATTATGAGTCACCGTTGACGATTATTGGTAGCGTTACTTCATCGTTTGTTCCAACGTTCCGTGATAAACGTAATCTTTATGAAAGAAAAAGTCAGGGGAAAGAGGAAAATGATAACCCAGTGTATGCGCTGTCCTGCATGGCCTTCTGAAAGGTCTTGCGAGCCGTTTCCGTGCTAATACAATGTGGATTCTATCGATCGAAGCGGTCGGAGGTCGAAAACCTCGCCAAGTGCAGCAACGCGATCAGGCCCCGCTGCGAAACCCTAACGTTGCTTCGTGTAATTGGAGTGACCCCGTTTGACCGCGATAATGGCAGCCCCCTTCGACGGTGACCTTTTGGCTCTCTTCGTCGCGAAGAATCGCGTAATAATATCGTAATGACCGTCGGTATCGAGTAACTGGTAGCTTTCGACGACTACCGCTTATCGAGTTGCGGCCAAGTCGCCTACGATTTTTCCTTTATTCTCCTCCATCTCGACTCGTCAAATTTTCAATAAATTTAATCGACCGCAAAAGGCACCAGCGAGGTATATCCTGAGACTATGGTTACCGTGAATTTTCGTGAATCGTCTTTCGTATCAAAGGTTGCGGATATTCATGCGAATTCGAATCCTCATGATCGCAATTGAAAAAATGCAGCCCAAGCAGAGAGTCGCCTTACTTGCTAAATATCGTATTACTCGGATTCCCTTATCCTTTCCCCTCTCTCTTCTGTTTCTCTCGTTCTTCTTTCTTCTATAATTTGGTCCGCCGTCATCCTTTCTTGCTCCTCCTGGTTCCATCTGCGTCCCTCCTTTTCTCACCTCTTCTAGTCCCTTCTTCCTCTTTCTCGCTCTTTTCTCTTCCTGACCATTCTCCCATTCTCTACATTCTCACTGATTCCTCTTTTGATTCCAGGGCTTTCTCTTCGTACCTCTCTGCTCTTTTTAATGCTTTTTACTAGCCTATTATTTTTAAATATATTCGACGCTTTCAACAAGAAGCAACGACGTTTAACAAATCTCACGATCGAACATCCTCTATGCGAGTCCTCTGCACGTATCCTGTAATCGCGTGAATCGATATCGGTGGCGAGATGAAACGTTCGTCAGAAGTTGACGGAGATACGCGTCCGCTTTAGAGCCCCATAGTTCTAGAGGGTGCGATCGGATCGTCAGAGAAAGTTGGACGAGTTGGCACACAAAGAGAGCCGGTCCATGAAAGTTCCGTTTGCAGACTTTAATCAGACCAGCGTGCCGGTTTTCCTGCTCGTTCGTCAGAGCAAGTTTAACGCGGTGGCGAAAGATTGCGTCCGCCAGGCGTTGTATTTTCGCGGCCTGTGCAATTGAAAGCTCAAACACCGACCATCCGTGTAGGATCGCGCGTCGTGCTTTTAGATTGGATGTCATTCCGCCGGCAGTTACCGCGGATTCGCATTTATTATCAGCGATTTAACTACTTCAACATCGCGCCGCCACCGTCATAAATATCAGCTACCGTATCCCGGAGAACGATCGTTGTTGCGATAGGGATGCACTAGATCGCGGTTGCACGACTCAACGGCAGAGAAGAGAGAGAGAGAGAGAGAGAGAGGGAGAGAGAGAGCACAATGAAAGGAAGGCGTGGGGAGCGAGGTAGACAGAGAAAGAGACTGCACACAGGGATCGTGCGAGAGGAGGGATGAAGCCGACTAACATGGAGGGGGTTAGAAACGGGGGTGGGTTTGGACGGTGAAAGAGAGATAGGACAAAGGAGATAGAGAAAGAGGGTAAGCTGGTCGAAATAGAGGACGGTGGTAGACCGGGTTCGAGTACAGTCGACGGTGTTACGCTGGAGGCTATACTTATATCTATGGGCGGTGGTGCATGGTGTGCCATGATGGCAGTAACTCCGGAATCCCGGGGCTTAAACTCACCTCGCACTGAGGATCAGTGGGGAAACTTGCCGTACCGCGGCTTAAAGGCTTCGTGGTTGCTGCTCCCTTGCTTTCCAGGCACCGAGAGCAACTTTTCGCCATGTTAATGGCCGCAATATGATCATACGTGAAACGTTCGCGTATTTATACGCGTCTCCGTATCGTCCTCCTGCGAGTCTCGTGCGTTCAAGTTCCGCAGTTTTGACGGAAGCACAGCTCCAAGAGGTTGCCGAGTTTCGACTGCCTAGCAAAGCATCGTGTAACTTTGAGAGTATTTCCTAGGAGCGTTTCCTTGGTTCTGAGTTAATTCACATTTTCGGTATTACGTTTATTGATATACAGGATGGTTGGTAACTGGGGGTACAAGCTTAAAGGGGGTGATTCTAGGCGAAAAAAGAAGTGGAAAATATAGAATAAACATTTTTCGTTCGAGGCTTCGTTTCCGAGAAAATCGACTTTGAATTTTCGCTCGGTACGCGTGCATTTTATCGCGTCTCGTTAGAACAGATCTCACTGTAAATCGTTGTCTCGATCGACGTTATGTTGATAACAAAACAAACTACCGGAATTATTAGAAGATGCACCGCTGAGAACTAGAGGAAGTTTAATTTTTCAACAAGACGGTGCACCGCCACATTTTAAATAAAGTGCAGGCGTACCGAGCGAAAAATCAAAGTCGATTTTCTCGAAAACGAAGCCTCGAACGAAAAATTTTTATTGTATATTTTCGACTTCTTTTTTCACCTAGAATCACCTCCTTTAAGCTTGTACCCCCAGTTACCAACCACCCTGTATATCGTTAGTAAAAAAAAGAGGAAAGAATATTTCACGCGTTCATATTATATAAACTAAATCGTTGTCTTGGAATTTCGATGTTTTGGAAGTTTCGAAGGAGATGCTCGAGACGATTTCCATGTTGCAACCCCCCGTAAACTGTATCTACTTTCTTAAAAGTTGTTTCCGAATAATCGATGTTTCTAGTACTACGTTTTCCCACCTTCCGTTCTAATATCTCTTCATTGAAAAAGAAGAAAGAAATCCTCGTGGAGAAACAGTGGCTCGTGTTACAGGTACAAGTTAAATCGTTCCCTTCTAGTTCACTGCATACTGTACAAAGACCGCATTCACAGCCCTCGTTCGAAGAAGCTGATCCCGCTTCTAAAAGGGTACGAATCAGCCCTTCACGCTGCTGTATCTCACGGTGGATTCCTTTTTATAGAAAACGCTGCGTTTTATGCGCGTCTGAAAACTTACCCAACTATTGCAGCTAAAGAGAGATATTGCCCCGTGGAAGTTACGTGGTACGTACACACGGGCCAGCAAAGGATAGTCGAAGAGGGCGAAGTTGGTCGAAGTATAAAAGTAGGGTTTCCAAGCCGAATATTCCAACAATTCCAAGTTTTTTCATTCGGCTTTTCCCTCTCCACTTAGCCCGCGTTGCTCGATTCTACGACATGGCCGTATCCTCCTGCCACGCTCTCGAGATCCGAAGATGTTGAAAGAGAGATGCACGATCGCTAATAAAGACATTAATATTGACTGGCAAGTGTATCTCGATGTGCCGGAAGGGCAAACGCGATTCGACTTTGGGATAACACTTGGGAATAGAATGGTCGGTCACGACAGGAATAACATTTAAGAATAAAAGATGAGACCACAATGAAACTGCCTATTGCTTATTCATAAGGTGCACGAACCAGGTATTGGTATAGTACCGGTTTTATACACACCGGAATCACGTACATAACGAATCTGATTCTTACGTTTGTGTTTCCGTTTCGCTGAAACTTTCCGCGAAAAAATAAACGTCCGCGAAGATTAACGTCTGCCAGTCCGACCATCTCCGTATTTTAATCCAACGGTCGTTCGCGCGTGGTGCGTTTGCAATGAAAATTCCGCGCAGTCGAAATCTCGAAGAAATTGTAGCAACGAATTTTCAAAACAAACCGCGCGATAAAAGTTGCATAAAGTTATCTGGTCGTAAAAATTTCAGAACGTGTTCGAAATTTAGCTGCGCAATTCAAGCTACTTTTGTTAGCAGCGCCGCGCGTATTGTTGCCTGTTCATTTCATCTCGATCTCGTAAATCAAAAGTCAAATAAAGTTCATTGTACGGGAAGAAGCACGGCGAGAATTACGATCGTTGGGAAAACGACGAGATTATGTCTTCCAAATGTGCACGTCCATCGCAGAGAAAGCGAGATTTCCTCCTCTAAACGAAGGGCAGATGTCGATGGCGACTCCATTGGAAAAACAGGTTCCATGGGGACCTCTGGCAGGACGTCCATAATGGTCCCACCCCTAGAAGCTGCATGTTACCGTTACAAAAAGGGCGAATGCCGCGGCCAGAGAAACGAATGGTCGAATATCAGGTTACTCTTGTACAGCGGCTCTGTAACAACCTCCCACATCCGTGACAATTCCCCTGATTACTTCCCCACTGGCTTACAATTTGCCAATTTACTCCAAAAGCGTATAAAGTATCGTCGCACAGCCCTACGCGCGTTCTCCCGCCATATGCAGCCTACGAGATATCACGTGCATCTTTCTTCTCCCTGTTTTTCCTGCTACGTTTTCTTTCTGCTGTCTATCGATGACGCGCCATGGCCCTTCTGCGTAACACGAGCCAACGAGTCTATGTCGAGACAAACGAGAGATGTCTGTGCGAGACGATGCTTACGAATCCAAGGACCATGTTCTTTTCTTCTTTAATTTACACGCATTGAGAATTTCCAGTAAGTTTCTGTGCAGTGACATGGCCGATTATTTTATAAGAAGTTTATTTCTAGCTGAATCTGGCGCTTAGGTCTAACGAATGGCGTTTCCTTAGCCTGCGGATCTGGCCCGACGTATTAATTAATTTAGTAATTAGGGGGTTTTGTTAACTCTTTTGAATTTGTCTATTACTACATTTTGTTGTTTCTTCTTTTACTGTGGGTACCTTGAGGTCGCCATGTACTGCTTCGTTGGTAACGCACCAGGGTGCATCTGTTAGGGATCTTGGAGTTGTCGATTGGAAGCGTCGAAGTATCTCTGAATGTTGGAGAAGGACCGTGTAACTAGATTTCAGTTTGTTTCTCTTAATCGAAGATCATTTTTCCTGTCGCTTTCATTTTTCTACCTGCATCTTGTTCCCTTCTTTTCCCATTTTTTAATGATCGTCTTAAACCTTTGTCACAGTATTTTATGATTAACTGTTTGCTTGGTATGCGTGACAGAACTCTTTATATTGTGTTGGAAATAGAGCGAGTTAAATTTGTTTTTTTATTTAATTGTTTACATTCACGATTTGTCCAGTTTGGACATTTGGTGGAATTTTTTAGCTGTTAGATAATTACTGGACTACTTGATTGATAAATTAAGTAATTTTCACTTATTTATAATACTTGTAAATTATACTTATCTATAATAAGTATTAACTTGTTATAAATAATTAGCCACGCCAGAAAAAATTACTGAAAATTTTCAATGCGAGAATTTATTGTTAATTTTAATAAATAAATAAAAAAAAAGATCATCATGTGGGTGGGATACCATCTTTTTTTTTGTCAGGTTGTGTCCTTCGTGAGATCTGCTGGGTGTTTCCCTTTGAGTCTTCTATCCATGTGCGAGTTAAATGAGAAGGAAAATTGAAAATTTTTGCTTAAAAGTATGACTTTATTCAATTAGGTATCGTCCTTTCGCCGTCTCTCGGTGTCATAATTCCGTGCTCGTAAAATTTCAGATTTTTGCCAGCGAAACGCTGAATTGTTACAACCCATTGTATTATTTTATCGTTTGTTTATTTGTTTTATTTCTAAAGGCTTGTTACGCTGTATGTATCTTAATTGCAAAATTACTGATAAATCGAACTACGATGATCTTACACTTCGCAATTGTTACAGCTACGAATTGATATTGATTTTTAAAGACTAATATGAGGTGATGTAATTAATTAGACGTAGAATTATATTTCGTTATCGATGTCAGATCCTTCGTCTTTACGTTCTATAATTCGTAAATTTGTACCTCTAAAGCGATAGAAACGCATTCGACGTTAATGCAAATAGTAATTCAAATTATACCTTAAAAAGTGGCTAACTTGCGCTATTTCTAATTCACTTTCCAATTCGATATCAATGTGTTACTCTCTTGCGCGTTTCTTAAACATCTATTTCACGTGCACACGTGTTAACGTCGTTCGTATCGTCGATCTTTTCCACTTGTTTTACATTCTGAAAGTATTATATCGTATTACTATGGTCGAACGTATACGGATGAATTGAAAGTAGAAAACAGTTAAGAAAATCGTGCATTTCTTCTCGCAATACCAACGAAAGGGCTAATTGTAACAGAGTCTGATTTAATATCGCATCGAAATACCTTTTTCTAAGGAATACTATGGCAAGCACGAAGTACCTTTCGAAGGGTACAGCGACCGAAGCGAACTGCAGCTACGTTTGTTTGTCATCTGTGTTATAACTTCGTTTGCCAGCCATTGATTACAGGCCGGGTACACGGTGCCTTATCTTCCCCTTACACGCCTGGGGATCAGGATCCCCACGGTCTTTAAATGTCTCGTACATCCCCGAAATTAATATCTGTTGGTCCAATATCATGCGTCGTAGGCGCGCCATTCTTGAAGCTTTGCCTGGCAATTACAGAATTGCTTTATTAAACGGAACGTTCTCAACGATTTTATCCGTTATTTGCCTTGCCTAGTTTTTCCTACGTATTTTCCTCCGCCACTCAGCTTTCGCATCGGCCGACTTGCGCCCGATAGAATCGTTTCGCGGCTGAGGGATCATCGATGATCGTTAGGCCGTACATCTTACTGCTAACGATCCCTCTGTGTGGAAAAAGCAGCCTACCGATCGTTCGTTCAAGGAGATTAAGAGCAACTGAAAGAAGCTCGTTGATCTTCGCCTTCTATGAATAGAAGCGAAGCAAAGGAAGAGAAGATATGGAAGAAAAATGGAACGTTCGAGAGGCATTCCTGTACCGGTCGTCGCAAGGATAAAGAGCAACGTTGGCCAGGATCGGCGCATCGAACCGCTTCCTTTTACCAACTAATTATACGAACGACGCGATTCTCGTCTCGGAATCGAGCAATCTGCCGTCTCGGCCGACCGGCGAAAAACGTGCAAAACGAACGGTCTGCCGGCAAATTGCATGTAAAAGTGGATCGGTGCGCAAGTAGGAATTTTCGATACTCCGATCGGTAATTTTTTGACGCGAATACGAGCCGCATACGCAGTATATCGTATGCTTAATAACGAAGCCCTGAGAAGATATTCGGCTCACGGATGATGCGACGATGATGATCCGCCATCTCACCGCAACTTGGGAGGTCCGCTCTTGATATCCCCCCTCTTGATCCCCTCGCTTGGCCTTCCACCCATTTCTTCTTCGTACACGCTTCACTCTTTCACTTCCCCCGGCCCTTCTACTCGCTCTTTCCCCTCCTTCTCTACCTTTGTCTTCCCTCTGGCCACCTCTGTCCTTCTCTACCTTTCCCCTTTGGTTCCTCTACCTTCAACAATCTTCCATCCCTCTTTCTTGCTCTTCCCCTACCCTCAAGTTCACGTTCACGTTCGCGTCCGCGTTCTCGTCCTGTGTGCCTCGCTAATCCCTCTTCCTCTTTATCCTGCTCACCAGTTGCTCGATTCGCCGTCTGCGTCGCATCCTCGTCCACCGCCCTCGTCCTCTTCGTTTCGTCGTGTTCCACCGCGCGCCAGCTAAACGTCTATTCTCTGGATCGTCTCCTCGGCATAGTCGAGGCATACCCGTAGCAGCATCGACCAGCTTCCATCATATTTTTTGCATCGGCAATGGAAAAGAAAATAAGACACCGGGAACGTGCAGTGGTCGGCTATGGATGGCGTTTTCATCCTCTCGCGACACGATGCTCGGCTGAAGCATAAAGCCGGTGCGCGACCGTTCCTCCGACTCGAACATTTCCTTCCCACCGTTTCCTCAACTTGCGAACGGTGTATATGTTCGACTCGTTTTCCAGAAGAAATTGCTCGTATTTGGCGATGAGAAAAATTCAATAGCCTGCCGTCGTCGAATTTCATCCGTTCGCTGCAAGTGGCGCGTTCTCGTCCCGAGAAGCTACACGAAGGATATTTATTTTAAACGTTTCCTCTTCCATCGTTATATTATTATTACGATAAATTCGAACCGCTTGGAAGTTGCTGGAAACGCGAACACGCTTCAACTTCGTCTGGATGATTATAGCCGATCGAAGGTCCCCCTGTAATCACGTTTTTCTGCTTACGAGAACTTCCGAATCCTAATTTGGTGTGCGTTAAACGCATCCAATCAGGCGGGCGCGGACAAGTGCGCAGGAAGTCGCGATCTCGTAATTCGAAGGAAACGAGCCTCGACTCCGAATCCTGGAGCTGGAATTAATAGCTACCCGTGTTCGTTGATGGATTCGCGAGAGCCAGGCTGAGGGGAGTCGCGTCAGGCGAATCAAAGACGAGGCTCGGGGTTGGGGGTGGGGGCCTGGTTCTGGTAAAAACAGGCAGAAAGGTATGTCGAAAGCTGGAAGGTGGAGGGCAGGAGAGAGGTTCTGCCAGGGGTAATCCGCGAGGGACGGCCAAGCGAGAAGGAGAGCGCGTCTCGGGCGGAAAGGAGGAGAGGCGGCGAACGCGGTGGCGCGGGAGGGTGAAGGGGGGAGAAATGGCGGGTCCGACGTAAACGCAACCGCTGCATCGATAAACGTAACGTCGGTAATAACTGGCAATTTGCGAGAAGGACTTTTAGTTAGGCAGTACGCGTAAGTACTTGGCCATTCGAGGAGAGCCGGTGTGCGAAGCAAAGGGGTAGGAAGAGGAGCGGCGAAGGGAGAGGAAGAACACGGGGTGGCGAACAGTGTGGCGGAATGGTGTGGGTCGCACTCTTCTCGATGGGATGGGAGTAATTGCTATGAGAAGGGGCTGTTCGCTCGCGTCTTACCGGCATTTTGCGACAGTGTTGCTGATATAAAACTGGTCGTCCGAGACGCCACGGAGGGTGCAGGCAACGACGGAGGGATGAGGAGGAGGCGGCAGCAGTGGATCTGGCTTGGGAAAATGGAGAATAATGTTGAGAATCAACGTTGAACGAGTTTTTATTTATTAGCTTCCTTCGTCTCTGCCGCTTAGCGTTCGTGTACGCCAAATTATTATCCTGTTTACCGAGATTTTTTGAAGAACGCCCGTACGTGATTATGCGTACTACACGTTGATACGTGTGCAGAGACGAGCAAAAAGCGACGCTCTATGAATAGAAACCGTTTACCCGCAGACCTGCCCCTTTCCGCGGAAATTTTCCCTCGCCCAAGGTGTATACTTTGCAACAACATCGCGAAAGTGATATACCCCCCGCATCCAATCGAACGTAATGAAGTTTAAACGATAATAATAACGATCCGCCACGACGAGAACCGACCGATCGATCGAGCGCGAAGGGAAAAGAAGAGCGAGAAGAGGGAGCAAGAAAAAGAAAAAAAAAAAAAGAAAAAAAGAAGGAAAAGGAGAACGGAAGAAAAAGAAAGGTTGAAAACAAAAACACCTTGTTTGCTCCGAAGATAACGTAGCTATACCGGCTATTATTGCAGTGAGCCCGAACGTGTTTAGAGACCCTACTGTCGGTGAGAAAAGGCTAAAGATATCTTCATAACGACTTAATGTATTGGGCGTGGGGCGGCCTAATGACTACCTGCGCGTCGACCTTTATGCGCTAGTAGCACGTGCATGTTGCTATTATCAATCTATAAATGTAGCGATCGTCCTTGAGCGATCCTACTATATCGCTGTGCCTGCGATTATCGTCGAAACTGTTGCCGCCGCAAAGCAAAATTGCAGATAAGTCGTAAACGCGCGATACGCGCAACTACTTTTTAGATCGAACGTCCGCCAAAGTTACTCGGTCGCTCTCCGTTTTTTCTCCCGACATTTTTCTTGCTTTACGATCGTAAACGCCGGCAAACTTCAGCGATGGCGAACTTTAACGAACGTAAACTTCTCCTAACTCGATGTATCGCCGTTGCGAAAGTTACTTGGTCGAATCGTTCGAAAAATACAGTGATATGATAATTACAACGATAAGTAAAATACAAGGTGGTTGGTAACGGGTGATACAAGCGGAAAGGGGACGATTCTAGGCGAAAAAAGAAGTCGAAAATATAGAATAAAAATTTTTCGTTCGAGGCTTCGTTCTCGAGAAAATCGACTTTGAATTTTCGCTCGGTACGCCTGCACTTTATTCAAAATGTGGCGGTGCACCGTCTTGTTGAAAAATTAAACTTCCTCTAGTTCTCAGCGGTGCATCTTCTAATAATTCCGGTAGTTCGTTTTGTTATCAACATAACGTCGATCGAGACAACGATCTACAGTGAGATCCGTTCTAACGAGACGCGATAAAATGCGCGCGTACCGACCTAAAATTCAAAGTCGATTTTCTCGAAAACAAAGCCTCGAACGAAAAATTTTTATTCTACATTTTCGACTTCTTTTTTCGCCTAGAATCACCCCCTTTCCGCTTGTACCACCAGTTACCAACCACCCTGTATAATACAAATAGGAATGAATGCTCTCGCCTGATAATAAACACGATATTCGAGATGAAAAAGGGGGTAGTTTTATGATCGGCATCTCCTTGTGGCGCTTCCAACGGAGATAAATCTTTAACGTTCGCGTGTCGGCTTCCGAATCGATTCGTCTTCGAGCGGATAAAACCGTTCGGTTTTACAAATTACGCGCGAGCGCGATGGCGATTGGCACGTGCATCTGTGCGTTTACTCTCGCGTCTTATCCTACGGTACCAGCACCGCCTTTCACGCGTAATCTTAATGCATTAAGATACCGGCGATGTTATTGACGCTGGAACGGCAGCGCAAATTAAGCCGATCTTAGTTGTACGTTAATAAAATCGAACACGGTTATTAACCGAGCGCGCATCGATAATTGGCGTCAGCTCGATGAAACGCGGACGTATCTCGTTTATGGGAACGATCGACGATCCGCCGATGCGGCGATAAACCTTGAACGGTACCTTCGTGTCTAGCGTCTCGTTGGTCAGTGGCGTTTTTAAGTGGAAATTTCATATTTTCTTACATGCCAGTGAATGTAAATATGTAAAAATATTCGTGAGCCGATAGGATGTCGTTAAAAGGAATTTTACAACGCATACTTCACTCTTTCCTCGAGAAAGTTTATAAAAATTCGACCGATATGAAAATTTCATTTCCACTAATTCGCTGCAATTTCTCTGGAAATTATTTCGAAGAATGTTCGCGCTCGCGTGTATCCACGGAATCGTGAATAGGCGAAATATCCGCTAAAAAAAAAGGCAAGCAATTTATGGAGGCGACTATGACGTACTACGACGAATGTCCGTGAAGAAAAACGTAGTCAGCCGTGTAACGACGTTCCGTCAATCGCGCGACGAAAAATGCAAATGTCCGCGCCTGTTTTTTCCACCGTGTCATCCGTACACTTCGTTCCCGTCCCATTTTCTCGCGGACGCGCTCCAATTTATTTATCGCGTATTATATTCGCCGGAATAGTTGTCAGCCAGGCGGCACTGCCGAAAAATATAGATTCTCGTTCGACGCCCATCTCCGATATCCGCCGATTTATATCTGTTTATTCTGCTTTTATCGACAATTGATTTGCGGTGTCTTTCTCGCGAGGTCGCCTTTCCACGACCGCAGACTGCACGATATTTCCAAACGAGTTTTCAACTCTGCTGCAACGCAACGTACACCGACCATCGTCCGACACTTGACCGTCGATCGGGCCGGCTTCACGGACAGAACAATACTTCCGGTTGGTTTATACGACCCCCGCGGTGAGAGAGAGTATTTGCTTTTGCTCGTGCACCGGCAAATATCACCTCGCTCTCGTATTTCGCGATTCCATTTTATTTACGATAAAGTCGCCGTGGCGTCACCGGCGCTGCTCGCTGGGAGTAGCGCGTTCGTGTGCGCGCGTGTATTCCCCACGTGTAGATGTATGGGCCACACGAGAGGGTAGCGCGCGGGGACGATGTCGCGGCGGTTGGTTTTCGACGGGGCGAGAGTTGAGTTTTTGCCGTAATAAAACGCGCCTATCTAATCAAGCCCGGGCGAAATTGATGGGCCAGCAACCATTATCGCCGTTATGGAACGCGCGCATCTATCAGCGGGCTGAAGTGGCGCTGCGCGCCAAAGATTTTCCTATTGTCACTGGCTTTTCCGGGGCTTTCTCTTCCACCAGCGCGATATTCCATTCTCCCTGCTCCCTGCGCGCCGCGCACACCGGTCGATAAGTTTGATCGCGTTAAAATGCACTTCTCGTGCTCGTTTTTCCGCTCGTCCAGTGCGTTACGTGGTGCGTACGCTTCCAACCCAGCTTCTATCACGTTGCAATAAGTAGCAGCTCGTTTAGGGACGCTGGCTGCGTTTACGCGTTTGAAATACAGCCAGCACATCGAGGCGCGTAGTTACAGGCGGACGACGTCTATTCCGCTGCGAATATCCACGCGTTGAAACGGACGTCTCGCTGCTGTGTTTCTCGTTTCCAGAGAACCGAGTCGACGAACTCGCGACGCGTTAAGAGACGCGCGCGTGCAAGAATCGTGGCGAATTAGTACGTATTCCTCTTTCTTTTAAAATTCATAACGCTTGGCGATATGCTTCGCGCTTGCTTCGAATTTAGGCGCGAACCGGTCGTTGCCTCTGTCGTTCGCTGGAGCTGGCGTCTTCCTTCCTTTTTTTCGTACCGTAGCCGCGATCCTGCGTTTTCTTCCGACCGTGTGCCGTTGCCAACGAGCACGAGAGGCTGCGCGGTAGTCGGAGGACCGCGTTTCCCGAGAGCGCTGGCACGCGGTTCATTTCGACATCGTTAATCAGCGTGGCAACGATCCGCTGCGTTAAAATTCGACGTGTATCGGAAGAGAACCGAAGGCGGAATTTATTGGCGAAACCTGCACATAAAGGCCAATCTGGCTGGCAACATGGCGCGTTCGTGAAAAAGAGGGAATGGTGGGGCTCCTGGGGGAGGAGTGGCACGGTAGAAGAGCAAGAGAGAGGAGAGAGAGAGAGAGAGAGTGAGGGATGGAGGTGGGAGAGGGTAGGAGGTGAGGGATAGAATGAAAAAAGAGTCTGGTCGCGGGGGCCGGCCCCGCGGGGACTAATTTTTATTTTCCCTCTTTTCCTGTAAGTGCTCCGCGTCCACCTATTTCTCATAAATTTGAATTAATTTACATGCATTTGAATTTAATGCACCGCCATACTTTATCAAAGCAATTAAGCTTTTAAGCGCGCATTTGCATTAATCCAATGTTTACAATTACGGCTACGGATCTCTTCTTGTCTCGGGCCGAAGCGGCGAAACGCTGCTGGCGACGGTGGACGCGACGAGGCGAGGCGGTTCGCCGGGGCCTCCTCTCCTCTCCTCTCGTCACGTTCTACGTGAGCGGAGAATAGATGCTAGAATTTTTTCGTGACGAGAAAGAGGCAGAGGGAGAGGGACGAGAAGCGAGCAACACAGGGAGAAAAAGAAAGGAGACAAGGCATGATAGGGCGCGCGCGAGTGCGACAGGGAAGAGGGGAAAAGAAGCAGAAGAAAAATATTCCGCGATAGTGTAGTCGGCTCTCGCCGTTCCGACGTTGTTAAGTCGAGGCATCGGATTTACGATGTTTCCTGGGCAAAAATGCAAACGATCCCCCGATGTTGCGAGCTCGCGGTCCCGCTTCTTGCCAACGTCCATGCGGAAAAATAATAATTCGCGGCAGAATGCTCGCGCGATTAATTAGCGCCGGCGTAAATCACCGTCTCGTACACGGTTGACGGACAGGGAAAAGGGGCAGAGAGAAAGAAGTCTGTCCGTTGGAAATCGGCCGCGTCCACGGGAAAGGTTATCGCTAATTGACTGGAGCGTGAAAAAAACGCGAGGAGCTCTCTTGAATCGTAAATTACTTGGCGCGCGCGCATTCACCGAGCGAACGGTTACGAGCAGTTAATTGAATGGGCGCGTGTAACGTGTTAATGAAGTTATCAATCATCTGCCTGATCAATATTAATGATTTTCTAGACGCTGCCTTTGCTCGGTGCTCGCGCGGCTTTCGATCTAATCTCCGGCGCAAGACGTTCTTATGAGTAATGGCGCGGCATTAACGATACCGGCGTATCCTGTAATTCGTGAAACGCGCGTTCGTCCAATGAAATCCTTTCGTCGATTCAAACGCGCCGTTTTAACGACCAACGCGACTACGCGCAACGATTCTTCCGTCTTCCTTCTTCTCCACGCGGTATCGCGTAACCTCGTATTTTTCTCCCTCGAAAGATCGATCAGAAGGGAGGAAAATTACCCTGTTCGATGGCTGTGCTTCGTTCGATCACCGTCCAAGAAGATCGCTCTTCGCCAAGTAATCGCTTCTTCCTTGAAGATTGCATGGAGCGTAGAGACGCGCCTGGAGACGGCAAGGCGGAAGAACGCCGCTTCGACGAAAGGCTGGAATTTTGAATTTAGTTAGAAAACAGGATTCCCGTATTGGCGTCCACGTGAACCGAGTAACGAGAGTAAGGGGCATGGCTATTTGCACCGTTTGGATTTCACCGTACCGGCGCTGCTGTTAAGACGGACGATGCGACCTCGCGCTTCTGCGTATCCTCGAACGCGCGTCGGCCAGGTTTCAAATCGCTGGAAAAAGCGAAGCAGCTGGCGCGCCAGCGATCTCGCTGCTGCAGATGTACGACGCGACCATAAGTTTGGCCTGCGCGTGCTAATCCCGTCGCATTTCTCCGGAGCACGAGCGTCTGCGGCGATTTTACGATTACATGACACTTAAGATCACGTGCCGCGGTACGCCAAGTATTTCATGCAACTTGAAAGTACGTCTACTGATTTTCGATTTACTTCTCGGAAGGTTTCTAGCTGCGGCCTGAATCCCGCTACCGAACCCCTCTTCCATTTGCCCTGTTGCGCCGAGATCTTACAAAGTTAAGCATCTCCGGTGTTGCGCGTAACGCGCCTAATTTACGACGCCTCGCCTCGCTCTTCATATCCATGGCAACGCGCGTTTGAGTTAGAAACTTAAATAGTCGGCGAGTAAACGTAGAACGTTGGGAAGACGGGAGTTGCACGATGCCAAAGGCGGCGTACGAAGGAAAACAATGTTCGATCGTTCGCTGTTTCGCTGAAAACTACCATCGACGAAACGTGCACTTTCGCTCGTTCATCGATATTGCCAGCAATTTCTCGCTTGCGATTATAAACGATCTCTCGTGGCGGCGGACACGGAGCATCGCACTGGCGTTTCCCTGCAGATGGTAGCGGATTCAAAGGCGGTCAGTGGCGCATTGTCGCTATGATTTATGCTGATTAAGACTGTGGTAGGCAACGTTATCGCCGACTTGTAAGTCATGGGCAGGTAGAGGGCGACTTGTGAGTTGCAAGGTGGCTGGGGCTACAAGCCGCGGCAACGCGGTGTCACAGTGTCGTGCGCGGTAATTTAGTGCGCACCAAGGTTTCTGCCGTATAACGCATTTGTACGGGCTATGGCTCGATCTCTGTCGCCTGCCCTGGCTTTCCCGTTCCCATCTCCCTTCGTTTCTCTCGCTTCGGAGACGCTACATCGTAAACGCGAGCGCGCGCGGCCATAGGTAGAAGGTTAGTACCTATAGGTATAATATAGGGAGTGTAGCGAAGCCCTATTCAAAGCGGATGATTCAGTGGCCGCTGCTGCGTCCGGATAAGATCTCGTTGCGCACCGCCTCGTTCATCTTAACCGCGAGTCTGGCCAACCTGTAACTGCGTAACCATCCGACTCGCCGATCCCTCTTTCCGTGTCCATCTGCTGTGTCGAGGAATCGCGCGAACGAGTTTTACCCTGTCGCGATATTCTCTGCTTGAAACGTATCGGCGACCGTGAAAGGTAGACTTTTTTTTTTGCTCAGGCGAACTTAATTCGTTGGGATAAAGAGGACAATAGGAACGCGAAGACGTTGGATCCGCTGGAAAGCTACCGCGCGGATCAAGAGATATAAAGAACGAATGGGAGAAGGTGGATAAGGGCGGTGGTGGTATTTCGACTATTTTCACGGGTTACACCTGGCCAGGTTAAAAGTTTCATTTTCATAAGGCTTCCTTTTGCTTCCTGATTCCCGATTTGCATAGAACATTCCGCGGCAACCAGCGCGTCTATATCGGTCCACCGGTAGATCGTAGATCGCCTTGCCGCGATATATCACGTCGAAAATCCCAAAGGTTACCTACTTCCATTCTACGATCGTGGCTGCTGCGCTGAACCCGTTCGGACGCCACCAGATCCCCGAAAAGCCTCGGCCGAACGTGTTCTATCTGCCGAAAAAAGAGCAATCGTACGGCTGTCTCGAAGCCACCGCCGTCTTCTCTCTGCTGTTCGGTGGTTTGGCGCCGTGGCTGGGTTGGCGAAAATGGGGAAAAACGAGGCTGCGGAAACGCGGCACCGACGAACCGCAGACTAATCGGTCGCGGCGCACACCGGATTCCCCCGCATTTTCCAGCACGCCAGAAAAGTTGCCGGTCCAGGAGCAGTTTTGGCAGCCGGCTAGCACATCGTGGCGGCACGCGGTGCCCGGATATCGCGAACGGTGCGCTCCGTAGAAAGAGAGAGAACGAGGCAACTAGTTCCCTCCAACTTTCCATGATTTATGCGAGTTCATTATTATTTTCATGCGACCGAATGATCACGCCCCTTAGCCTAGTCTCGCTACTCGCGAGAATCCACAACTACTACCGCGTCCAATGAATAATGCAGTTCTACTTCCTTTTTTCCGCCACCCCCGTCACCACCTCCTCGTCCATTCTCGGTTATTAATGGCAGTTGCACGGTTCTCCGTGAGACGTACAAGAAGCTCGAGGTGGAAGG
The DNA here is from genome assembly GCF_011952205.1 of Bombus bifarius. Taxonomy (NCBI): domain Eukaryota; kingdom Metazoa; phylum Arthropoda; class Insecta; order Hymenoptera; family Apidae; genus Bombus; species Bombus bifarius. Next base: position 2,243,037 of record NW_022884354.1, read on the forward strand.
GTTCGCGTGATCTTTTATGGGTGCACGCTCGTCAAGGTGGGCCAACGTGACGCGTCAAAAGCGCGCTACCACCGCCGGTGCATCGTCCCCGGCGTCCTCTCGGAACGTGCAATTGCCTGGCCGTTCCGAGTGAAACGAATCAAAAGTTACTGTTTAATTTATTCAAGCGGCCCGCAGGTCTTTCGGCTCCGGCCATCATCCTCTCGCCGGTCGGCTGATTTTTGCCTGCATTTTTTATGCACCCAGCGTCGGACTCGCTCAGCTCCACGCCGCGCCATCGTTTCGCTCCACCCCTTATTCCCACTATTACCCGGAATACGTAGCGTGAGGTAGAATTTGCAGCTCGCGGGTCCCAAAATTTCTGCCTCGGCCGGTTAACGGGGTGGACCGTGCGGTAATTGAACGGCTGCAAGTCGCGGAGACTGATTTTTCGAGGGGAAAGAGCGTGCGCAACTCCTCGTTGGGAGAGCCGGCACCGGGCATTCGAGGGCCTCGGTAATCATAGTTTCTTGCCGTTAAGCGTGATGGCGTCTTGGTCGTGGAAACCGGCTCTCCCCACCGTGTTTCCGTGCTACACTTGCTGGTGGGGGGCCCCCCGTCGGGGCCCGTCGAACTTGGAGTAGCCGAAGAAGCACGCTCAGGGTCCCAGCGCTCTCTACGCCGCCCTGCCCCGTAGCCTGCCTCCGTTCATTCCGCGTACAGCCAGTTTCGTAATCCGCGTTTCCTTGCGAATTATCCAATAATCCAATTCTGTCCTGCTGTTCGCCTTTCTCTTCTCACCGGGCCTAGAGAAACGAGATTCGTCCGAGCTAAGCGAGGGAACGTAACCGGTCCATCGAGATCTTCTCATCTGCATCTTTTCGTCTCTGTTTATTATTAGCACGGAACAAGCCACAAGCGGCTCACCGAATCTCGGAAATAATGGGAAATCCATCGCGTCTGGATGGCGGCCAGCCGGGCAAACTTTGACGACATGCGCCGAGGATCGGTGAAGTTCGCTGCTCCTTCGGTTAACCGAGCGACCCTGGTTAACCGGAGATCGTGGTGAACGCGAAAAAGACGACGCTGAGATGCGACGATGTCGTGCGACGATGTAATCGATGGGGGCGGAAATAGGCGATTTACATTCGACGATTCACCGTTGCGAGCCACGAGCTTGACGAAACGAACGACCATCCACGTCGACCACTCGCGAATTATCGAATCATCTAGTCCGGTACTTGTTAACTGGTACAAGTTAAGTCATTACTGCGGAATGCAGTCGTGCAGGAGCATGCATTATACATTTATCCGACCCTATTATAAGTCTACGACGCGCTACCGTGCAACTAGCTGGTAGCTGCTCCTCGTGGCCTGTCCGACGACCCATCGATACGGTTCCAACCCTTCTGGAAATTATCTCGTGCTAGGGGTTTGCGCCTCGCTGACTTACACTCCGGCCGATTTTCTTTGCCCTCGGACGCTCCATTGTTTCCTGACGGTTCTTCTTCTTCGCCGTTCGGCATTCGCATAATTCATAAGAACGTGCATAACGATGCAATACATGGAATCAGATCGCAGTCTTTTGTTACGTCGTGTTGCGTTAAAATTCAGACAACGAACGATTAGGATAACAAGCAAGCAAAACGACCTCGTTTGAAGCGGCTGCGAAAACAGCTCTTTTCGAACTATCCTCTCGTTCGTCATCCTTATCCCGAGAAATCTTAGCCAGAAATTCTCGCGTCAAATTTGTTCTATTCGCGTTCGAGCGGATCGGCTAACGAGGCAGATTCCAAAGATGCGCGAAAACGCGCAGAAAAACGGTCGCGGTGTGGCAAGTCGAATGGTTCTTTGTGAGGCAGAAAGCGTGCGCGTGCACCGCCGCCTCTCCGTCTCTCTTTCTCTTTCTCCGTGTGTTGGTCCGTCTGTGCTCGAGGTCTGTGCCCATAGAGTTGGAAATAAGGCGGCAATAAAGCATATGTAAAATATATTCTGGAATTCCTTTTAGGACGCAGATATATGGGTGGTTGGTGGGTCGGTTGCCCGCTGGTAACCGCGTCCCCCTTGCGCGTCCAACCAGGGATATACACGCGTGCTGGCCTTCGTATGCGTGTACCAACCGCGTGAGTTTATAGATGCGAGCCGATGTAAGTAAGACAGACGATCCGTTTCGTTAGAGGGTGTCGCGGGGTTACCCACCTGTATCAAACTCTACCACCATCTTCCTCGCCGACCCGAGTCCACCGAGTCTTTTTTCGTCTTTCAGTTCGTCTTCGCCGAGCTTCTTTCTTCTTTTTCCACGGCCATTTATACCCCGGCCCATTTGCATCGACCCTACGGATTACGAGCTGTACGTCTGACGAATAACAGCCTAGTTTTTCCTATCAATTGGATAAACGCGGAGGGAGATCTTTCGTCGGATGGGACGACCCCTCTGAAAGGGTGTACTTTTCCCAGCTTCTTCGGTGGCAACGTTTGCAGAATTGCCGTTCACGTAACTCTGTTTTTCGTGCTTTCCACACGATCTATGTTTCTCGAGTATTTTCGGGGTGTAAGTAATTGGAAATTTGTTTCGTAAAAACCGAGAGAACCGCGGATAGATTTTATGGATACGAATGGTGGAAGAATACAACAGCCAGAGACTGTTCTACAGGACGCTGTGTACCTAAAATTCCAAGTTTGCGTAGCCCCTGGAATCGATCGTGTACGTTGTTTCTGTGACGCTTGGCGAGCGTGTTTCGAAAGATCACCGGAGATCATCTGGAAAATGGAAATTGCATTCTTCTTAGAAACCAGTCGTCTCCGAGATCGTCGAGTCGAAGGGAAATCTGTAGAGAAACGTTATCGGTTTATCGCGAAAAAGAGACCGATGTTGGCCGAAAGTGAGTCAGAGAGAGGGGAGAGGTGGAAATGTTGGACGGAAGAGAACAACAAGAAGGAAGAAGGAGAGACCGTGGTGGCATCGACTGCTCGGGGAACAGAGATCAGGGGAGAAAGAAAGAGAAAGATATATGGAGCCACGAGGTGTCGCCTTACAACCGGCTCAGTTCGCTTACCTACGAAGCCTCTTTTGCATGCCATCTCCTCCACCATCTTGACTCGCGTTCTTCCTTTTACGCTCCGTTCCTTGGAACGTCCTCCTTCTTCTTCCCTTTGGCTCCTTCGGTCGCTGGTCCGCCTGTTCGCTCGCCCGCGATGCACCGTTGCATTCGGTCTTTGCATAATTATTACAGTTACCGCGAGTAGCAGCTGGCTCGTAGAAGAGTCACCTTGTCTCTGTAGCCTCTGCCACTACCCGGTAGACGTTGTCCTCTCGCACCGGATAGGCTACTCTCGCGAGACAGGACACGTCCGCTACGAGCGCCCATTCGATTCGCGTGTACGCGTTAATTAAATTTCCACGAGATACTCACGCGATCCTGTCTTCGTGATTTTATGTCACGATCTTCTATTAAGAACAAAGGCTAGCGAATAGATTTAACCCTTACAGTGCTATGCGCGCATATATGCGTTTTCTGTAAGCGTCCGGCATGGACTAAGGACGCGTATATGCGTTTGTCAATTTTTCCCAATAAGTCCCCAGCAAAAGCGAGAAATTATTTAGAAGCTTACATTTCATTTCATTGGAAGCAACTTCATTTGGCGTGGTACACAATAGCTTGGTTTAGAGTTACATTATGTTGCATTACGTTACATTAGGTTACATTATGTTGATTCTAGTTGAATCTAATGCTTCAATCTAAAGGGTTAGCATCACAGATAGATGATGGAACGCGTACAACGACTAGCCTGCAGTCTATTCAGCTTTTTCCCAAGATGCCTCGTTGAAAGTTACATGGTTTCGGTCAAACCGACGAGGCAAGGAAGGTGGCGTTATCAGGTTCGATAAAAGTAGCCTACAACCGTTGAACGTTATTTTCGACGGTCCTGTGTCTTTCTTGTCTGTTTTCCGTGGTCTTGTGTGTTTCTTGTTGAGACGCCAAGTTCGAGGCGCAGTCGGTCGTTTGGTTCTCGCGTGCCTCGACCTCTGCGAGATATCATTCAACGCGACGCAGCAAATAATGCTGTACATTTAAATGAGCCGCCCCTCTGCCGCGCCAATACCATAGCACGGAATAGTTAGTCTTGACTACTGATTGATGAACGAGGACGTGAGTTACGGGCGACCTTCGCGCGATTTCGTCAACGTACCAGCCGGCGTATCCAGTCGGACTACTAATTGCGGCCCGGCTAATCGTTCTTACGGCATTATACTTCGCTCAACGTTCTCCGTTCGAACGAGCAAAAAGACGAACCGCATTCTCGAGCGAAGACCGAACATCGCGGAGGGCGAGTGCATCGCTACAAAATTACAAAGATTACCGAGGCAACGTAATTTCCAGCTCGTTGCAACGACCCGCGTCGTTCACGTGAAACCGTTCTGCTTGCTCTCGGTTTCTCGTCCGAACCATCTCGAACGCGATGTACGCGTTCACGCCCATCGTTTTTCAACGAATTACCACATCGATGTCGGCACAGATACCAGGCACCGAGTTACACTAGCAGGTAACCACGGGGACAAGTAAATATCGTACGAACGACTAGAGGAGAATCGCAGGACTCCGGATGGGCTCCTTCGTCCTGGCAGTTGGCGCGTGGGAGCAAAGTCGCCACCTTGCCCGCGGCGCGGCACCACGCTTATTCAAAAGTGGCTGCACGTAAAGCCGATATCTTATTCTCGAATGCTCCATTCGTTCTTCTTATGGTATATCCTGCTGGCTGCCGGCGACATTCTTGTCCGCGTCGCGTAACTTCTCCCGGCCACCTTGCCTCCCACCCTCCTCCTCCTCCTCCTTTTCCGTATCCTGCTGCACCGTTTCGACCGATCGCGATTGCGCCGCGGTAACGACGAGTTTACCTCGATAGGCTAGAACGTACACCGAGAACCACGCGGAATAACGATCCCCTTTCAGCCGTGGGAGCCTCTTGCTCGGGACGAGCGTGGTTGCATGCCCCGTTCTCGATATCCGACAGATCCGCCGATCTTCGCTGACGACTGCTCGCTTCCGAGTCTCGTTGAACCTGGCAACAGAGAGACATTGCCCGTCGAACCGTAAACTGGACGAGTTCTCTGACCCTTCGATGGCTGATCGGCTTTTCGTCATCGCGCGAACAAGCATCTGTTTAATTCGAAGATTACGAGCGACGTTTATTACGCAAGCGAATAGAAGAAAAGACGAGGGAGGAAGAGATATATCGCGCTTGTCAGGCCGAATCTATTTTATCTTATTTTCTTCCTACGTAATGGCCTGTGGAATAAAGAGAATACCTATCCGAGGCGAAAGAGATATAAATCTCGGAGGAGAGCGTCGATGATCGGTAGGAAAAAGCGTGGTACGAGCACGTAGAGAGTCGTACACGTTGCGGGTGTCGCTTATTTCCGAGCCGGCACCCCCAGTTTATTCACGTTACAAGGGTTTACCAGGCGCGTATTTACGATCCCAGAGGCTTCCGTCGTCGCGGCATAGTGAAAAGCGATCTCCGCCGCTCTTTCTGCCGGCTGGAAACAGAGACAACAACAGCTCCGCGTCGCGGTGCTGTTCGTTAGCCTGTCTTCTACATAACTTATTAATTACAGTTGACTAATGCTCTCCAGCTGTGGCACAGCGAGCAGCGTACGCTCTGCTTGCCACCAGCGTCGCTCTTCCTCCCTTCTTTGCGCGCACCACCGGCGGTCCTGCCACTTTCTCCCGGCATTTTCTCAGCAGCCCCTAGCCGAGGGCGAAAGAGAGCTGCAAGAATAGCAATGGGCGAGACGAGAAACGGGAGAGGAAAGGTTGGCGTGACGAGAGAGAGAGAGAGCGAGGCGGTACGAGCTACGACGAAGCGGGGCGAGCGGAAGGAAAAGGGCCGCATGGAAGGCCGATGGGGCGAAGAAGAAGAAGGTGGGACAGAAGAGAGTACAGCGCGAGGGACGCTAGGCAGTAACTCACGCCCCCGAGAGGATTACCTACCTTGGCAAGCCTCTGGAGGAGGGTGTACCCCACGTTGAGCTACGATCTTGCTGCGTAGCTACGCGTTTCTCATACAGAGTGTCTGCGGGACTCTCGTGCCTCGCAAACAGAGTTCGTTGCGGCCGTGAACGTTCGTGTTTCGGGAGGGACGCGGACACACCGGAAGCGCGACGACTTACGACACCAACGCAACGTGCCCGTTTCTCCGAACCAAGCTAACTGACCTTCCCGCGTCTCGTGTTCCCAACAACCGGACAGCGAAAGGTCCTCTAATTACGTTCGCGATTTATGCGGCCAACTTGCCCTCCGCTTGGCCGACAAGAATTCCTGGATAGTAGAACGCCGCGCCTGATGTTTCCAAGTTACGCGAACTCGTGAAACGACCCGGACTTAGCAGTCTAGACCGACCTTACGGGTCGCGGACAAAAGTCGCTGGCTGATATAGAGGGACGAAGCGTAATTGGTATTGCATCAGCGTTCGTCGCTGGTGATTTACGCGCGGGGAAATTGTCGCGTTTAAATTCGCCTGCGTCGTTGTGGTAGTGGAACGTAGGCAGCAAAAAGCAGCGAGAGCTTGGATCGATGTTGGTTCGTCAGATTGGTCGGTAAGAAGAAGATGGCTGGGCAGAAGGGTGGCTGGCGAGCCTATGGGAGAAATTTCTGCCGAGCATGGGGAATTTCGCGGAAATCCTTCATGCTGCCAGCCAATTCACTTACTTTGATTTGATCGGCCCCGCGTATGATCCGCTTTTCGCGTACGCGATGTTCGCGAGAGGGAAACGAAGGGTGGCGCTTGGCAGCTCGTTGTTTTGCCATGGGTCCAGAGTTATACCGGCGTATTCCGGGTAGCAATCAACGTATTGCTCGTTCTTATTGGAGTTGGCAACATCCAAAGTCTCTCCCTTTCCGTCTCCCTGTTTATGCTTGGCCATGTCGAAACTTGCTTCCAATCCAGGCAATCCCTAACCCCATTGCTGGCGGCTCTAAACGAGCCGTGAGGATACCTCGAGATTAGTTTCACGAGATTCTCCGTGCTCGTTCGAATTTTCTCTCCGTCGTTTTTACTTAGGGTGATCGGAGGAATCAATCGTTTTCCACGCGAAACAACCGCTCCAGGCTTCCATTTTTCTCGAACGTTGCGAAGGCTTTCGGGTAAAGGCTCTCGCCGGGGAAAGGGAACTTCCAACCATATACATGGAAACGTTTTTTTCTTCTAGAAAAGCGTGAGTTACGATGGAAATATTTTCACTCGCTGTAAGCGTGCTACTCTTCCCGGGATCGTTCCTCCTCTCCAAATACAGGCTACCCCTCTGACCCCGGCCGGCATCCAGCGAGACTTTCCCGGATGAAACACGTTTCACGGTCTCAGCATAAAATTTATCCATCCCCTTGGTTAAACAGCCACGCACGCCTCTTCTTACTTTTCCGAGAGCGTGGCAGCCTTGGAATTTCTTCTCCCCAATTTCGTTTCGCCTACGACATCCCACGGGGCGTGCGTAAGTTGGGGCGAGAAAGTGTACGATGGCTGACCGAGTTCGAGGGAAGAGACGAGTCGTGCGAGACACGATCACGGCGGCCACCGAAAATCAGACGAGAACGTTCGAGCATTCGCTATGTATGTATCTTTATTCCTTTCTACCATGTGCCCGCCAATCCTTCGGAACACAACGAATCGCCGGACGTTTCGAGGAAGAAGGTTTAACTCGATTCGCGATGCGTCGAAGGAAACAGAATCGAGCGGGAAGAGGCGAGCGGAAGATACCGAGGGGAGAAAGAGTTTTACAGGGAAAGCGATCGATAGAAAATTAAAAAAGCCTCGGCGAGGCAGGGAGGCGCGAGGGCTGAGAAGGAGAAACGCGCGGTAAAAGAGAAGGCGGTAGAGCTTGTCACATTTTCTACTTTGCGGAGACGTACGAGGCTGGCTTAATTGGCCGAGGCCCTGCTTTTATTTATAAGTTCGAACCAGTCTATCGACTGAGAGCCCCTCCTGCTTCTGCGGAGGAAGAGCGCGAGCCAAGGGGACGATATAACACCGGCACGTCGTAGGTAGCGATGTTCCTCGGGGGTGGAAAGCAGACACTGGCAACAGACTGGAAGAGGCGCGGGGTCCGCGTGACAAATAACCCTTATAAACGGTTCGCCGTAACTCCGTGGCCCTCCGCGAGCCCTGCTTGACAAGCTGAAATGAAAATCATGGGGATGTTGCGCCGCTGCGAGTGGCGCGGCCAGGGGTGCACGCCGAAACACTTGATTACGTCGCGATAATATACATGATGCCGATATGAACTCTGGCGCGGCGTGTTGTTGCTCGTCTGCGCGCGATATTGTATAATGGCCAACTGGAAATGTTCCAGTGCGCGGTGGCGGCTGTTCGACGTGGCCCTCGCGCGCGCATGGCTCGTAGATAATAGATCGGCACAGATACGATTGTAAATATGACGCGTTTATTGCCCGCCTCGCTTCCAATTGTTCGTTCGTTCGGAAAAGTGCGCACACAACCGGTGACCGGCCGATATCCTATCGAAGGACGAGCCGTTTTGCGCGCGAATCTGATTCGAATTTCGTCGCGAGCTTCGAAATTTGTTTCATCCGCCGGAAGCCATCCGCAAGCCTGCCTGTGCGGTTTAATCGGCGAAAAATTACGCTCAGAGAGTGGACGAATTACCGGATGAAGTTTCTTCGCGTATCCTCGCGACTCGACCAATTGGCGGCGTTATTAATTTCACCACGGGACTCGCTATCGCCACGTCACCTATCTTCCGGGGACTAGCCGTGGCACCCGGATTAATTATTCATTACAATTAAACCCTTCGAGTGAAATTAATTTCGCGGTTTATCGCGTAATAACCGAGCGATACGGCGAGTAGCGTTTAACCGAGATTAATTGAACGAGTCGGCAGACTCGCAACAGCTCCGGGGGATGGCGAAAGGGAGTCGTCGAGGCAAGTCCTTTACGTACTTCGATATAAAGCGTATGCGAACTGCGAGCAAAAGGCGGACCGGCTGCTTACGGGGTTGCTTCGCACCTCGCTGCTGGCAGAGGTGAAACGGCAGGGTTTTTACGAGGCAGTAACGGCCGATAAGGTGAGCTTCAGCCCCCACAGACGGGTTTATTCCGCCTAGGTACTGTACCCAAGCGGCTGTTCGACAGTCTACCTATCCCGCTGTCGTACGCTCTCCTACTTTCTCTCAGTGGCTTGCTGTGACTTCGCCACGCTCTATCTGAAACCGTTTACGCGCCCCTTTTTCCCCTCTTTTTGTCTCCTACTCGTTCTTTTTAAACTGCCGCTTAGAAGTTATCCCGGTGTCCCGGCGTTATCGAGAACGTTGCCGGGATTTTCCCAGCATCTTGCAAACTCGTTCAACGTCTCCGGCGTCCCGAGTGCTGGTATTCTCAGGGACCGAAGGTTGGATTAAAAGATCCGCTGGTTCGTTTGAAATTGTAACGAGGCGAAAAACGTGACACTTGACTCGATTCAACCATAGGCTGGTTTAACGCGCTCTAACGTATTGGACTGAGGTGAGAACAGTGGAAGATCGCCGTTACTTTCAGTTAGGGCTATCGTCTAACAAGGATACGCATGATCGGTGTTGCAAACGTTCTATACCGGCGACATTCGCTTCGGATCGTTCAACCGGTCGTAAACAACGTTCTACTATCTGTAACGACGCCAGCAACGTTCGTAGTTGGCTTGAAAAGAGCGAGAGCAGACGTAGACGAACGTTGCTGACGTCTGCGAAGGTATTATTTCGATGGAGCGGCGAAACGAAGTGGACGGAAAGACACGCGATCTTTGCCTCTGGAGAGCTCGTTTGAACGTTCGGCTATGGTTTTGTTGGTTGCAGGAGCGAACGGAATGCGCAGGCGCGGCCGACAGACCTACACGCGCTACCAGACGCTCGAGCTGGAGAAGGAATTCCACACGAACCACTACCTCACCAGGCGGAGGCGGATCGAGATGGCACACTCGCTCTGCCTGACGGAACGGCAGATCAAGATCTGGTTCCAGAATCGGCGGATGAAGCTGAAGAAGGAGATACAGGCGATCAAGGAGCTGAACGAACAGGAGAAGCAGGCGCAGGCGCAGAAGGCAGCGGCAGCAGCGGCCGCGGCTGCGCATCAGCAGCAAGCGGCCGGTGGGGGACCGGAGGGGGCCAACTAGGGGTACGCCCTGCACCGGAGCCCCCCTGACCACCCCACCACCAATCCACACCACCCTCTGCTAGCACCGCAATGTACACAGCTATATTAAAGGTGAGTGACTTCTTCGATACCGATCCTTTTTTATTTTTCTCTTCTCTTCTCCCTTCGTTGCCCTTCTGCCTTTATCTTCCTTTTTATCGTTTTTTCTCTTCTCTCATCTTCTTTCACCGTTCTCGCTTGTTCGCGTTCGCGCTTCCATCGGTCGCCCCCCTTTCGCCTCTTAAACGGCCAATTTCTGACCTGATCGAGAACACCTCCCGTGCGCGGCGATCGGGCTGCCCGTGTTCTACGCTTTCGCGGACTGTTTCAGATCGCGACGCGATTACGACGAATTAGCGCGCGTTTCGGATGGCAAAGTCACCGGTAGAGAAAAGCTGGCGCTCTGTTCGCGAATTCGCGAAATGTCGTGGAAAATATAGAATTACACGGATCGTCAGACAGAATCTCGATTTTAAGATCTTTTCGCTTTTAAGAAGGTCGCTGTGGAATCTTGGCGAGGAGTCAACTCGCCAGCAGTTGGGAAATTCTTATTGAAAAAGATGTCTGCAACGGTCCCTTTCGAAAAGCGAGTTTCACCCTTTGAAAAACAAATTACCTGCAATCATAGAAAGCTTAGGTTTCTCGTAGCAAGCCCCAGGTTCTGATAAATCTTCCAAGTAGCAGTAGCTTAACCCTTGCGTCGAGCGAATTCGCCAGGGGTGAGTCGACTCGATGGTAATGGATTTGCCGACGGCGTTGAACAACGGTTTCGCGAGACCTCTAGCGCGCATTAAGCTTCATATATCATCGGCGAAAGTTACGGGATCCCGAAGAAAATGTCGGCTGGAGAGCGTTACAAATGGTGTCGGGGGTGGGGGCTTTTAGCCAGCTCCCGTGCCTTTAAAATTAAGTTTATCCGGTACACTTAATGAGGATAAACCACCTGCGAGCGTGCCTTCATAATTTCCTAAGTTATTCTGTTTGCGTGCATTTAACTCTGCCGTCTCGCGGGCTTCTGCATCTCAAGGGGTTGTTGTTGTTGCCGCAGCAACTGGCTCGCGTGAAATGTTGTCCCATCGTGATTTTCATATTCTTCTAAATTCCGCGCGGATAACTGGGTGGCTGGACGATAATGAAACGGCTGCAATTTTCTCGATTCCACGCGGTTCCTTCGTTCCACCGTTGTTCGGATTATTCGTCGATGTTAAGGAAAATTCAGTGGCCGATATATTCGAAAGTTTGGCCAATTTCTCTCTTTAGCCATAGAAGGATGTAAAAATAGAACGGGAGAAAAAAAAAGTGAAATCGTATGGTCGCAAGAGGGTGACTGGAAAAAGAAAGTAGAAAGTTTTTGGCCAGGTAAAGGAAAAAACAGGAAACTGATCCGCCAAAAGAGATGGCAACTTCTGTCGTTGAAACGCTAGCTATCTGCCTCGCAGCATCCTCCGGTATAATTTGTACTTTAGTCCAGGGGGCGGCCATTCGTTCCCAGAAAACGAACGACCCTTCGAATTGCTTGGCCGAAGCCAATATCGGTTGTAAAAAAAGGTCCCCGCTTTTTCTCTGCTTTCACGAAAGCCTGCGCTGCTTCGCCGGGTTCTCTACCCGGCTTTTATGACTCTTTCCATGTTTGGATGGAAAAAAAAGGATTCCCGGGAAATGTTGGCCGTGGTGGACGCTTTGTGTCCACCAGCCGACATGCCGCCTTCGTTTTCACTTGTTATTACGTTCGTTCCCTCTCCCCTTTGCTCTCCTGTTTGCCACACTCAGCTTCCTCTCTGTTGTTACTACGAAATTAATCGTTCTCGTCTTCCCTCGCAACTTGATCGTTGCTTCAGTCAACTGGTTTCTCGTACAGATTCCTTTCGCCCCGCAGCACGTATAAGGGGGTGGTTTGCGCCATTACACATCGGTCCTTGTTACGTGTCTTCCTTTGACGTTGAGCCTTACGTATTTTTCCACGGCCTGAGAAAAATGCCATGTGAAAAATTGCATTTGTCAAGGCAGTCGCTGATAAGACTCGCACGGATGATGGAACTCGGTGAAAAGTGTAAAACTTACGAAATATTCTCCGAGTGTTTTAATTCGAACAATACAGAAAATTATACAGGGTGGTTGGTAACTGGTGGTACAAGCGGAAAGGGGATGATTCTAGGCGAAAAAAGAAGTCGAAAATATAGAATAAAAATTATCCGTTTGAAGCTTTGTTTTCGAGAAAATCCACTTTGAATTTTCGCTGGGTACGCGTGCACTTTATCGACAACGATCTACAGTGAGATCCGTTATAACGAGACGCGATAAAGAGGACGCGTACCGAGCGACAATTCAAAGTCGATTTTCTCGAAAACAAAGCCTCGAACGAAAAATTTTTATTCTATATTTTCGACTTCTTTTTTCGCCTAGAATCACCCCCTTGTACCACCAGTTACCAACCACCCTGTATTTGTTAAAACAGTCGCTGATAAAAATATGGATGATGGAACTGAAAAGTACAAAATGTCCCAAATATTCTCTGAATATTTTCATTCGAACAGCGATACTCACTCGAGCAATAACAGTTATGACGGACAATTTTCTAGCAACCTTATTCAGAATCTCATTATGAAACGGCGCGAAAGAAGAGAAATTCGCGCGATAATTCGCAGCCGGTTGCGAATCATATCCCTACGCTTCTGGTTTTCCGGATAAACGGAAAACTTTATAAAGTACCTTTTGTCGACATCCTGCCGGCGGAGGAATTCGCCAATTAACTCCACGAACCGCGTCGTAATTGTAGACTGTGGCCGAGCGTGCAGATTTCACGATACCGATCCAGTGTGTGCGATGTTTAATCGATGGACTGGTTGGTTGGTTCGGTTGTCGTTGAGCTGCGCGTTTTCGTGAAACTTGAATTTCGCTTCCCAACTGCCTGAAATCGGTTCGCCGTGTTGTTAGCCAGCCTTAAAATAGTATTTTAGCCTTGCAAATAGCCACAAGCATAGTGCATGCATGATGCATGCATTGCTGGTCGTATCCCGCATCAAAGTCTCCGTGGAATGCAGACTCGAGAAAGATTTAACGCGGCGACATATCGAAAACAACTCCTGTCTTTTTTTTCTCTCTCTCTCTCTCTCTCTCTCTCCCTCTTTCTCTGAATCCTTTTTCTTTACGATCAAATTTCGAACACTTTGGAGAAAATTTTAGAATCTTTCTGACAAATTCAAGCATATAAAAATTATCGTAAGTTACGGGACAGCCTGTGTGATAGGATGTAAATGGACCTTGTAATTATAACAAAATAAAGTTGACAATTAAATGTACATGTTGTTTTAAATTTTGAAATAGCCTAAGTCTAAAGTTAATAAATAAATATCTACCTACCACGCGGCCAAAGTGTACATAGCTATATCTATCTATATAACAAATTCATTGATCGATTAGAAGCAGAAACGATCGGTTATTCAGCGACGTTTCTTTTATCCCGGCGATCATTATCCGACTTCTTCTTTATCGTTGCTGTGCTCCTTTATCAGCGTAACCACGTGCCGGCCGCGTTTTTACGACGCAAAGTAGATCGTTAGGTTGGGTGCATGGAACACTGCCAGCAACTATAATCGCGTTACGCTGGAACAGTAGCGCATTGGCGGCGGTGGTGGTGGCAACGTCATCGTATCGAGACGCGAAATCGATTAGCGGCACGATAAATTACGATTTGAATTATATTACCATATTAATTACATATTTACGACGTTATTTATTAGAGTAGACTTGGTTGCGCGCGCGCGCGCGCGCGTTCCCCAGTACATGCGCGTTTCTGTTGCATTGTTTCGCGGGCTCATTAAATCCTGCATTGATAGCGGAGGGGCTGCATTAAATTCGCGATCGTGCCACGCTTCGATAATGTAACGAGATATACATATTTTAGGGCCGTTTCTTTTTTTTTTCGGAGCTCGTCGTCGAATTTCCGTGCAATTTACATTTCGTCGTCGGCGACGATTGACCGTCAGTTTTTGTCCGCTTCGCGAACACGCGCAGGAACAGAGACTACGTCAATTAAGAAAGTGCACTCTCGCGGCGTGCTATCGTACGAGTAGTCGTCACGGTGCAAGAATTTGACGGACCTCTGGTGGCGTACGTCCATACGTCAGCCTTTTTCGTCGCCTAAATAAAGAACGGGGCATCGAGAATTGCCTGTGTCGATCGCTTGTTCGCGGGCCGACCCGGTGCCATGGCACAGATATACGCGAAGATAAATTTTGACAGTGAACAAGAAAAGGCAATTTAGAGGAATTCCGGCGATCTACTTTTATAGGAAAGTTTGCCCTGTATAGGCGATAAATCGCGCCACTGGGGCCCGAGTCTGAAAGCTAGAAATATTTAAAGGTATCTCGATCCCGAAATCGTGTTCCCGGAGCCACGGATCTATAGACAGATTCTATTTCGTCGCGGCGGGAGCGTCTCAGATCGCAACTTTTGCCGTTCTTTTATGTGGATAATACTATCGTTGATACACGGTGATTCGTTAAGTTTGTATCGGTTTTGACGGTGCACGATGAAACGACGATCTTTGCTTCGTCGATATTTGTCTGAAATATGAATTGTACACGGTCGTGTCATAGGAACTCGATAAGGTATGTTTAACGATGCTAGGAACCGCGAGTATAGTAAGTAGTATAAGCGGCTTTGCACGAACTGTTATTTGGTCTATGGCATTGCGATGCCATCTAGTGGCTTTAACGACATCGAGCTTAATTATGGCCGCCTCACTCCTGCTTCCGAGGGCGTGGTTAAGGCGGAGACTAACGGCGATGTATATTTCGTCGTATTGGCTCGTCACTCTTTATCGTTCGTCTCCATGTTCGTCGATATAAATCTACATACTGGACAGGAAGGATTTATTCCCTGGAATTTTTCTCGCGAACACTATCGCGGAAAAGTCTGGCGATTCGTTGGTGGCGAGGGATGCGAGAAAATCTTCGAGGTGGAAAATTCTGTAGTACTGCGCGGCACTATTTTTTGTTAATTGCTCGTTTCCGTCGTAGATGGCAGCACGGGTCGACACATTCTCGGTTGATAAAGCAGCAATTCTGCTTTACCGACGGCTCAATCGGTACGTCGTTTAATTTAGAACTCGCTCCTACTTACCCAGCTTAACGCTATTCCACGGTAGTCCAATGATGGCCGGTAATGCATTTTATGGTTGTTTTTATCGACGCGGTCGTACAGTAACTTACGTTGATGGTTCTGGTTCTCAACGTCGGGATCCGTGCACCGTGCTCAAGGCAACTGTATGTATGCGATCGGGGTCGTGCCTGTGTATCCGTGTACACTGTACGTGTATACGCTGTTGCGCTGACTCGACTGGACCGCTTGCATTTTCCCGACGAACGCATTCTCATGGCTATTCGTCAATAATCCAATAAAGCCGCGCGACTAGCGGCCTCATGAAGACGGAATAAAGTACCGACAGCGTGTGATTTTATTGCGCAGTAAAGCGTGATTCCGACAGATTGATGCACGATCTTTCCTCTCTCTTCCTCTCGCCGCCTTTCTATTTCTCGTTCGGCTCTTTCGTTCTTTCGCGCGCATATATTCAACTGCCTGCTCGTCAAACGGTAGGTCGGGGATCTTTATTGGCTGTAAAGGAAGACATTTTACGATCCATAAAAGCGTTTATAGCGCTCGAGCAGTCTTACCTCGGTTCTTACACCCCGGTTATATCCATTACCCCTTCCGCGGCCTTTCCAAGGGCGGCCACTGGCACGCGCTCTCTCCGCTGCCTTTGAGATTTACAGGTTACGCTCCCGGTAACACCTCGTAAACTTGGCTTAACGACTTTAACCGGGCCTAACTGCTTCCTTCCTGCAATCAGACCCTGACCTACCTCTCGAGCAGACGTCCTAGAAAAATTTCAGCGTGACCACTGTCCGTGAAACCACTGTCTCTTCATCTCCTTTTCAACTTTTACCACATTTTCACCGTCGCAATTTATCTTCCCCTATCTTATTCGAGACTTTACTATAAATTTCATTGCCCTTTCCTTCCACCATTAAAAAAAAGAAAAAATAATCGTCTAATCGAATACTCCATGCATTTCTTCCGATATTAAAAAGAAAAAAATTATTATTTCTCGAAATTCTCGTGAAACGTGATTGTGCATCAGGTTTCACCCATTTGCAAGTCAATATCATCCTTCTTGATCGACGATTAATCTGTACATTATGGAGAGGGAGAGGATATATTCGCAAGGCCACCGGAGATAAGTTCGTGTGCAGCAGGTGCGTACGAATTCAGAGCAGGAACGTGCTCTTGGCCGTGTCTTACGAGAGAGTCGGGTGCGGACTGTTCTATCCGCTGTTTTATGATTTGTTTTGATTACACTTCATTACCATTTTACGCCTTTCGTTGCCACGTAACTGGCTGGCAATAACTCTTCGTTGTTGATTCTATCGCGACGTTTACGACCGTCATTATTAGCTGATACCACTTGAACTCTCGTAAAGTCTACGCCCGTGCGTCCGGGACATCCGCTTGCACGCTGGCCAACAGCACGTTGGGGGTGGGGGATTCCCGGCCAAAGGGTGGTTGCCTGGAGTGGGGAGACTTATGAGTTGCCGGATCGTCCGGCAGATCGCGTCCTTGCAGTTCGTTCTACGTCTTAATGTCATACTTCATTTATCGAGGCCTTTCTTCCTCCTCTTATCTCTTTACGACGAATCATCATAGCCTTGGGCTTGAAACGATTGCCTCGGCTCTCCAATGCCTTCTTTCTTCATTTTTTCTTACTCTCTCGCACTCCCGTTCTACTCATCTCTTGCTTATTATCTTTGCTTTCATTTCGCGTGCGCCTACTTTCCGTCGTAAATTCTGCCACGACGACCGACGGCGTGGTATCGGAGTATCTTGATGATTTCGGTGTAAATTCAAGGTGTCGAGGAAATTTATTTGTCACTCGACGAACGGATAATTGGACATCAAAAAAACACCTATGTTTCCTTCTTTCCTTTTTATACTTCTTTTTTTTTTAGTCACGTTTTGAGATTTATGAGCATGGAGTTCGAAAGTCAAGATCGTATTTTAATTTGCGTCGTAGATATTTCCTTGACGTTGCTCGAACGGACGACAGCGGCTTGTTTACTCGTAGGTTTACTTGCTTGTCGCGTGAATTCATCTATCCGCTTTAGAACGGGCCGAAATAATTCCGGACGTGAAAATATTTCTCTTGCGCGTCTCGCTCTTAATAACGTTCAGAATTCGAGTACAAAGGGTCCGGCTCAGGGATCGGGCTTTAATTTACGTGAAATTTTCGTACGGTGCGGCGGTTGAGCACCGTGCAGCGCTACACAGCGCGCGCGATCAGGCATAAACAAAGGCTTTTTCGCGCGGCTTGATAGCTTAATAAATGTAGCCGCTGATCCGCAGCCTGAAGGAAGCCGCGAATTTCGTAAAACCCGGTTTTGTACAACGGTATTAGCATTTAAAAGTAAGTTGCGCGCGCCCCGTCTGCCGGCGCCATTGGCCCGCATTTACACAACAATGAGGGGCCGCACTCTAAAAACTCCCAGAATCCCCGGGCTCCGAAGCGAACGCGGTGGAAAGAGCAGCGGAGACGTTGGACGAAAAAGAAAGAGAAACGGAGAATCGTAACGCCATCTCGATCTTTTCTTTACTTCCTCTCCCTCCCACCTCAATTCCCTCGTGTCTCACCCTCCCTGCAGCCTCTCCTCATCCTCTTCCATTTCGGTTTTGAGGTTAGGGTGCTGTGGGTCATAGAACGGGATAGAGGAGGCAACGGCATACAGCCTCCGACTAGAACCTCTTGCAACACAAAACCTAAGGCTTCCATAGCCGTTTTTTTCGTCGTTTTCTTTTCGGGTCTTGGCTAGCCACAGGGAGAGGATGGCATACGCTTCGCTTCGTCTGCCTGGATATTTCTAACACATACGATACACGCCACATCGTCGCCCTTCGTCTCTCCCTGTCTCTCTGTCTCTCTCCCCTCCCTTCCTACTCTTTTCGGACTACAGCGTGATGGCTGCTGCGACGTTGCCAAATTATCTTACATAACTACTTAATTTTTCTAGGCACCACCGATACCATGAATTCGATCTCTTCGTCTTCTTTTTCTTGTGCTATGCTTGTTTAAAACAGATCTATATTCGGCACGGTTCGTAAAAGCATGTTTTATCAGTAACTAAAATCAAAATTTCGAAACAAAATATTGTTTCTCATCGTAATGCTACAAAATTTGCGTACGTAGCGATACTTGCGGTATCATTAAACTGCTTGTTCGTTAAAATTGTGCGAATACTTGAATGGTAGAAATTTCCAGATGTTGATGTTCGGAAATCGATTGTATCGCTATATAGAAAAACAGGTCGAGAACAACGAGGTGGACGCGTGTTAACCGTTTCACGAGTTGTCGCGCGGCAAAAGAGCCGCGACAAACGTTTCACGAGTAGTTTTACGCCTTCTTCGTCGTGGCTGAAAAAGCACACGGACAGTCTCGGTGCTCGCGGCGCGCTGCATTTCTCTACGTGTCTCGTGTGCGCGATTACACGGTTCGTTTAACGCGGCAAGAATGACCGTGCGCGCGCGTCCGCGTTGTCCATCAATCGCGGGCAGTGGGGAAGTCCCCGGTGTTCATATGCCGTGCCCGTGTCCAGCAGCGAATAATTGCGACCGATAACGCAACGCCAACGCGGCCGGTAGCTTAATTAAAAAGAAACGCGTGAAAATCGTTCCAACGATTCGAAATAGGGATATCGTCCGGCGGCTCTCTCTCTCCACTCTCGACTCGAACGTTTCCAGTTTCGGACGGCTGCTTATTTATACAGACCACCCGGGAGCGAGATCGCGTTGAAATAAAGTGGTACGAGCTAAATGTTCCTTGACCACGAGCGCCCGCGCGCACGTAATAAATATCCCCGCGTGGAATTTATCATTGTTCGCATTACTTTATCGCGGAACGAGATTAATGTCTTTATCCGTGGTGTGACCGACTTCCGTCGATTTCCTACCTTCACGGTTTTACCTATCTTTTCGTCTTTTACTTTGCACGTTCTCGTCACGTTTGCGTTCGTATATAAATTTCAAGGAATTTTGTAACAAGAAATCAGGATCGATAGAAAGAAGTAGCGAAGAAGTTGGAAAGATTTTATTGGTCGTGCAGATGTTCGAAGTATGAGTTATAGGTGGCGTTAACGCGTTTCTTTCTCCACTCTGTCCTCCAGTTACAAAGATTCCTCGTGTAATGCGTTCATTGTACGCGACCGGAACCCTCGGTCGCGTCAACTTCTCCCTCGTTCGCAACCCACTTACACACATCGTAGTATCGAGGTAACCTTTCTCGAGTCCCGTTGAAGTTCTCGAAAACTTCTTCGCGCTCGTGGGCCGTGCATAAAGGCGAGCAAGTTTACGAGGATGCCGCGGCAGGGTGAACGGGCTGCCTAATTGCCATACACTCGACGGGACGCTTACCCTTCAGGAAGATACACTTCTGGATCGCGGTGGAAGTTGGAAAAAAACCGGGAATGCATCTTTTCTTTCGTTCTCGCGCCAACTTTATATACTCTCCATATTTTTTTTTTTTTCTTTTCATTTCTAAACTTTCCTACCTTTTCTATTAAATTATAAACGAACCCTCTCCGACTTCTTGATATTTAAACGCTTGAAATAAAATGATATTTAAATATTTAAATAGTACGGTACAGCGATATAAATATTCTTTTGCACGAAATAGAAGTACGCAAAGAGAAATGCGGCGAGACTTCATAAAACGCGAATTGTACAGGCGAAAGGGGTGGAAGAGATAACAGCCGTATTACGTAAGCGTAATATCCGACGATACGAAGCGAGAAAAAATTGACGCCACTTTTAGCCGGTGCCTCCTTCGTTATTCTAATGCCTGAAAAAGTTGCGCATCTTTGCAAATTATGGCAAGGGGTGGAACAAGTCGGAGGGACTCTCTCGGTGGTCTCGCTCGATCCCTCGGCAGATTATTCTCGCATCAGACCGCGGCCGCGGTAAATTATTCGTTTTCGACTAAAAACGGACAATGGAATAAAAGTTTGGAGGCAAGTTTACGCTTCTTGATCGAATAAATCATATCCACGCTGGAGCGTGCGAGCGCGCGAACGCGCTTTAAAAGTTCAGGCAACGGTATGAGCGGTAGCGAAATATGAGAACTAATTGCGACGCACTCCGCGGGGAGTTAAATCATAAGGAGGTGGGAAAGGGTGGTTAGAATTTTCAGTTGACTCTCCACTCTCTCTTTTTCTCTTCACTCGGCTGTATATAAACTTAAGAAGAAGCAGCGGAGACGAAAAGGAAGGGACGACGGAGCGTAGTTATATCCCGCGCATGTTGCCAGTAGCTCTGGTGTGTTTTTCATTTTCTTTATATCACCCTTGACGCTCGTAAAACCATTACCCGTGACCGAGCGAACGCAACTTCTATATAAAGCGCATCGGTGTGTACACATCCACAGTCGCAGCGATCTACGCGGTCTTTGATGATACTGGAACTTCTTTCGCTTCCTCGTTCTACCCTCTAGCTGGTTCGCGACGACGAACCCAATTTCCTCGGCGACGGGAATTCCACCCCTCGGATTTTCTTCGCTCACGTGCCCACGGGAAGGATTCAGTTTTCCCCGATACCAATTACAAACCGTATACCACTTCTCCTTCGCGATTTCTCCCTTCGCAATTCCTTCGAACTGCTCCCTCACTTTTACCCGATTCCCTCTTTTTTTTGTTCCTTTTCTTTTCTTTTCTTTTTTTTTTCTCAATTCCATGGCCGATTCTGCTCGTTCTGGCAGCGATCGAAATTACCTGCAACAATCTTCACTTGTTCTTTATTTAACTGGAACAACCGAAATACCGGCACACGGCTCATTACACTGGGGCGTCGAGGACGACTTGATACTCCGATGTGTAGATAAGTCAGTTAGCGACTCGCTCTAGCGCGTTCCAACGTGCAGCCTTTTTTGCGTACCTCGTCCTCTTATTGCCCTCCTCTCTCCTTCACTCCTGCTCACTCCTGGTGGGTGATTCATCATCGGCGTCGTCCTCTCTCCTTTCTCTGGCTTGGCTGGTTGGCTGGTCTGACTGGCTGGCTCGCTGGCTTGCTTGGTTTCTGGCTTTCTGGCCCCTGGACCCGCGTACCTCCTCGTCTCTTTCGCTCCTTCTCCCTTCCTCTACCTCTACTCTATTACTCGCTCTTCTTCCTTTTCCTCCTCCTCCTCCTCCTTCTCTTTCTTCTTTCTGCCGCTTCTCAGACGTCTATGTACTCGTTTTACTCCTACACTGGAGTCGTACCAACATGCAGTTCTGGCTCGGCAGGGCGCTCTTTCGCGCTCTTCGCTTATAGGTATTGCCGCATTTCTCCTGGCACGTCCTGCAGCCTACGAGAGGAGAGACGGTTCCGCCGGTATCTCAAAAATTTGACCACGTTCAATTTGCTCAATTTACACCTGCGTCCACGATCTCGAGTCTTCCTTCGATGTTTCAACGATCGCGTAACTTTTCCTCCCTATACGACTCCACTTTTCGCCTCCATTTGCACAAGTTAGCTTTTGATTAATTGTTTCCTGCACAGATCTAAAAACAAACAGATTATTGCCGACGTTACGCGCTGCTACATGTTCTTATTCGTACATGACAATGTACGTGGAATTTCCAGTCGATACACGCGCTTATTTTTATGATTATGTGTGTAAGGAACAAGCAACGAGACCAGCACTCGTCGCAAATCTGCACGGTATTTACGTTATTCTTAGAGAAGCGAAGAAATGCGACGATTTCTTCATTATTTCTGCCGACTATCGTTTTCTCGCGCGTGCTATATCCCAGCATCTCAGCATTCCGTCTCGCTGTGGGTTTAAGGAGGATCCCGTGCCTGTTCCATGGTGTCCGATATATCCCTGGGTCGCATCGCACCCGGTCAAGATATCCGCTCAGTTAGGTACACCCACTATAAGGGAGAGTACGCGTCGCTATAAAACACGCGAAGCGATATATTACCCGGCGATATCACTCTCCGGCACGAGGCGATACGGTAATATTTCGCCCGGGTACGCTTGAAAATGTTGCCGGTGTAAACACTGCGGGGGCACGCCGTGGATCGCCGTCTGCGCGAGAATCCCCTCTTATTTCCGGCTGATGTTCCCTCGTCATCGAATACCCACGATGCTTTTCCTCCTATATCTTCTCTTCTTCATACAACCGACGAGTCAATTATGCGGCGACACCAGACAATGTTCTGACTTGCGTCCAATCTTCCTCGATCTTCCCTATGTGGGTGTACAACAGAGTGAGAGTCTGTTGGAAGGAAACGCTGCGTGCCACGGGTCAACACGATTTTTCTACTCTTCGACGATTTCGCGTGTATCTAAATCGATAGTCGGTCGATAAGCGACGGTCCGCTAGGATCTCGTTTACCTGGCCGAGACTGTGCGACCCGGTGTGAAATATCACGACGGTAGAAAGAGAGGAAAGGATCTCTCGGCAGAGGTTCGCTTAGAAGGGACCACCTTTGGTTTCGAAGGTGGGATTTCGGTAATTCGACGTATTCGGGAACGGAGGAAGACCGATGGAACTTGGCCTGGCTTCGACGGACGAAAAGGACGTCGCGTGAGAGAAAACGACGAAGACCGTGGGGCAAGGACGGACGAAGAGGGGCAGAGAGAAGCAAAGAGAGAGAGAAATGGGTTGGGTATGGGGGATAGAGTAGGGGCGGGAGGGCGTTCCACGGCACCCTGCATGGGGTAGCTTGCAACCTCACGCGACACTAGAGCCATCTATATCCCCGGAGATTTATGAGTTCCTGGTGCAGCGGCTGCTCGCAGCAACTACACACCACGCAGTATCGGGTCCGGTACGGTGTTGGTGCTGCCCCCTGTCGCGACGGGCGTGCTGTTGCCCCGCGGGGGTTACGCGCAATTCGCGCTCGTGCAACGTCGCTCTGATAAAAAACTTGCGACTCGATCTCAATCCGATGCTTCTGCGAACTTCCTCCGCGCCGTCTCGCGCCCTTCGCCGTTCCCTTCGCCATCGCCGGACCTAGCGATCTCTCCGTCTCTCTTTCACACACACACGTACGCTTCTTGCGACTGCACACAGCGTCGCGCCGTCTCGTTTCCTCTCGCTCGTCGCTCGCACTTGAAATATCGATCATCATTGTGTTTCCTACGCGTTTATAGACTGCGAACGCATTGAAGTTATGGGGCGATGCGTTTCTGTGTCGTCCGGGTTTCTTCCACCTTTTTTCATCCTGCGTCGCGTTGAAGACTGAGACTGTGTGGGTGTACCTTGTTTTTTTTTTTTTTTTTTTTAGTTACAAGTAAGTGCGAATTGGGAGACCGGTATTTAGTATCGTTAGATAACCCTGGTTTTTCTTCTTAAGTATTAAACGTACTGTTGAGTCATAGGTAATTGCATTTACGTTGTTCATTTTGAGTGTAACAATTTTATCTTGCATTCTGTATCTTATACAGAGACTATTGCTTTTTACCATTGTATCAATTTCCCAGTAAAATGGAATATTCCAACCCAATCGGTTACGCTCGACTCTGACCTGAGACTTCCGCGGAGGGGTTGAAGAAAATAAAGTAAACCGCTGGTTAGTGCTACTAGATTCGTAAAAAATGCAATCTCCTAATCGAAGTGAGAATCGTAGAACGCAGGGAAAATTGTCTGTATCGCGTCTGGGTAGGAAAAATCGCAGATGCGATCGCTTGCACGATGAAGTCATTTGATGGAGCGATCCTTGAGCGAGAAGAGGGCTAGATGGTATCTCCTTGAAACAAAGAACTGGCTTGCTCGATGCACGAGAGACAAGAGGAAGAGGCAAGGGGGGTAAAAAGCAATCGGCATCGATGGTGGATCGTTGGAAGGAAGGAAAGGCACTCGTAAGTGGAGATTTTTCAAGTGTCCCCTCGACGCAACCGTCCATTCGCACTGTATGCGATAGCCTGCATGGGTAACCGAATAAAATAGCAAGAACGAGGGAAAGAGAAAGAGAAAGGGAAGGAAAACGGGGTTTAGCAGCGGTGGCACGAGGGTACGGGACGACGACAACGATATGAGTACCGGTATCTACCTACCTATGCTTCTGCTCTCCAACCCAAACGCCCCATCCTCTTGATGCGGCCGGTTTACGAGCAACCTGTGGTAACGAGAGCGATAGATAATAACCGCTCCGTGCTCAACCCCATCCCTTTTCTCGTCCTCTTCCATTCCTCTCTCTCTGTCTCTCGCTTGCACCCTTCCGTACGTTTCTTGTTCTAGCGGGCTAGAACGCTGCTCTTGCACATGGATATTACCCGTCGGTTATTTTTTCTCGATTCGCGCGCTTGAATTTCTTAAACGCTCGTTGGGAACCGAGGCCGTGAGATTCGATTTACGACCGTAAAATATAGCACTCGATTGCTCCACGTATCGGGAATTTCTTTCGTAGAAGACGGGTGAGCTTCTAACGTAAACTTTCGCGGTTCTGCTAAGAGTTGGATTTACAATAGTTGAACCAGTTACGATAAGCAGAGATGAGAATGAATGAAGAGGTTGATAGAAGAATGACAATTAATCTGCGGTTATAATTGTAGAAAAATACATCAAAGAATAGTTAACGTCAGATAATAGTTCATTTGTGTGCAACTAATATTCCTATGGAGAAAATTGTAGAACCACCGAGTCACACAAAATGAGTGGTTTTAATCTTCTTTTCCTTGGTAAATACTGTTGAAGTTGATTGATCGTAGAACGAGTTGATGAATTATGAAGAAGTTGATAGAAGAATGACAACTAATCTACAATTATAATTGTAGAATAGTTAATGTCAGATAATTGTTCATCATTCTGCAACTAATGTTCCTATGAAGAAAATTGTAGAACCGCCGATTTACGCAAAATGAGTGCTTTTAATCTTCTTTTTCCTAGCAAATAACGTGGAAGTTGATTAATCGAAGAAAGAGTGGATGAATTATGAAGAAGTTGATAGAAGAATGACAACTAATCTACAATTATAATTGTAGAATAGTTAATGTCAGATAATTGTTCATCTTTCTGCAACTAATGTTCCTATGAAAAAAATTGTAGAACCACGAACTCACAGAAAATGATTGGTTTTAATCTTCTTTTTCTTGGCAAATACTGTTGTTACGCCGCGCGACTCTCTGCCTGGCCCAGGTCACACACCGCGGGCCAGACGGACACCAGATGTCCGCTCTTCCGTACGGCGTACCCTCAATAGCCTAAGTACCCGTCATAAACCCGAGTAATTTGCTCGTTAAGGTCCTTCAGACCCAACAAATGTCCTTTTCTAAATCAGTTTCTAAAGACTATTGTTTACTACGGCTTGGCAAGGGAAAGTTGGGTTTTTCCACGTACGATGCTTCCTAATAACAACTTTCTATCAAGGGCAGCTAAGACCCTTCCTAATCCACCAACCTTCGTTTAACCAATTAAAAACGAAGCCTATTCCCTCACTCTCCTAAATAACATCGGCTCCAACAAATCCGATGGTCCCGTGCGCTGGAGGGACCGATCCTTAGCCTTCCACCGAGACAGCATCGTCTCCTAACGGCACTGATTCTACATCCTTCGAACGGTCAACATCCTTCGAGCGGGTATACACACCCGCAGATCAGTCACTCACTCATCTCGTACATACGCACCAGTGTAACTATCCTCGTTATAAGTTGTGGAATAAACGGTGACCTAACTTACTACTGTGCACTTCAATCAACCACCTCTATTAGCCTAAACGCAATAGGGGATCGATCATCTCGCGGCGTCGATTGAACAATCGTAACAGGAATTTACGACTCCTGTTGATGCGCTTCTACACGATCGTGTCTCCCCGCGAGTGAAAGAACATTTTGGTCCTTCGAGCCGGATACGTGTCAGTGAAAGAGTGCACCCCAGTTACCACGCAACATCAAGGTAAGCTCGCTCAAATTGTCGAAATCCCTCATGGCTCCCCCTCAGGAAGAACGCGTCCGGCAATTGCTGCGGAAACGCGAAGGATTCAGACAAGAATTAGAAGCGTTTCGCACATTGCTCAACAATCACGAGGAAGGGACACCCGTGCATGCTATTCAGCGTAATTTGCAAGACTTAGAGGGAGAGTTTGCATCGTTCAAAAAGAGCCAATGCGAATTAGACGACAGAGACGAGGGTCAAACACTGAAGGACCGGGTTGACCTACAACAGAAGTTCTACACCATCGCCGGACAGGCGTCCGCCATCCTTGAGGAGGCAAACAAGCAAGCAGAGCCAACCACCACAAATCTTGCAACAAAGCCATCGGACATGTCATGGCCGGAACCCGTCGATTTGCCTAGAATTCAGCTACCCACCTTTTCTGGAGCCTACGAAGATTGGCCGGGGTTCGCGGATCAATTTCGCTCCACGGTCCACGATAACCCCCGCATAGACGACTGCAAGCGACTGATGTATCTCCGTTCTTGCCTAAAGCATGGGGCAGCTCTAGCGATCGCGTCATTAAGCAATGCGGCAGCTAACTACGCAGTCGCCTGGGAAATATTAGAACGACGGTATAACAGACCAGCCAAAATTGTCGAGAGACACTTGCAGGAGATATTTGACGCAGCCTCCTCATCACGGATAGCACATCGCGATTTGCAGTCCTACACGACCAAGTTGGAAGCTCATTACAAAGCCTTGGCCGCCATCGGACAACCAACCGCAGATGCCCTGCTTTTGCACCTATGTACCGCCAACCTGGATCGGGAAACCGATTCAATATGGAAGGAAAAGATCAGGTCCACATCATTCCCCACGTTCCCGGACTTCTTGCAATTCTTGAACGATCGCTGTCAGGTCATAGAACCTGCAAGAACGACACGCCCACCACGAGAGCAGGCATTTGTCACGTCACGATCACCGCCACTCTGTCCAATCTGCCATGGACCACACAAAATTTGGCGCTGCAACACCTTTAGGACGAAGACGATCGACGAACGGATTCGAGCCGCCGAGGAAATCTCAGCGTGTACGAATTGCCTGCTACCAGGACACAAATTGCAACACTGCACCTCTGGCTCTTGCCGCATCTGTGATCAACGCCATCACACGCTCCTACATCGATCAGACGCGCCAATGAGCAATCAGACGCCTCCCACCACGCCGCCACGCACAAGGAAAGCTCCGTCATACCATCCAAATAACCCATCAACCGGCCCCGATCTGCGCCTGCAAAAAACGCGATTCGGGTGGGTCATCGGGGGGAGCCCACCTTCCCCAGGACCTGCCAGGGTCTTCCATGCCTCCACAACGGAACTAGAGACGGACCTCACCCGCTTTTGGGAACTCGACGAGGGACCTCAGATAAAACACTTATCGGAGGCGGATCGACGATGTGAGGAGCATTTTCAAAATCACGTCCCACGCACCAGCGATGGGCGATACATCGTCGCACTCCCCTTTAACGACAAAATCTCGTCACTCGGATCATCCATGGCAATGGCGATGAAACGACTCGCCTCTCTCCAGCAGCAAGTCAGACGAAATCAACAGTTCGAAACAGCGTATCGGGCGGTCATTCAGGAGTATCTGGACTTGGGCCACATGACCAAGGTTGCATCACGCCACGAACCGGAGAACGAGCTAATTCCAATCAAAAATCGTCTGGAAACATATGAGACGGAGCTCCGCGCCATCCAAAACGAGATTGTAAGCATAGATGAGGAAGAGATCGAGCGCGGCCTCGAGATAGCCGACGAGTACGAGAAATCAGAACTCCGAGTAATCACTCAACTGAGCAACCTACGACTAACTACGACGTCACAATCGACAAACGACGGATCAGCTGCTGGTCGCGAGTCTGCTTCGCTTAAATTACCGGAGAATCATTTTCCTGGACATAATGCGAAGACGCCACCTTCGCCATTGCCACGAGGGCCTACGGATAAGGGAAGTAACAAGGACTTAAACAAAACACGCAACGCTATTCAAACTCCGCGGACGGAGAAGATCGCATCGACTCGAACGCCGACCTCGCCGCGAGTCACGCGCAATTCATTGCACAATACTAGCAGCGTGTCACCTAAACGCGACTTGACAACAATCACGCTAGCATCGTCGCTACATGAACAATCTGATTCAACGCTGCCAAACGCCTTAAATCAGAAAACGCTTCCCATGCGGACCTCATCGCGTGACACTCACAACGTGTCATCCACCCGAGACCCAACGACAACCTCGCTCACATCATCAGCATCGCAACAATCTGATTCCACGCCATCAGACGCCTTGAATCAGACAGCCGCTCAAGAGTCTCTGGATCAACAGACGGAGGAAAGCTTACCAGCCGACATGCCGTCTCCTACTACATTATCGCCGAAATGGAGCACACCGACGAATGGGCTGAAACAAAACACCATACTCGTCGATGTCAGTGCAGCCTACAAGGTGGACCACTTGCTCTCAACGCAACAACCCTTAGGCCTGGCCATCCATTTTCCCTGGCAGCTACGGCACCTACGGACGGCAACGACTCATACGGAGCCGAGCCTCTTGGACCGAGATGCAAAATCTTCCCACTCCAGATCCAAACCTAACCAAACGGAAGGTATGATGTCTCTAATTCTGTCTTTCGCAGAAAACTGGACCACGCCGGTCCAACCATCAATCATCATCAAGAAGGCGCGATACGAATGGGTCAGCGGGGGGAGCCCTGTCCCCCAATCCACCGAAGACCTCCTTCACGTCTTCATTGTGCAACCACACACGCATTTCACGTGCCTTTGTGGAATCGGCGAGCTGTACAACGACACCTCCTGGGACGAGGTGTCTCACGATACTTCATGGGCCGAGCTGTTTCACGACACGTCCTGGTTCGCGAACCGCAATAGAAAATCGCCAGGCAATGCAGATGACCACGGCGATCCAGAACGCAAGGAAGACAACATATCCTCTACGCACCGGACTTTCGACCGTATCTTCGAAGTCACCCTGGCGACAACGGCCTCATCCAGACTACCACAAGTCATACGGCAACGAGCATCTTGGAACGACGTGCCACGCAGCGCGTCCTACCAACGAGCCAACCCGATCACGCAGAATAAGGACAATCAGCAATCAACAAGGAGTCGGGCGGCTGCTCCAATTAACTCCACCTTTAATGAAATTTTGATCGGTACCCTCTCAACGGGGGGAGGATGTTACGCCGCGCGACTCTCTGCCTGGCCCAGGTCACACACCGCGGGCCAGACGGACACCAGATGTCCGCTCTTCCGTACGGCGTACCCTCAATAGCCTAAGTACCCGTCATAAACCCGAGTAATTTGCTCGTTAAGGTCCTTCAGACCCAACAAATGTCCTTTTCTAAATCAGTTTCTAAAGACTATTGTTTACTACGGCTTGGCAAGGGAAAGTTGGGTTTTTCCACGTACGATGCTTCCTAATAACAACTTTCTATCAAGGGCAGCTAAGACCCTTCCTAATCCACCAACCTTCGTTTAACCAATTAAAAACGAAGCCTATTCCCTCACTCTCCTAAATAACATCGGCTCCAACAAATCCGATGGTCCCGTGCGCTGGAGGGACCGATCCTTAGCCTTCCACCGAGACAGCATCGTCTCCTAACGGCACTGATTCTACATCCTTCGAACGGTCAACATCCTTCGAGCGGGTATACACACCCGCAGATCAGTCACTCACTCATCTCGTACATACGCACCAGTGTAACTATCCTCGTTATAAGTTGTGGAATAAACGGTGACCTAACTTACTACTGTGCACTTCAATCAACCACCTCTATTAGCCTAAACGCAATAGGGGATCGATCATCTCGCGGCGTCGATTGAACAATCGTAACAGGAATTTACGACTCCTGTTGATGCGCTTCTACACGATCGTGTCTCCCCGCGAGTGAAAGAACAACTGTTGAGATTGATTAATCGAAGAAAGAGTGGATGAATTATGAAGAAGTTGATAGAAGAATGACAAATAATCTACAATTATAATTGTAGAATAGTTAATGTCAGATAATTGTTCATCTGTCTGCAGCTAATATTCCTATGAAGAAAATTGTAGAACTACCGATCTACACAAAATGAGTGGTTTTAATCTTCATTTTCTTGGCAAATACTGTTGATGTTGACTGATCGAAGAAAGAATGGATGAATTATGAAGAAGTTGATAGAAGAATGACAACTAATCTACAATTATAATTGTAGAATAGTTAATGTCAGATAATTGTTCATCATTCAGCAACTAATATTCCTGTGGAGAAAATTGTAGAACCACGAACTCACAGAAAATGATTGGTTTTAATCTTCTTTTTCTTGGCAAATACTGTTGAGATTGATTAATCGAAGAAAGAGTGGATGAATTATGAAGAAGTTGATAGAAGAATGACAAATAATCTACAATTATAATTGTAGAATAGTTAATGTCAGATAATTGTTCATCTGTCTGCAGCTAATATTCCTATGAAGAAAATTGTAGAACTACCGATCTACACAAAATGAGTGGTTTTAATCTTCTTTTTCCTAGCAAATAATGTGGAAGTTGATTAATCAAAGAACGAGTTGATGAATTATGAAGAAGTTGATAGAAGAATGACAACTAATCTACAATTATAATTGTAGAATAGTTAACGTCAGATAATTGTTCATCTGCCTACAATTAACATTCCTATGAAGAAAATTGTAGAACTATTGATCCACACAAAATGAGTGATTTTAATCTTCTTTTTCTTGGCAAATATTGTTGATGTTGACTGATCGAAGAACGAGTGGATGAATTGGTAATAGAAGAGTATATTGAAAT
Organism: Bombus bifarius; assembly: GCF_011952205.1. Classification (NCBI taxonomy): domain Eukaryota; kingdom Metazoa; phylum Arthropoda; class Insecta; order Hymenoptera; family Apidae; genus Bombus; species Bombus bifarius. Next base: position 2,273,966 of record NW_022884354.1, read on the forward strand.
AATTAAAGGTACAAGTATAATGTTTAAGCTTATCCAGATCCTCGCTGTCTTAGTGTTACGATACAATGGAATAGTAAGGTCACGTTCGTATATTTACAGCAAAAGGACAATACCAAAAAGGTTAACCTCATAGCTTTAGCTAGAGGCTGCAAGGAACATAAATAGAAATCTGTCTATGACTTTCTTCGTTGCTAGACCTTGCAACCCAAAACATAATGTATATTCAAGGGCACGATAATATGCACCTCTCCTTGTTTAGAATATTTCTGCGTAATAGCAGTCTCCAGGTCACGGATATACATAAACAAAGATGCAGAGTTTTTCTTGAAATAATTACTTCAACAAATACTAAGAATGTATAGATGATTTTTCATAATATTGTAGCGTCGTGTACAAGGGGCTGTGGGGGTGGCGGGAGAATTATAAACAAGCGGTTGGGGAACATGTGCGTGGTGGGGCTAAGACAAAAGACAAGGGGTTGCTAAGTGACATAAACGAATTAACAGCATTGTGAGTTGAGAAGTGAGAGAATACGAATTGCATTACCGAGAGAGTGACGAGAGTTGCAAATTAACAATCTAGTTATCTTAATTATAGTACGTCATTGTGATTAGTTCGCGTTAAACAACCATCGTTTCCTGTTTAATCAACATCTGTTTGATCCATTTATTCTAAATAAACTAATTGTAGTAAAGATACTACGATATTAACGTTGAGTTGCGATCGAAACATATTATATTTGTGTTATTCTCAACATTTGGCATTTTAATTATAATTATTTATATACAGTAGATTCACGGAAACACGTATTCCTCCCCTTTCTCAGATTCTACGAATTAATCGAGGATTTGCAGCCCTTACTCAAATTCTCAAGCTGTTCCAAGGCAAATTCCCTCTAAACAACCTGAAATTCTCTTTTCGGGCGCAAAGCGAAACTCGTATCGCCCTCGTCGCGTTCGAGATTCGTGCTTTCGGTTTTTGCGAGCTTTAAGCAACGTTAGACTCGTGCGACGTAAAGGCACGCGGGAACGGGAATTTATTGCGGCTTAAAAACTCCGGCTTCCTTCGGAAATCCTGATAAATGCGCGAAGGAGCAACGCCTCCGTGTATATACGTACGTTTAAACTCGTTACGCAGCGACTCTAGGCCGAAAGGCAAACTTACGGCAAAAATGAAATACAGCCACGAACAAACAAGCCTGTTCTCGCTCTAGGCTGTTCCTAGCCAGCTTCTTCTCGCCTGATTTTACTCCCGTTTCTTCCTTTCCGCCCATTTCTTTCCCTATTTCATTTCCCATCGAACGAAAATCACAGGACGAACTCGTGACAAGCCAGGACTTTCATATTTTAAAGAGGAATTTGAGAATTCAATATTTTGTCAATTCTCATAAACGAAAATCATAGCAGAAACTGATGACAAGCCACAATTTTTATATTTTAAACAACTTGATTTGAAAATTCAATATTTTGTCAGTTTCCATCAAAAGAAAATTACAGGACAAGCTGACAAGCCACAACTTTCATATTTTAAAGAAGAATTTGATTTGAAAATTCAATATTTTGTCAGTTCCCATAAACGAAAATCACAGCAGAAACTGATGACAAGCCACAATTTTCATATTTTAAAGAATTTGATTTGAAAATTCAATATTTTGTCAGTTCCCATAAATGAAAATCACAGGACAAACTGACAAGCCACAACTTTCATATTTTAAACAACTTGATTTGAAAATTCAATATTTTGTCAGTTTCCACCAAAAGAAAATCACAGGACAAGCTGACAAGCCACAATTTTCATATTTTAAAGAACTTGATTTGAAAATTCAATATTTTGTCAGTTCCCATAAACGAAAATCACAGGACAAACTCATGACAAGCCACAATTTTCATATTTTAAACAACTTGATTTGAAAATTGAATATTTTGTCAGTTCCCATAAACGAAAATCACAGCAGAAACTGATGACAAGCTACAACTTTCATATTTTAAACAACTTGATTTGAAAATTCAATATTTTGTCAGTTTCCATCAAAAGAAAATCACAGGACAAGCTGACAAGCCACAACTTTCATATTTTAAACAACTTGATTTGAAAATTCAATATTTTGTCAGTTCCCATAAACGAAAGTCACAGGACAAACTCATGACAAGCCACAATTTTCATATTTTAAGGAACTTGATCTGAGAATTGAATATGTCGTCGGTCAATTTTATATAATTTCTCCAGTTTCGTTTCGTCTCGATATTAAACACACCTACGTGTATGCAACTTCTTGCAACTTCTTTGCAACTTCTTGAAATATTTCAAAAATTCATATGGTACTAGTATTGTTATTCTAATGGTACGAAAGTTCCTACGTTTGTCAGCTATTTCTGAAATCCCCGTATCTCTGAATTTAACGAATCTTCTTCCCAACTACGCAAGGACAAATATACAAGCGGAGTATCGAAGTTAGAAAATCGATAGGAAGAAACTCACGGTCTCGTAAGAGCGTGGAAGATCGTATTTCTTAAAACAAGATCGCCGTGTGATTCCGCGCGAATGATAATGCGAATGCTGGATTTAGTAGAATTTAAACAATACACGCATGGAACCAAGTTGTCCGTGTATCGAAGAAATCGTAGAGCACGTGAAATGTAAAAATACGAGCAGAACTATTAAAACGGGGGAGGAGAATCGGTCGATAGGATTGAAAGGAATAACTGGAGCCAGCGTCGCTGAATTCAGACCGACGATATTCGTTGGGGAAGCGAAAGAAGCAGGTCGTATAAGCGGATAGATTGAACAGTTGGCGCGAGTTTGCGGCTGTAAAATGTGCCGACCTTGCCAAGTGCTCGAGAACATCCTCTCCACCTTTCCGTTTCCTTCGTCCGCCTTTGTCACGACGGCCGATGCAGCCAGGGCAAACAACTTCATCCAAGTCCTTACGGGTACGATCTTCTTCCTCCTTCGATCTCGCAGTTACGAGAATTCTCCTTGCTATTCCGAGGCCACGACCAAGAACGAGCAAGACAAAACGTAAAGAAGTTCTTTCGTTAAGTTTATAATCTTTCAGCCGGAACGATCGGACTCGATGAGAAAAAGAAAGAGTCGCAGTCGTAGGAAAGAAAAGGGGGCAGTTTCACGAGTCGTCAGGACCGACGTGGGATCGAGAGAGCGTCAAAGGGTGGTAAGGAAGAATCGGCGAGTGGAAAGTAGCAGCTGGTTATAAAAAGGAAGATAAAGGGGCGGCGACGGCACGCGGAAGAAAAGGCAGAGAACGGCAGCGACGGATTGGCAACGGCCACTGCCTCCGCTCTGCCCTCTTCCTCCCTCAGACCTTCTCGACCCAACCCCTTTCGCTCTTAGCGCGGGCTATCGATATCCCCGAGATACAGACACCACGAAAGACCGGGCTCAACGTGCGTGTGGCCGGACAAGGCACCACGTGCATTCGTCCCATTACAAAAGAAGCTGAACCAGCGCCGGACGACCCTACCCGTCGTGTCCTCCGCGCGTTCAACGTACGAACCTATGGACCGCGCGGTGGAACCTTGAACCGTCTGCAGCATCCTTCCGCGACTCGCCACCCCCCACGGAATAACGTCGATTTTTTTCCAAATCTTTACTTTTCTTCGAAGAGAATCGATGCAGTGGATGTATAAAATATTTTTGGTAGAAGACGATGGTCGGATTTGACGAAGAATGTTTAGGGATTGTAGGAGAACGTCGATTTTTCCTGCTTGTCAACGATACCCCGTTTTCTCTTGCGACGGTACGCGCGATCATCTTCGTGTAATCGTACGATGTACGCGTAATTGCGTTTTATACGATACTGTTAAATCTATCCGTTAATTTTCTCTCCGTTGAGAATTGTGGATGTTCGAAGCGGAAATAATGTTACAGGAACACTAAATTTATAATACTTGGCATTAATATTAGAATAGTAATATATTTATTTTATGGACGATTTCTTATACAGGGTGGTTGGTAACTGGTGGTACAAGCGGAAAGGGGGTGATTCTAGGCGAAAAAACAAGTCGAAAATAAAGAATACAAATTTTTCATTTGAAGCTTTGTTTTCGAGAAAATCCACTTTGAATTGTCGCTCGGTACGCGTCCACTTTATCGCGCCTCGTTAGAACGCATCTCATTGTAGATCGTTGTCTCGATTGACGTTATTTAAAAAATTTTTTCAACTTTTATTCTATATTTTCGATTTCTTTTTCCGCTTGTACCACCAGTTACCAACCACCCTGTATATTCATCCATACACACTTGCACGCGTCTCAGCACTTTCTTCCGACTGTTAACCGACTGACTACTAGTTTACATTCGTCTGTTTTCGAGACGCCGCGCACACACATACCTCCACACGCTGATACCCACATACAAGTATCTATACTACGCCTTTAACCCAGTGCAGCACAGAAAATGATACATATCTCGACACTGTCTGCTTTGTGGCTTATTTCGCAAAGAAAAAGAAGCCGCTGCCGACCAGTCTCGGCGGGAAGAAACGCGTCGACGAAACACCGCTCGTCACCTAACACGGCACGTTCTGATTTCTGTTTCAGGTGAGTGGCAGGCTGCATCCACTGTCTCTGTAATGCCAAATAGATGGTCGATGTGCGTATCTGTCGATCGTCAATTTATCGGTTGCGGCGAATCGGATGCTGCACCCGGTGAGTGACGAACCCGCCTCCCGCTCCCCCGCGCGCCAGCACCACCACCACCACCACCACCACCACAACAACCAACCCTCTATGGAACCTCCTGTAGCTCACTTTGACCAATAATCCCGCAGACCAATCAGTATCCAAGTGCACAGTGACGTCCGTACAAGCCTAGTATTGTCGTAGTCCCCCCGTTTGCCCCCTCCCATTTTCTGGCCTCTCTATCTGTAGTCCCTGCTTTGGCGCAGTAGTGTGTAGATAGAGGGGGTGAGTTATACGGAGTAGTTCCGTTCGTTGAAACAACCGATCTCCGTCCGTCTCTCGTTTTCGAGCGTGAAAGGTCGACCGAGGGACGACGATACAACCGCGCGTGAACGCGTCCAAAGGGACGAAGATGAAGAGAGAGAGATGGGGCAAACATTGCGTGTGTGCGTGTCTCTCGAAGGTCTATCGGACGTCTCTCGTCGTCCCATTGTCTCGGTTTGTTATACGATTACGATAAAAGTAGTAGGCGCGCTGGGGTGCGCGTAATTCTCTGAAACCTAAATACGTAACGAAAAGCCTACGAGGTAATTAGTAAGTTAACGCTTAGGAAGGTGGACAAAGTATCCGCGAGTGTCGTCGATGTTGCGGAAGGATCGGCGGGGGGGTTGCGTCGGTGAATTTGTCGATTCTATGGACGCGTTTCCCAGTGACAAGAAGAGAATTCTCGCGAATCTCGATTGTACAGAAAAGAATGAGAAAGAAAATGCTATATATTTCGCGAATGCTTCCTTCCTCCTCCTCCTCCCCCCCGTTTTTCGTTTACTCAGCGTTCCTCCGTTTGTTTCGCTTTTCGATCGCGCACGCTCGACGATACGCGATCCCTTCCTCAGCGTGTTATGCTACGACTGCTGTTGATGTTATGTTTTTGTTAATTTTTTTTTTTTTTTTATTGTCTGCGAAACGACACGAGAACACGTTTCTACCGTCGCCGTGTGTCTCGTCGTTGTTCGAGCGCAGCTCGCCGATCTCCATGAGAAATTACGTCCGACAGATGATAACCGTCGTCCTGGTGCTGACGATCTCGTCGGGCACGGCGCGCGATAAAAACGTGTTCCTTTCGATCGGTACAAAATATATATGTTGATGTTCGATAATTTTGTTAAATATTATATATACAGAGTGGTTGGTAACTAGTGGTACAAGCGGAAAGGGGGTGATTCTAGACGAAAAAACAAGTCGAAAACGTAGAATAAACATTTTTCGTTCGAGGCTTTGTTTTCGAGAAAATCCACTTTGAATTTTCGGTCGGTACGCCTGCACTTTATCGCGTCTCGTTGGAAGGGATCTCACTGTAGATCGTTGTCTCGATCGACGTTATTTTTTTGATTTTTAAAATTTTTATTCTACATTTTCCACTTCTTTTTTCGCCTAGAATCACCCCCTCTCCGCTTGTACCACCAGTTACCAAGCACCCTGTAGAAACGTTTATGCGATATACATACGCGCCTGCTGGATACGTACGAGGCGCGCGCGTTCGTCCCACGAGTCGAACGTAACGTTTTTCCCTCTGTACGTCGATTATCGCATCAAGAGAGAAAAAAGGAACAAGAATGAAGTTAAAGATACAAACAGATTCCTTCACCTTCGTGCTATCCCTTTTTCTTTCGCTGTGTTCGTTTATAATTTCTCCCTCCTTCTCACTCTTCCTCTTTCTCTCTTTCCTCATCTGTACGCGAATCGCTTCGATCGCTGACTCTCGGCTCGAGCAACAGAATCGAACGAAACTCCGATAGTCTCTAACGAGCAAGATTATTACATTGTACGTACCTACCTAGTACCTATAGACGCCTACCCAGACACGAAGTGTGCGTGGCGCTATCCTAAGCAAGTAAAACAACTATTCTAGTTAATGAATGTATACGAATAGCCGCTAAGAGACACGCAAGAGTAATAGGTAAACGCAGTATTTCTAAGAGGAATGTAATGTTAATAATTATTTATTTTGTGGATCTCGGTGAAAACGGGAAGAATGGAATAACGATTAAAAAAAGGACAAAAAAAGAAAAAGAAAAAAAAAAGAAGAAGGAAACGCGAAACGAGGAGCGTCGAAACGAATAATAAACAAACAAAAAAAAAATTATATATATTATATATACGAATATAGAAAGAACGCATTCGTCGGTCTGCTGTGCTGTAACGTTTTAAAATAACGGACTTCTTGTTTCTCTTTAGGCGAATAGGCCTATATCTTATAGGGGTAGGCGTTATCCATTGCGTAGTGTGGTAGCCGCAATCAATCAATCATCATCATCATCATCGTCGTCGTCGTCGTCGTCATTTTTTCTGTAAACGTAATTTCCTTTTTTCCGATGGTGGCGAGAAGAAAGAAAGGAAACGGAGAACGCAGAAGGCAAAACGCGCAGCATCCTCTTTTGTAACATATTTAGGGATATCGATTGTTTTACCAATTTGGATCCTGATTGTATGTAACCCGCGAGAGCGACCAGGGCCGCACCTGCTGCCTATGCGTGAAACGGTGTTGTAAACGAGAAAACGGTGACCTTTTCGTAGGGGCGGTTGCTGTTCTGAACGCTATTGTAATATTACCTTGATTATACGATTACTAAGGAAAAAAAGGAACAAAATAAATGCGATGTAAACTTGATCATGCGTCTTTTCGCTTTTTTGCCTGCGGCCCTGGCCGCGTACCAATCCATCTGTGAATCTCCTGCATTCCTCCTTCCGGCGATCCGTGTTTCCCGTAATATTTCCCGCCCCCGTGACCGTATGCGCCGTTCCATTGTCGTCCACGGAAAACTAACAGCTTTATTTCCGGTGGCTTTTTTTTTTTATTTTATTTTTCCCCCACTGAATCTACACCATATGTATATACACAGATCGCATACGTACTTTCGTCCTTGATCATCGATCGAAGCTTGCGTCCGAAACGGGGCTGAAGAATCGCCAGCCCAGCGATTTGCCATTTACCGTTTCGTTGTCGTTGCAAATGTAACGTTAAAACTGTAAACGCGAGAACTGTGCGAACGGGGATCGTCTATACCGCACGCGTACCGTGGTCTCGTCTTTTTCGATTACGTAACGACGCTTCCGCGGTTACGTAACGCGATAAAAGAGGGCAGGAAAGAGGGAGATAAATTCGGGACACGACTCAAGGGTAGTCGGTAAAACGAGCCAGATATTTCGCTGTTGGGATCGTTGTCAATTCCTGGCCGATAACCCGCCAGTGTCCGGCCGGGCTGAACGTGCAACGGTTGCTTTACGACGCTTAAGCCGCGCTTCCAGGCGTCCTGCCGGTGTCCCCGGCTTCTTCGTGGAACCGCCTTAACGGGCGTTGCGTTGATCCAGGGTCGAGCTTTCTACGGCAGCCCATAAGTCTCGCGATGCTCCGGGATATTAATATGTTATTGCGGAAAGACGCCCTCATGAAAGTCGACAAGCGCTGGAAAAATATGTCCGCGCGTCCCGACGTCGTCCCGGCTCTCGGGGGTGGCGACTGCCACGGAGCAAGAGAGCGTGTGTTCGGCTCGGGGGATGATACCGCGGTAGCGAGTGCCACGCTGCTGCTGCCTGCTCGCTACCCTTACACACCCACACGCCCTTGTTACTATCGTGCACGGGGCGCGGGGTGCGGCCGGGGGTAGAATTCACCAGACGCCATTTGTATTAATGAAGCTGCCGACAATGGTGCACGCTCGATGAATTATGTACCTAGGTTCGAAGCCGAACGAAACGCCGGCCAGCGTCGATCCGTTCGCCTCTACTTTGCCAGTGACCTCACGCATCGCGCCCTCCTTGCTTCGCCGCTCTCTTAATCGCGTCCAGGCATCCCCGTGTTCCTCGTCATCCGATAACGCCAGTCGTTTTCCGGCCTCTTGCTTCTTCCGCCTTCGACTATGTCATTTAGCAGGAAAAGTTACGGGCCGACGGGAACGTAGCAGGCATATTCGACCAGTGTTTCCTTCGGCCTCTTTGTAATAATTCAGCGCGCGAGATCTTCCGTGGCAATGCACGGGTCCACGGGACGGATATCTCGATCAGAATACCGGGAATTCTCGCGTTTGGAAGTTCAATTTTCCTGCATAGCTTGCGCCTTGTCGCCAATCCGTCGATATCAAATTTGGAAACTCTGCGAATCATTGATTTTGCTAACCGTATGGTAACTATTGTTCGCGATGGTTCTCCTTTGGGTTACCATGAAATATTCATTTCAAATTTCATTTATCAGTCGGATAATTCCTTCGACGGTTCTTTCGATGCCAGTAAATTCCGCGAGAGTGTGTATCGGTTAAAAATACGTTTCCCATTTTTCTCGGGAATAATTTGCCACCGGAACCGTGCAGTTCTCCGTCCTAAAGAAATTCCGTGTTCGTTAGCTGCAAAGTGACGTTTCGTTAAAGAACGATTTCCAGTAAATAAGACAGCGGAAAGACAAGGCAGTCGGAACGATGGATACGGTGGCTGGGCGAGGTCTAAGGACCCTCGAGATTTCCATCAAAGATGGAAAGCCTCGTCTGCGTAAGCGCGACCTATTACCGAAAGACGTAGCGCGCATCCATCTCGGCTTGGCGCGGATAAAACGACCGCTTTACTTCGGATTACAGGGGCGCAATTTACAGCAGACGCGAGAGCACCTGTTCGTTCTTGAAGAAATGGAAAGGTGGCGGCGAGGCTGCGCGTAGCTCGAAGGGTAGCGCCTTGCACGGTGTGGGAATAGCGTGCTTCGCAAACGTTGCGGTAATTGAATCCCAGTAAGCCCCGTCCCTTTATATAGATGTGGCCGCTTAAACGTATAACTTCTCCCCTTTCGGCCCATTTTCTTTCTTCTTCGTCGTTCTCGTATTCCGCCGCCAAGTGACGCACTCTCGGAGACAGACGGATCATCGGCTGGCGATACGGAACAATTAAAAAGTAATTAAAATAACTATCAGGACGAAGACTAGCGGAAAGACGAGATTTATGTTACAAAGGGAGATTAAAAAGATTATGAAAGTACGAGAATACGTAGGTATGTATTACGCAAGGGGTTAAAACGGGGTTGAAATTGATCACTGAAAATTCCACTATTTTTTAATCTTCTGTCGCGACTCGCGAAGTTAGCTCGCAAGAGACGGGGAAGAAGTTTTTGGACAAAAGTTGTTTCTCGTAAAGCAGCGCAGATTTGACAAAGGATTTTGAAGAAAGTTATAAACAAAGAGACGAGTAACTTCTTTTTTAATTCATTTTTAACGTAGACGGATACTTTTTCAAGTATAAATACCCCTAATTACTGGACTAATTGATACGTGGGGCCGGATCCGCAGGCTGAAGAGACACTACCCGCTGGACCTAAACGCTAGATTCAATTAGTTATCTAAATTAAGTAATATTTACTTATTTATAATACTTGTAAATTATACTTATCTATAATAAGTATTAACTTGTTAGAAATAATTAGCCATGTCACTGCGCCAGGCCAGAAAAAATTACTGAAAATGCGAGAAATTATTCTCAATGCGAGAATTGATTGTAAATTTTAATGAATAAAAAAAAAGAGTATAAATACGAGCTTTGTCGCATCCTCTCGACGATCAAAAAACTTCTCGATCTCAATTTACGTAATACCATGACGCGACACACTGCACGCGCAATAGAAAATTTCCATTATACATGGCGTGGCGCGAATGTGTTCCGAGAAATGAGGAAAAATACGCGTTCTTATGAGCGAAGCATTAGGAATCCCGTTTTCCTTATATATCTAACGACCAAGTAATAAAAAGCTGTATTTGTTACTGTCAGAAATGTTGAGAGCAGTTGCCCGATAGAGACGCATTGACAGTAAGAAATAGTAGCTTGTTTGCTACGTGTTATAGCCGTCAACGATAAATAAATCTTGTCCGTGTAACGCTAGCAAAAATCCTGCAAAACATCCTTCTTTTTTCTTCTTTTCGCCTAGAATCACCCCCTTTCCGCTTGTACCACCAGTTACCAATCACCCTGTATAATTACCAGCTGTTTCGTAATTTCCAAGAGCGGACAGTAAACCTAAGGACCTTTTAAGTAAACTCAAGGACCTTTTCAGTTTATGGCGGGGCCTTAGGTTTGTCGAGGGTGTACGCAACGGTCAGCGGACCCTTAGCGACCCAATACCGAGGGACGCATTACCCAGCCACTTTGATGACTTCGTAAAGGTCCTTGCCCTTTTTACCGATGTTACTTTGTACGGACCCAAAAACTTTGGTAGTAACTTTGTACCTGTGCTACTAAATCACCAATTTTACATTTCGTGGCAGTTTTACCGCGTTTATTCTATGTTCTTTTCTTTTCTTCCTGGATTTTTCCAATATTTTCCTTCGTGCGATCTTCGTCAAAGATATTCACCAGTTCTTCGTCCATCAGTTGCTTCAATTCTTGGTCTCCCTTAAGTCTTATTCGTTCTCCGAATGGTGTCTTCTTAATACTCCGGTTGTGGCTTGCATTCTATCATTTCCTGCACTCTGCCCACGTGTTCCCACCATTCCGCTGGATTGCTTACAGAAGTTTCGTTAGAACAGGTATGGTTGTTTCGTTCATTCTTTCCACCTGACCATTTCCGCGCGGTATACCCGTTGCAATTAGTATGTGCTCCATATTTTCCTCTCGACGATACTCCTTAAACGCTTTCGAGGTGAACGCTGAACCACAGTCTGACACTGTGCGTCTTGGATTTCGCACGGTTCCAATCTCGCGACGTAACAAGAAATCTTCCCTTGCTCTGTATCAACGAATCGATACGTAGCGTGCAAGCTCACGAACCGTCGATAGAAATTTTTGCCTCGATCGTAACAAAAATGTGGAAAACAGCCTCCGTCCTTAAATCTCCCTCGCCCCGATCTCGCTCGCACGCCAGACATCCCAGCGGATTCTCCGGCAACGAGCATTCGGTTCTCGAAGGGCAGAATACTGACGCACGATTCTCACGTTCCTAGCAGACGCGTTAGCCGTTCCGAGCGAGCGATACGGATGTGCTAGGTGTAGACGAGTCGTAGCGTGCTCCGCCCTCATATAATTACTTGGCGCTGCTCTCCGTTCCTACCTCTGTGTACGTGTATTTGGAAGCACGAAGCAGAGCGTAGAGAAGCTCGGTACGTCGTGACGCACACACGAAGAGCCGGCGGTGGCCGACTCCCTCTTTCGGCTTAAGCGTATTCCGGCAGCGTGCTCGTGGCGCGGCCCGAGGCGGGTCGTTGTGATCTCGCAGGCTGCCCTCGCTCTTTCTCCGCGTGTTGCGGCCGTCAGCGTGTCTTGCTCGCTCGAAGGGCTGCGAGAGTAGCTTGCACGGCCAGGGGATGCACGGGGGATGGTTGCGCAAGGGGGGTTATTAGGCAACGCAACACCTCATCCCTCATCCGCGTAACCGCACCGCAGCGTGTATTATGTAACAACACGGAAACGAACTGCGGCCCGGCCGGTCGGTCGGTCGGCGAGAGAGCCACCGAGAGACGAGCTGTGTGTCGTTGTTCCGCCGTTGTTGCCGCCGCCTGCCGCTGTTCCGTTGTTAGCCCCGCTGCTGCTGCGGCCGCTGATATTACACGGCGCGCTGACAACACACGCGCGTTCCAAGTAAGCGTTCGTAGCTCGTAACTCTCGCTCTATTCCGTATTATTCCCCTGTAAGCAGCGCAGATTTTCCAACTTCGTTCGCTCGCGTGTACCGCGAGGTATCACGGACGTAGGTCTCTTTTCTTTTCTTCCTCGGGTGACAGGCGAAGGCGGTGGACGTTCGAAGGGGCGGTTACGATGAACGAAGCCACACTGCGTGCACTTGTGGGGATCTTTGCGCGTATTTAGTCGCTTTGACGCGTCGAGTTCGTCCGAACACGCGTTCGCTGTTGTGACGGAACGTAGCCTCAGGTTCCTCCGTGAGACGCCGACGTATCGCGAAATTACAACAAATACCTCTTTGTGCCTGCATCATCGTTTATGGCAGATTCTCGCGAGATATCGCGATATTGGTTTTCGGTATCCTCGGTCAGTGCACGTCAGGCCACGCGGAGTAGTAACAAAGCGCTTACACGGTTCATGGCTGAGTTTTATTTGTTTATTAAAATTTGCAATCAATTCTCGCATAGAGAATTTTCAGTAACTTTGTCTGGCGTGGTGCAGCGACATGGCTAATTATTTATAGTAGGTTAATACTTGTTGAAGTGGTCAGCACTCTTAAGAAAACTCTACATCTGGTCTTTTTGGTTTTCTCGAGCACCGAAGCCATCGACAGCGCGTAGACAAAAGACCGCGACGAAGACAGACCATAAACGGTGGACAGGCGACGTTGGCTTCGGGGTTTTCAGTTATTGGGGTTACGCAGCTAGCGCGCGGATCTGCACCAGCTCAAATTGTATTCTTACTTATAATTACACTTCTATTTAAATATATTTTCTGCTTTACAATTTATCCACGAGTTTTCTCTGTTTACACATCGAATAGCCTCAACGATACTTATTACAGAAAAGTATAATTTATAAGTAAGTATCATAAATAAGTAAAAATGACTTAATTTGGATAACTAATTGAATCTAGCGTTTGGGTCTAGCGGGTAGTGTCTCTTCAGCCTGCGGATCTGATCCGACGTATCAAGTAGTCCAGTAATTGGGGGGTTTCGATGTTTCTTGACTCGTTAGCTACATCTGTCGCTATATTTTGCTATTTCCTCTTTGACTGTGGGTATCCTGAGGTCGCGATAAATTAGTTCGTTGGCGACATACCAGGGTGCATTTATAATGCATCTCAGCGTTTTCGATTGCAAGCGTCGAAGTATTTCAATGTTGGAGTTACTTGCTGTTCCCCATAGTTGGATACCGTAGGTCCAGACAGGTTTTATTACGGTCTTGGAGAGGACAATTTTATTCTGTATGTTCAGTTTGGAACGTCGACCCGTGAGCCAACAGAATTTTTTTAGTTTGTCCTTTAGTTGCTTCGTTTTGTCTGTGATGTGGTTTTTCCATGTTAGTCTCCTGTCCAGGGTCATGCCCAGGTATCTGACTGAGTCCTTGCTAGGAATTGTTGCATTGTTGATGGTGACCTGGGGGTAGGTTTGTTTTCCGAGCGTGAAGGCTACGTGTGAGGATTTTTTTTCAAGCCCCATTTATGAAACCACTTTTCCATAGAGTCGTTACGCAAGAAATCGTCGCGTTCCACGGTGTAAGTTACTTCGTTTCGCGCGTTTCGTCAGGAAGAAGCAGATAGTCGGCATTTTCCAGCGACGGGACATACAGGGTGGTACAAGCGGAAAGGGGGTGATTCTAGGCGAAAAAAGAAGTGGAAAATATAGAATAAACATTCTTCGTTCGAGGCTTTGTTTTCGAGAAAATCCACTTTGAATCATCGCTCGGTACGCCTGCACTTTATCGCGTCTCGTTAGAACGGATCTCACCGTAGATCGACGTTGTTTATTTAATTTAAAAAATTTTTAAATTCTATATTTTCGACTTCTTTTTTCTCCCAGAAATCACCCCCTTTCCGCTCGTACCACCGGTTACCAACCACCCTGTATTTTTATCGGGCTGCTTTCTAATTTCGTGCGGCCGACTATAAAAATGTCGAGGCTGACGCACGAGCCTTGGTTCCCGGTATCGTCTACCCAAGATAACGCGATTCTCCTCTGGTGTACGTCCAGCGACCGCTCTGTTTTCCCTGTAAATACTGAAAGGAACTGACATCACCTGGTAGACTCTTTGATCTGCCTATCCGGCCAGTTAAGATGTCAGGGCTTCTTATTAAAATAATTTAAGCGGCGACGACGAGCGGCACTGCCGTTCCACGAACGGTATCTCGCCACTTCGTGTCGCCGCCGGAAGGGTCCGCGGCACGAAACCGTCGATGAAGAATGTTCGTCCCTGGTCGCGGCCGGTTAGTTAACGCCCCGGCTAAATAACTGCTCGTAGCACGCCGCGCACCGTCCCGGCCGGGCTTGTTATTTCTGAGAGCGTCGCCCTTCGATTTCCACCGAATAAATTCCGACACTCGGACCACGCGTGCCACGTATTTTATTCCGCCATCGTTGCAACCTAACCTAACATTTCGTTCGGACGAACCAATGATACATTACGTCTTTCTCATTCGCGATGTTGCTCGTTGTCGTTATCGATACATCATCCTATGGCTAGCGTCGAATTTAACGTTTCTCTCTCAGCACGCCAGCCTCTCGCCAGTCAAATTCGTCAACGTCTTAATTTCATCGCGCGAGTGTACGAGTGATTGGCGTGGAATTTTCAAGAAACAAATGACAATTGCTTTTCCGTAAGATCGTTCGTCGTGGTACGAACAATGGCAATGGTACATGGTAGATTTTCAAAAAATCAGCCTTCATAATATCATCGTTTCAGCTTATTTATGGATTCGATCGATGTAGATCGTGGAAGATTTATACGTCAGCAAGATTCTAACATATTTCTGTCTTTCCTATCTTCCAAACGACTCAGTCGCCATCCCCATCCCGTTCTCGGATCCCTGCCACCCCCGTGATCCGTCTTGTACCTTTAAAATCCCTGACACTTTCCAATAAAACGTGTCGACCAGCGTAATCCTTGGAACTTAGAATCCTGGAACGTTGTATCCGAATTATTCAACGTCCAACATTCCTACGACCATCAGTCCGCTTCTTCCACTGCGTCCAAAGTGGAATCGATGAAACGTACGAGGCTACGGATGACCCGATAGATACCAAGCTACGTAGATGATCCTTTTCCGGTGATTTGAAAATTTCCCGAACGCGATAAGTGTATGGGCGGAGTTGAAAAATTAGCGACTATTAATCCGGCTAGAAACCGATATAGTCGATAGCAGCTGGACCACGTCGTTGTCTTGGACGGGGTTGTCCAACTAAGGAATAATACAAGCGCGCTAGGCAGAGGAGACCGACCTACCCCTTACTATCCGCACACCCGTCGTCCGTAGATAAATCTTCCCGCCCTCTAATTGGCCTTCCCTCCATTTCCTCGTCCCATACCCTGCCTCCACCTATTCCTTCTTCTCTTCTCTCTCTTGCGTTCCTATCCACCGTTGGCCGCTTCCCCTCATCTCGTGCCACACTCTTGCTCACCCTTTCCTTCCCTTTCGCCCTCTCTTCTATTCGCCTCGGCAACCCGTGGTCTGTCTCTTCTCTTTCTGCCGTCTCATCTTGGTTCCGCTTGCCACTTTCGAGGCTCGGCACGGCTCCAGAAAACGTTCTCACCCTACGGTTCCTACCACCTTCGCCCTTCACCCCCACCTCGGTTTTCCCTCGAGCCCTGCCACAGATCTGGCTTCGCATCCAAGCCGGCGAATTATTAGAATTATTGAACGTTATATTGGCCGCAGAGTGTTCGTTACACCGGCGGAACTCAATTATGAATTAAGTTATCGGGTAATGGCGTCGCGAGATGCATTGCCCTCTCTTCCGCGTTTATTCCGCACAGGGCAACCGATGGCTTCTGCTTTCCAAGACGATTCGACCGAATATTATCGCGAGATATTGCCAATAAACCGACGGAAATACAGGGTGCTTGGTAGCTGGTGGTACAAGCGGATAGGGGGTGATTGTAGGCGAAAAATGAAGTGGAAAATGTAGAATAGAAATTTTTCGTTCGAGGCGTTGTTTTCGAGAAAATCGACTTTGAATTTCAGCTCGGTACGCCTGCACGTTCAAACTACTATAGTCGGTTTATCAATGATAAGTAGATTGAACAGGTGTTAAGGGGGTGTTCTAGAAATTTGAAAAAATCGACGAATTCCTTTTTCATATTTCCAAAGTTTGGACAGTCGAGAATATGCCCTTAAAAGGATTTTTCAAAATTTCGATTATTTTATGAGAAACAAATGAACAGTACTTTTTTCGAGTTGGCGTGCGCGATATCTCAGGTTCCAATGAACCGATTTGCTTGAAATTTGGTGCGAATGTTCTCTATACGTTCCTCTATCGTCTCAATCACGCTCAGATCAAAATTTGTAATTTTGCTATCCTTGAAAAATTCGGAATTGCCAAAAAGACACGCCAGAAAGGAGAATTTTTTTCAAACGGCCTCCATTTTGTGAAAAAATAATTTTTTGACTTTTCCAAGGTTTATGCCATAGCCGCATCTATACTAATTAAGAATCCGTTCGGCTCTATCGCTTCGGATGACCAGAAGGGTTGAAAACATGCACGTCAGGACACCCTTTCTTTTCTTTGGACCCCCCACTTTGCCACTTCATAACTTCGTGAATCTTGATTTCTTTTTTTCACTCAATTTTTTACGTAATCTTAAAGCATCAATAAACAAATAATAAAAAAAATGGATAGCAAAAATATCTTCGTTTCGTTTGTACAGAGCTTCGAAAACCGCGGCGAAATTCATGCCTCTAGACTAGAATACCCCCCTGGTCGAACAGAAAATAATTTTCTTTAAGAATGAACTAATCGCAGCGAACGTACAATAGTACAATAGTAGTACGATAGTAACTCGAACTGTTGTTAATTCGTTTATTGCCCCTAGCAACCCCTTGTCCCTTGTCTTAGCCTCACTACGCACTACGCTTGTTCATAATCCGCGCGACACCCCCTGGCCCCCCGTCCATGATACCACGATATAAATCGTAAAATAGACTTAAAAAATAACGTTATCACCATTTTCTTCTTACTTTTCAATTTACGGAGCTGAGCGACGTAGTTCGTAGACGGCTCGTGTTTGATTGCTTTGAATACGTAATCGTGGAAATAACAGAACTTACGTTGTTCCGTACGTCGTTTTCATTAACGACGCGGCAGTTTCTGGAAATCAGATTTATTTATGCTCGTGCGCTTAGCTTGGCTAATGCTGCGCGTATAAATCATGATAAAGCGTTCAGAGTTTCGCAGCAGGTGCAAAAGCGGTGTCCTTTTTACCAAGACAAGGTAATAATAATGCTGGTAGATGTTACGGTATAAGGACGAGGCTATTTTTCCTTATAATTGCCAAGGTCTCGTTTACACGACGTTCGAGGTTCAACGTTCAAACTTTGGAAGGCTGGCGACGTTTCAAATTTCGTGAACTTGTTACATCTAGGTAGAAGAGCCGGGTCGTGACAAAGAGAAAATAGAGCAACCCGCGATTTACCTGGCAATAAAAGTTGACCTCCGGCTGTCGTGCACTCCGCACAGCGGTATTTTTATCTCGCCCTGATTCACCAACCGATGGCACGCGTTCCCCGGAGCCTTGAATTTTCAATGACACCGATATTTCCACGAGATATCTCCGATAGATTCTTTTTTTCGCTTCTCTCGTTCGCCGCTAAACCGTGACAGTTTGAATTATCATTTCTGCCACACCGCTAACCTCTACCACTTTTTCTCACCTTCCACGGTGTAAAAAACACCACGTTTTATTACCTGCCAACGACATGAGACATAGACGACGGTTACGTAAAATCTGCATTTAGTTGTAACGCGTAAAGTATTGTTGTCGATTATAAAGTCGACGCAGGTCTATGCATGTTTCAGGTGTTGAGATCGAAGGGAAAAAACTGTCGTTTGAATATTTAAAGATCGTCGCGCAAGGTATATAATTCAAGATATACCTGCCGCTCCGTTACGCAACGGTAACAGAGTCCGACGTCGTTTTACCTGGTTGACCTCGACTGTTAGTGCGAAGGCATTTCCGCCGCACGAAAATCGGCCCTTCGTGTCGGCGTTCCTTAAAAACCGTAGATCGGTGAAACGGGGCACGCACGGTGCTCCCGAAACTGTAACAATTCGTGACCTAACGGTACACGTTGGTGGAAGATGTTTGCGGAAACGCTGCCGATCGTCCCGTCACGCGTTTAGTTTCTTTATCTCAGTGTCGGACAGGCGAAGAAGAAGGGCAAAGGAAAAAAAAATACGGTATCTCATTGTCCCTGGGAAATAGAGGCGAAATAAAGGCGAAATAGAGGTCGAGACTCGGTGGCCCCCGTTTCGTTTCCAGCGTTGCGTGGAACCAATGAAGGCTATCGTAAATCTACAGCGGCGCGGGTGGTAGCTTTTTGCCGGCTACTTCTACGTTTGCGTTCGTTTTTTCCCGAATTCTTCGTCCAACGATCGACCACACTCCGCCCCTCGGTTTTTCCAAAACCGACCGCCGCGTCCTCCGATATTTTGCTGAAACGCGAAGCTTCCGCTGAACTGACTCTGCTGGCGCGTCTCATCGCGTTGTTTCCGTTTCAAAAATTAGAAACTTCCACGTTTTGGGAATATCGAGATTCCTCGAGGCGAATGCTTGTCTTCCAGAAGCTTGCAGAGTCTCACGGATCTCGTAGAATTTTTTCAAAGCAGGGTCCTAGGTTGTCGGGATCGTCCTTGAGTTTTATAGCTCTGCCACTGTAGGTTTCTGTGCGTCAAAAAACCAACCACGTCGCCCCGGCGCCTTTAAAAGACACAAAGACCCTTCGAAGGGGATGTTTTTTGAATTTTCCGACTTATTTAGTTGTTTACATTCACAATTTGACCGACTTGGTAGAATTTTTTGGCTGTTTGATTGTCACGTGTGTGGCTACCATCTTCGTGTTTGTTAGGTTATATCCTTCATGAGATCTGTTGGCTCAATTTTCCAACTTGAGCCAACTTCGTTGATGAATTATCGCACGAGCGACGATCAATCTAATTAACCTTCGATCGTTCATCGTAAGAATCGTACACGCCATAAGGCCATGCGCCTGCGGAGCAAGTAGACGCAGTAACATAACCTATAATTAACTCTGAAAACATGGTTACCATGCTGCGGAGTCGCGGCGGCCGACAGGCCACGTTTACATCGAATACTCTGTGAAAAGGTTCTCGCGTCTCGATGATTAAGAGCTCGTTCGCATTCAAGCGTCGCGAGCAATGATTCACGGGGCGAAAATGGCAGATGAGACGCGATGGGTACCTCGCCGGGGCCAATCCCGGTAAACTCGACACAGGGGAGCAGGTTGAAGAATAAGCGGAATTTCACTCGCCCCCGGGATAGGGAAAAAGAGGAGACGCGCGGCGATTGCGAAACAAAAGGCACGATAATTGTAGCCGGCCCCCGGGGAGGCGGCCGTAGAACGCGGAAGGGCAATCGGCTTTATATGGCGGCCCGTTCGTAATAAACTCGAAGAAGCGGCACGTTAATTTGTAATCGCTTTTGTGGTTGGCTGACGGTCGCGCCTCTATCGAGTGGTTTGCAGCGGTGGAAAAGGGCTGTGAGAGCGGAGGTCGCGCGCGCCGATGGCCCTGAAGGGGAGAAATCCACGCGGTGATGGTTATGCAGATCGACCAAGGGTGCTATGGTATCTGACAACGGTATAATAACTCGCCTCGTGGCCGCCTGCCACCGTTTCTCGGCTAACACAGAAATAAAGGCCAACCCTTTAATAATTTCTAAGCGCTACGACTGCCACGGGCCGTGACGAAATTCGATCCCGCAACTCGAACGCAAACGTTTCGACACGCTACGACTTTTGCACGCCCCTGGTTCGTCGGTGTCGCGCCACGTCCATTTTCTCCCCCTCCGGATTCTTCTATGTCGATGGTATACAGTCCGCCATAGGAATTGAGACACCGTAACGTTTGCAAGGAGATGGCGAGAACAGCGAAATCTCGAACGAGTCAGCTGTTTGTGCGTTTTGATGCTTCAGGTTGACGGTGAAACAGACGATTTCAGTGAAAAGGATTTCAACGGCCCCATATTTTTAACATTAATATTGTTTTTCCTTTACCGATATTAAACTTTTACGAATAATTTTGATAAATTCTTGATTACGCTTATTTATTACAGTACTCCTGTATATTTTCACAGTGTTCGGGATGGAAACTGTGATGAAAACATTTAAAGTATGAGCAATTGCTGCATAGAGAACATAATTTCTCGATTAATTCCTTGAAAACAAAGGGCCACGTTGGAATACAACGATATTACACACATAGACACAAATAATCTTACACAGACATCTACACAGGCATTTGAACGGGACACTTACACAGGTCATACTCACTACTGTGTAGGGAGTGGCGTTCAAAATCTTTTAAGGGACCAGCCAGTCTGAGAGTAACTGGCCAACTGTCAACAATCCATAAATTCTATACCTGCACACTTTGCCATATCACTCACTCACATTTCAAATACATTACGTTCTGTAATTATGTTTAATAAAAATCACCTGACATTACTTCAACATAAACATCGTGTCTTCCACAGATTATTTATCTCAACTTTAAGATTAAATTCTAACAGGCCATCCACTCAAATGTTTTTGGGCTATTTTACCAGCAACCTGAGGCATCCAATGCGCATACAGTCAACTCATTCGAGGTTTCGCGGCTATACAGGGTGGTCGGTAACTGGTGGTACAAGCGGAAAGGGGGTGATTCTACGCGAAAAAAGAAGTCGAAAATATACAATAAACATTTTTCGTTCGAGGCTTTGTTTCCGAGAAAATCGACTTTGAATTGTCGCTCGATACGCGTGCACTTTATCGCGTCTCGTTATAACGGATCTCACTGTAGATCGTTGTCTCGATCGACGTTATGTTGATAACAAAACAAACTACCGGAATTATTAGAAGATGTACCGCTGAGAACTAGAGCAAGTGAAATCCGTTCTAACGAGACGCGATAAAGTGCACTCGTACCCAACGAAAATTCAAAGTGGATTTTCTCGAAAACAAAGCCTCGAACGAAAAATGTTTATTCTATATTTTCGACTTCTTTTTTCGCCTAGAATCACCGCCTTTCCGCTTGTACCACCAGTAACCAACCACCCTGTATATCCTTGTTAGTACACGTTCGATGATTTTTACTATTTTTATTCGCCACTTGTTACTAAATAAGTCCGCCAGCAAAAGCGAGAAATTATTTAGCAGCTTACAAAAAATTATTCATTAAACGCCCTAACTGCTATTTGGCATTTTTTCGTTTTTCAAAATACGCCGAAGTACTCGAGGTTGTCCGTGTTCTTTTACCTCTCGAACAAAGTTACATCGCACAGACTGTCACAAGCCAATGATTGAACGTTTGAAATTGAAGGAAGAAAAAGAAAGACGGCGCAAGGACGCTGCTGAAACTGTGCTGCTCCGCACGGTGTTAAGGTTCTTTTCTTTTAATAAACGCGACGCTCGTATCGTGTAATCGCACGTAGAATCTCGCGAATTTGGAATTCAGAATGGTGCTCGAGGCGAGAGCGGCACTTTGCCAAAAATCGAGAGCCGAAGAAATTTTCCGGCGGCGGCGGAGCGCGCGTTTCCGTGTCTGCCACGATGGAGGGATGAACGCGCCGCGAATACAACGCGACTCGGTGCCACGACGAAGGATGGCGGCAACGTAGACGAAGAGGAAGCGATATCGGTGCGGCTATAGAACGAGAAGAAGACGGCCGTGGTCTCGGGGCTGAAGAGGATCGGGGGAGAAAAGAAAAAGGAAGGAAAAAGGTGTACCGGCAACAACGTGTACGTGATGTATTGTAGCATCGAGCATTCGAGCATCGAGAGGCGGAGGGAAGAAGGAAACGACGGAGGAGCGAAAGGAAAGCCGTCGCTTGCCTCGAAAGGAGGAAGAACGACGGAGGAACGTGGTAACGGAGAACGAAGAAAGAGGCAGAGGGAAGAAAGGGGTTGGCGATGGTTCGTCGGTGTGTGTCGGCGCGAGACGACGAGGAGGAAAGCAGCTACTCGTGCTAGCGACGAAGAAGGATGAAAATAAGGGGTAGCTCGGCGCCGCCGCCCCATGCTTGGCTTGCAAACTGACTTCCGTCCTCCGCGCGACTATTCAGACGCCGTTGGCGTTTTTACCGAGGCGAAGCTCGACAAAGAAAGAAAAAAGAGAGAATAAAAGAAAGGAAAAAGATATCGGTGAAGGAGCAGGTGGAGAGCCGGAGGAAAGAGAGCGAAGAAAAATATACAGAGCACTGTATGGAACTGGAGCTAGAGGCTGTGACTGGTTGGGTGCTAGTGGCGCGTTTCCTAGAGGCGAGCTAGCTCCCCGGCTCTCTGCTAGCTAGCCGGCCGGTCCTCGTCCCGTGTACGCCGCCACGACGACCAGCGAGTCTATAATATATCTCCTGCCTTATCTGCCGCTTGCTGTTTACTGCCCGATAGACTCCGCAGATAGCAGGACCCTGCATCACCGCCTCGCGAGAGAGCCGAGTCACTTACTTTTATATATGTTGTTACTTACGTCAGGGAGCACGCGGTAGGGAATTCGTGAGACAAGTTGGAAAATGCCGATGGCCGGACGGAGATACGACGCGACGCCCGTCGCCGACGCGGCTAAGCGCGACCGACCTTCGCTCCTCTTCGTGGAATCCGCTCCCTTCCTCTGGCCTGTCCGATGGAAAATGATTTAAACAATGGCCACGCGGCGTATTGCGCCACAACGGCTCTCCAAATCTCGGCTACGTCGCTCTATGAATATACGACGACGTTCGTTCGCCACCTTCGCTGCGAGACGACGAACGCTGCTGTGCCCGCCACCAAGCCCGACGAAGGCGAAGGAGGAACGGAAAAATTCCGGTTTCAGGACTTTAGGATTCACATGGAATGGAATCCGCGTCCACCGGAAATTATCAACGCCAAGTTCGATAACGCGGAATACGGTGTAATTGGCGGTTTGCGCGCGCGACGAACTGGCTGCGGCTTAGCGAAAGAAATATGGCAATTATTCGCTGGCGAAAGTTTGGCCATTCATCTGAAATTCGTGGATCGGTCTGGCTGGGCGGCTGGTGGTTTCCCAGCTAGCGCGGCGTCTATAGCGAAGGGCGATACAATCGAACGCGGCACTCGATTCCAGCGTTCGAGGAATCTCGGCTGGCTTGCAAATAAAGAAAATGAGCTGGCGGAAAAGGCAACGTAGACACGAGATAGCGGAGGGAGGTATCAAAGATACACAAGAAGGCGAGCGGTGGTCCTCGTACCGGAACTTCCTTCCTTCCGCCGACTGATCGACGAGCCAAGTTTTCTCGTCTCTCGGATTTGGGTCGGCATCTCCGCCCTCTTCTTTCTTTTTCTAGCCTCCCGCCGCTTCCTCTCGCAGGTTCGTCCCTTCGACCTCTTTCCCCTTGGTCTCTTCGGCGCTGATTTTCGACTGGGACGCGCGGGTAATTTCCAGCCAACTTTTTCCTCCTCTCTCCACGTATCGTTCGGTGCCTCATGAAACTTTGATGACGAAAGCAGAAGTTAAGAAGCCGTAGGAAGCCGCGCGCTGGAGGTGTATACCGTCGCCACGTTTCCGTGCCACCGAAAGAAACCGCGCTTCGCGGGAACAAAGGAAAGAAAGGTCTGGCGTTCGGCAACTTCGTACGACTCGTCAGCCCCGCGTCCACGCAAGAAACGCTGGATTTCGTATTTCCGTATAAAGCCCGAGGTCGCGCCAATCCACCCATCTGCCTAATGTAATTTCAAATTGCGCTTACAAATGATTCATCGGGCCCGGCATTTGCATCGCGTTTTAGCGCGATTTAGACGGGCCCCGTTCTTCTTTCTTGCCATCGCACCGCCGCAATTCGTCTTCCGCCGAAATCACCAGCGAGGTGCTGCTTCTATTAAACCGTCGTGGATCAGCTTCGGGCAGCTCGATCGATCTTCCTCCTCGCCGGACACCGCCGTATACGGCTGACAGTCTTGGCTCGATCTCTCGCAAATTATATCAGCGACTATTTGTTGCGGAATTTTGTAAAAACGACCAGAGATCTTAGATGAAAGGTTTGTCTCGCTTCCACCGCAGACTGCAACGCTTTTCTTTCGTCGCGCTGCGATCCTCCGCGTTTTTCCTCGCGTCACATCGCCCACAAATTGCACACGGATTTACAACAATGTAAATGAACGATCGAGGTATACAGACGAAAAGGGAATTGCAAGTGCTGGATAGATATTCGAACGCATGAAAAATTCAAAGGAAAACGTCAGCAGCGTTCCGGGCAAGTAAATAACAAACATAAAGCGTACGTAATGATAAAAAGTTCGGTAATGGCGTTTACTCGGAGCGAAACTTTGGGAAGCGTCCAGTGTAGGAAATTTCGATGCACCGTTTCGCTTCACTTCGACTTTTTCCAACATTTTTCTCTCGTTCAAGTCACCAGGCGAATTTACTCGATTTAACGCTACGAATGCATAGAACGTTAGCGAATCGCTATGGCGGCCACGAAGCCATGATTCAGCGGTCCGAACGTACGCATATCCGAGGCAACTACGAACGCGTTAAAACGTCAACGAGGAGGGCGGTCGGTGGATCCGTTACGAGGGAAACGATTTTAGAACTTCCTGACAAACGCATTCGTCAGCGACGAAATTCGAGTAGGAATATCTGTTCCTTGGAACGAAACGATCGAAAGCCATGTTTGCCATCGGCGTGTACCAGAAAGGGACAGGCGAACGAAGGGGAAGCGTCGTTTCGTCCCCTCGTCTTTGGCGCAATAGCTGCTCGGAACAGCTGTTGTCCTATGGTGAATCGCACTTTGTTCGAGCACCGGGGGAATAGGTCGGAGCAAGTTTTTCCTATGTACAGGCATTCCCACCCTACGGCCATTTCAAACTGCGGATTTTTCCAGGCTGACGTCAGTCCATCGTGAGCCTGCACGTCCGTTGGCGCGCGTGTTGTCGATATTTCCATTCGATAAACCAGTCGATCGTTTTCTCGCCAGCCAATTCTGCCCCGCCGTTCTTCCATCGTCGTGGAATCTTTCCACCTTCGATTCGTCCGGTGTCCGCGCGTTCTTGCGGCACGAGGTGTTCGTGGCAGCGCGTTTCTTGCATCGTCCGTGCAATGGCAATGGAAATGACGAACGAGCCGAAACCGGAGAAACCAGGTCGATGTTCGTCCCAACGTTTGTTTCGATAGCGGCGCGTTGCTCGGCGTTTTCCGTCAGTTTTGCGAACGAACGTGTCGGAGGATGCGAAGCTGAAGCGAACGGATCGTCCAGCGCCGTTTGGAAATCGAATCGAAGTAAGCCACGGATCGTAAGTACGCACTCTCCACCCTCGTCTCGTACCAGCTTCCACGAAACTTCGATGAAAAACGTTTTTTCCAACGACACGGTGTCCGCCTATTTCACCGGCAACTGGGTCAAAGTAATTGCTGTTCTTGCGCGACCAAGGGATCGGCGTACATACACAAGAAGCTCCGTCCTTCGTGGCAATACGTCCCTGCATAGATCGCGCCGCCACGCCGTTAATAACGGGACGTTCTTACGATGAAAAATGGATTGCGAATACCTGAAATATGATAATAAAGGTGAAATATCGAGAGGTCCGTGGAAAGTGGCCGAGCGCCGGCTCGCGATCCTTCATCGCGCAAAGCCTTCGATAAGGCCGCTATTGGAATCTCGATAGGGATGGCTGAAGACGGCCAAGTAGCTGGCAGGGGGTTGGCGCAGGGATGGGTGGTCGCGGAGATGGGATTTGCGAAGCGTCTCGGTGGAGGGAGGACGAGCGTCGAGGACCGCGAGGCTACAAGGAAGAAGAGAGAAAAGACCGATGGCTGGACGGGTGTTTGCGCGCGGGAAGCTCTCGGGAGCGTCGCTGCGAGTATTCTAGTTCTGGCGGGATAAAATGCAGATGGATGAGCCATAGATTTACACCGATCCCTGTAATATCGTATCTACGCGGCGCAGCAGAGGGAGCAACGAAGGGCGAAGAGTGAGGTCGCAGGGGTTTGTCAACGCCGCGTCATGATGTATCGCGATCAGCTGCTGATAACGCGTCGAAGATCCATTAAGGAACCTATTGGCCGAGTATTTTTACCAAGCTTGTAAATCTCCATCTTTCGCCCGGTGTTTTCCGCTCTTGCGGACGCACGGGATTTACGATATTTTCTAGAAAAATTCGCAAGAATCCGCTGGCGCGTTTAAAACAGCACAGGTGGCAAGGATATTTTTTTCTTTTTTTGTTTTTCGAAAGATCGCACGATTTACCAGTCCGCGAAACGACGTTGCAACGGACATTATCGATCGAACGCACGATGTGGCACGATGTCCGACGCGGACATTGCGTACGTTTTAAAAGCCGCCACTGTTTTTGCCCGGACTATTCGTAAATCGTCCGCGTTGATCAATCATTTCCGAATCGCGAAGCACCCAGGAGCGGTGGACGGGTCTCGTCAATCCGCTATATCGTGGAATCGCGCATGGGCATGGGAAAATATTGGCAAGTGTTTTACGGGGATTGCCGAGGTCGAGAGCAACGGTTGCCGCACGGGTATATGTAACGCGACCATAACCTCGAACTGCAACATCATAAACGGTCGGCGATCGTTCCTTTTGCCTGGCCGCATCGAGGAAAAGAGCGAGGAAGTGATTGAAAAAGAGAGGTTTTGTCAGAATACCGGATATACCGGCGAGGATTGGGTCGAAATTGGGATGAGAGGCAACGGCGAGGAGGCATGTCGGAGGAAAGTGCCGGTGGAGGGGATGGAAGCAGATATATATCCACGGCAATGCGTTACGGGTTCAGCTAAATCCGCCATGATGAATGTGTTGGCGGGAATAAATCCGCAATGCACACCCCCACTGCCTTCGTCCTCCGCTGTGCCGACTCCCCCTCCTACTTCTACCCCGGCGATTCCCCCTCGCACCATCTTTCCCACCCCTTAGCGGCTCGTCCTCGTACACTTTCGAAACGTGTCTCTTTCTTCCTTTACTCCTTCCTATATTTCTTTATTTTTTCCCTTCTTCCTTTCTTTCTTTTTTTTTTTGTTCTCCCACCTTCCATCCCCCTTTTTGTCAGCGCTTCTTCTCCTCCGGTCTGTTTCTTGGCTTCTCTTCCGCCGTCGCAGCGGTCCGCGTTTCTCTGTTGCTTTCCTTTTTGCTCGGCCGCCGCGTCTTTATATCGAGCTCGCCGGCCATTGTTCATTTTTTGCCATACTTTTCTGACGCGTTTGTATTTCTGCAACGTTCGTCATTCCGCGTCTCGCGATCGTCCGCATAATCAGGCAGCAAAGGCGTTCGAACAAAGTCGTTTAGCTCGATTACCGCACGATTTATCCGACTACCACGAGGTTCCTTACGAAAAATTTATAGCCGCGGAGCGAGATAACGGATAGAAGTTGCGCTCGTGCATTGTTGCCATATGGCCGGCGGAGGAAAAAGAAATTTTACCGAACAATGCATCGTGCCGGCCACGCTCGACAAATAGTTTCATCGATTTGTTTACATGGCGTATTTAAAACGCAATTCTCCAGCCGGTTATCGATCTTTCGGCCGCATCTCCTCGCATTTATTTCTCCCTTGCCAAGCAAATACGAAACACTGTATTCTTCCGCGTCCATGATGAAGCTGTGGATGCCGCGCCGCTGTCGATCGTGCGCGCGCACGCACGTGATCCCATAGGCGTAACGCGGCCGATCGCGCTTCTTCTTCTCTCGAACGCTCGGCCTATTTTATTTACGCTCGTCTGCACCGGACAGGTGGACGTTTATTGGGATTTATAGAACGGATCATTTCACGCTTGGCGAGTGTTTCTTATCGCTGCTTTTCGAATCAGCTACAGACGACGCGAAGAAAGAAGGTGGCAACGTTGGCCGCGCAATCGGTTCGCGCTATTCGCGCGGTCTACGCTAATTTATTTGACTATTCGCGCGATTTCGCGCTGTAAATCAAATATCGCGGAGACGAGGAAAAGCGTCCTCGGGGGAAAGAGATCGGCCGGAAAGGAAGATGTGTCAGGGTTGCGAACGCGGTCACAAAGGGATCGCCGAAATTCCAATGGCCGCGTTGCGCTCGTACGCCGAATGAAAAAAGGAGGATCGCAGCGGCGATATTATATTAAGAAATTATGAATCGCGCGCGGTTGCGCGCAAGAAACACGAATCATAAATCTGCGGCCGAGGCAAAACTCTATGAGCCACGAGGAAGATATAATTGACACGACAGGCATAAATTCCATTCACCCATTATTAATGACGTATTTCTCCATTCATTTTCATTCTTCGGTTATAACCACAACTGGTTACTAACTGTTTATCATCTTAGCCATCCGTCCGCGGCGAACGGAAATTTATGTCTTCATCGATAGCCTACTCGTTGCACGGCCGGCAGCAAGTATTCGCGTTCCATGGTGTGCGCGGCCAGACTTTCTGCCCGAGCCGATCAATTATTTCATTGCCTTCGGTGCTCCTTCTTTGTTCTTGCATGATCAACCGTCATAAAGAATAAAATGTAGAAGAAATTGTGGAAAAATATAACAAATGGCAATCGACGTACGGAGAAGAAGGCAGAGATCGTGGCGTTGTTCGAACGGTCCTGTTCTTCTTCGTTTTCGTCGGAACGACCGACGGTCCTGTGGCGTGTCGTTGTAAAAAGTGAACGTGTACCGCTCTTTATAGAAGAGATCTACGAGGAACAAACTATAGGTAAGCAGTACGGGCTACGCTTAGCCGAAGGTAGCCCAAGAGAAGACTGTAGGAGGCGGCGGAGGAATAGGAGGCGCAAGCCCAGACACACACCGGTCGGGTTATTTATTGTAACGAGGACTTATGGCGACAGATTTAGGAATTAGGGTATCGCAGCAGGCCCGGCCCCTAGCAAGGGTTTCCATGGAGAACCCGTACGATACAAACACGTAGGTGTATTCCACGGCATACAAATACGACGTCCTAGGGCATCCTACCGGCGAGCACGTATGGACCCACGTGATACCGCAATAATCCACGAGGATTATCCTTCGTGTTGCAGCGCGAGTACGTAGCGAGCGGAGGGCCTATCTGGCCACTGAACTGCCCGGCGATATTCGTATCGTCGTCGAATACGGCCTACGAAATCTGCCTGGAAACCGTTCGAATCGCTTCGCCGGACACCCATAAATAACCGCTATCCGGCAAAGAATCGCGCCGCGGACTAATGATCTTGATATCGCTGCTTATCGAACGATCCGAACTTTATTTTCTCACGCCGAGGCGTCGCCGAGCTTTGCTAATTTCAATCTCGATACGCTTCCCTTTTCCGCTTCTCATTTTATCATCTTCCACGTAATTTTCATCCACGTCGTTCGTCGATTATTCTTTCGTTAAGATTTTCGTCCGATCATCTATGATACTTCTCTGTACAATATGTATATTGTATGTGTATATGTATACAGTATGTATTCTCTGTTCGATACGAATTTGTTAGGAAATTCGTGCACAATTCCGCAACTGTTAGCTCGCTTTCCATAGTCCGATCGGAGTTACGCACATATTGCAAAAGTAGGTTACCGAATTCCAGATCCAGTGGATTAAAGATATAAAAAGAAAATTATTGTAAGAAAGTCCCGAATCCAGCGACCTGTCGTTGGTCTCAAAGGAATGTTGCCGTACCGTGGCGTCAGGTTTGCGTTTCTCCGGTTTCTCAGCTGACGTCTCGCTTGCTTATGAAATTAAATTAAATTGCCAATAACGATATGCGCGCCGTCACTGGCGAACCATCGTAATCGATTGATAATTGCAAGAACGACTCAAGACCAAAAGTTAAATTGTAGGTACAAAAATTCCAGATCCAGCGATCTCTCGTGGATTAAGAATACAAAAAGCAAATTATTGTAAGAAAGTCCCGAATCCAGCGACCTGTCGTTGGTCCCAAAGGAACGTTGCCGTACCGTGGCGTCAGGTTTGCGTTTCTCCGGTTTCTCAGCAACCCCGTGGTCAACGTCTGACCTCTCGCTCGCTTATGAGATTAAATTAAATTGCCAATAACGATATATGCACGCCGTCACTGGCGAACGATCGTAATCGATTGATAATTGGAGGAACGAGGGGCCAGATCGTGTGGACGTTGAAAATTACGTCGTGACGCGGTTGGTCGTGAGTCATCCGGCGAGAAAACGGGCGCACGATACGCGTTGAAAGGACGCTGCGGCGTCGGTGCGGAGGGGAGGACGAAACCGGTGCGCGGAAGAGAATCGCGGCGCTTAGGCGCGAGCTGCATGTGAAATGAGTCGAGAGGATAAATAACCGACAGCAATAAGCTCGCGTGAAATTATGAATCTTGTCATCCCTCGTTCTCCGTCTCCTACGTTATATCTCTAGAGCCAACCCTCTCGATTATTGTCCCTTTTTTGGGCTGGCTGACTGACGACCGCTTCATCCAATGAGAAAGGGTTACGTGAGTCACGAGATTGATGGAATTCAGATGGTAGACAGAGCTTTGTCGATTATCAATTTTTAATTATTACGATCCTCTTTTAATTTAGTTTCACCGATATTTACGATTGATCGTAAATTACGATCATTGAATTACGATTAATATCAGGTTCAACGTCTACAGAAGAGTTTATCCAATATGTGTAAACTTGTAGGGTTTTCTTCCCATGCTTTGCGATTAAACGATAGAATTTTAATAACATAATTGGAACGAAGATAGTTGGTCAGTTGCAAACAATATTTTGGTGTTAGTTTTGCGGGAGAAGTTGGTCGATACACCTGAAAGTTCCACGTCTACCCTGAAGAAGAGATTGCGACGTCTACTTCTGGTGCAAAATACGACATACACAGGATTGCTGTCATAAAACTAATAACATGATATCTTTCTATCCTGAGTGGATCTTTCTATCCTATCTAGGATAGTACGACGAGCATTATTTTTTGAAATGCTTCAGGAGATAAGAATACAATCCTTTATAGTACGCGCGACATGAATCTTTTCTCATATGTTGAGGTTGAAGTTGACTGATCGAAGAACGAGTTGATGAATTATGGAGAAGTTGATAGAAGAATGACAACTAATCTACGGTTATAATTGTAGAATAGTTAACGTCAGATAATTGTTCATCTTCCTGCAATTAATATTCCTACGTAGAAAATTGTAGAACTATCGATCCACACAAAATGAGTGGTTTTAATCTTCTTTTTCCTAGCAAATAATGTGGAAGTTGATTAATCGAAGAACGAGTTGATGAATTATGGAGAAGTTGATAGAAAAATGACAACTAATCTACAATTATAATTGTAGAATAGTTAACGTCAGATAATTGTTCATCTTCCTGCAACTAACATTCCTATGAAGAAAATGTAGAACCACCGATCTACACAAAATGAGTGGTTTTAATCTTCTTTTTCCTGGCAAATATTGTTAAAGTTGATTGATCGAAGAAAGAGTGGATGAATTATGAAGAAGTTGATAGAAGAATGACAACTAATCTACAATTATAGTTGTAGAATAATTAACGTCAGATAATTGTTCATCTGCCTACAATTAACATTCCTATGAAGAAATTTGTAGAACCACCGATTCACACAAAATGAGTGGTTTTAATCTTCATTTTCTTGGCAAATACTGTTGAAGTTGACTGATCGAAGAACGAGTGGATGAATTATGGAGAAGTTGATAGAAGAATGACAACTAATCTACAATTATAATTGTAGAATAGTCAACGTCAGATAATTGTTCATCTGCTTACAATTAACATTCCTATGAAGAAAATTGTAGAACCAT
This sequence comes from Bombus bifarius, assembly GCF_011952205.1. NCBI lineage: Eukaryota > Metazoa > Arthropoda > Insecta > Hymenoptera > Apidae > Bombus > Bombus bifarius. Next base: position 2,305,964 of record NW_022884354.1, read on the forward strand.
CGATCCACACAAAATGAGTGATTTTAATCTTCATTTTCTTGGCAAATACTGTTGAGGTTGATTGATCGAAGAACGAGTAGATGAATTATGGAGAAGTTGATAGAAGAATGACAACTAATCTACAATTATAATTGTAGAATAGTTAATGTCAGATAATTGTTCATCTGCCTATAATTAACATTCCTACGAAGAAATTTGTAGAACTACCGATTCACACAAAATGAGTGGTTTTAATCTTCTTTTTCCTAGCAAATAGTGTTGAAGTTGATTAATCGAAGAAAGAGTGGATGAATTATGGAGAACTTGATAGAAGAATGACAATTAATCAATTATAATTGTAGAATAGTTAACGTCAGATAATTGTTCATCTTTCTGCAACTAACATTCCTATGTAGAAAATTGTAGAACCACGAATTCACACAAAATGAGTGGTTTTAATCTTCTTTTTCCTAGCAAATACTGTTGAAGTTGACTGATCGAAGAACGAGTGGATGAATCATGGAGAAGTTGATAGTAGAATGACAACTAATCTACGGTTATAATTGTAGAATAGTTAACGTCAGATAATTGTTCATCTTCCTGCAACTAATATTCCTACGTAGAAAATTGTAGAACTATTGATCCACACAAAATGAGTGATTTTAATCTTCATTTTCTTGGCAAATACTGTTGATGTTGACTGATCGAAGAACGAGTGGATGAATTGGTAATAGAAGAGTATATTGAAATAATTAAAGGTACAAGTATAATGTTTAAGTTTATACTGCTCCAGATCCTCGCTGTCTTAGTGTCACGATACAATGGAATAATAGGGTCACGTTCGTATATTTACAGCAAAAGGACATTACCAAAAAGGTTAACCTCATAGCTTTAGCTAGAGGCTGCAAGGAACATAAATAGAAATCTGTCTATGACTTTCTTCGTTGCTAGACCTTGCAACCCAAAACATAATGTATATTCAAGGTCACGATAATATGCACCTCTCCTTATTTAGAATATTTCTACGTAATAGCAGTCTCCGTTTCACGGATATACATAAACAAAGATGCAGAGTTTTTCTCGAAGTAGTTGCTTCGACGCAATAAAAGATAGAAAATATGACATCGTGTTCTTTCTCCGCGAGTTCAATTGATCACAGACGCTCGGTCTATTTTTCACGGGACGCCAGATTACCGATTCCAGCGTGATCGCGCGGAACGTTGCACGTAAGTGTCTCGAGAAATTCCTGTCCGTCATCGACACGTCCGCAAGAAAGTTGAATTCGATTTCGACGTATTCGAAACACACGATGGAAAGTTTCGGCGGGCGCACGAAATCGGAATCCCAAGGGTCCGTGGACGTGTTCCGATCATCCGGTTGTGTGACATCGCGTGGAATTCGAAAGCGCGGCTGTGGAATCGATGGGACGGGACGCACGAGCACCAGCGAGAGGCGCATCAGGCTGTGAAGCTCGAGTCTCGGGGTCGCGCGAGTCGAATCCCGAAGCGCTGGCCACGCTGATTTATACGAGTGGGCAGGATCAACAACCGGAGAGCTGTTTAGCCGGTGCGTCTCATATTTATTTATCGGTGGCTGGAACTGCTCTGGCGCGATTTTAGCGCGTGCACGCGAAAATCAGCCTCTCTCTCTCTCTCCCCTTCTTTCTTTTCCGCTTCTCTCTGGCTTTCGTTCTTTTCCAACCGTTTGTTTCTCCACGCCAGTCCCGCGACGTAGCTTCGCGATCGTTGCTGGAACCGGCAGCGAAACGTTCGCGAACCGGCTCGCTGGAGGAAGTCGCAGTAGGAGCGAGAGCGGAAGTGACGGCGGCGCCTGAACGGAGCCAAGGCAGGGCGCCGGTGCGCTCCGATGCCTCTATCGCAACGTCCACCACTGTGTCTTCGTCGTGTCATCTTCCTCGCTCGCTTCTTTCTCCTAGTCGCCGACCCTTCTGCCTATTAACGTGCAATCGTCTTTTCTTCGCGCTTGAAAGACACCACCGCTTTGGCCGATAATTTCCAATGTTTTTTTAACATCGATTTCCAGCGTTCCACGTGTTTCATGGACAGAGTAATCTTTTTATCGCGCGGCTGAAATACGGCGCGCGAATGAACGAATTACAGCGCTGCTTGGAACGGTAGAGAATTTTGGGAAATTTGTTGTGTCGCGCGCAGAACCGAGAACACTAAAAAACCTGATTACAATTTGAAAAACAAAAAGCTAACGCCCGACATAATTTACCCTACCGCGTTACACTGCAACGAGCTTTATAACTGCTGTAATTACAGAAATTGATGGTCTGCCACGTTTTTTCACTTAGTCGCGATGCTATCGGTATCGAGTGGGTCGATATCTGATCGCTGATCGATGATCGGTCCCTTCGGCTGGCGCTACGAGCGAATCGACGCGCAACTCGCTCAGGTATTCCCGATCGTGATTTCCTGATCAACCATGCACGGACTGGCGAGTGTGCGCCAGGCTTACGTTACCACGTTTCCACGTTCACGCTTTTTAGTATGTACGGTTGGTCTTTCGATGGTCGGATTGGATGTTCGTCGCGTAGACGAGCATCGGCTCAGGGTCTGAGCACGCGGACGATTTAAACTGTTCCGTCAGTGTGGGCGTGTAATTGTTACGGGTGTCTCGTGCGCGCACCGCCGTTGAAAATTTATCGTCCGCCGTGTGTGTAATGCGTAAATTATAAACGGTGGGCTATTAATTAATCCCGCATAGATTTCGCCGCGGCTTCCGTTGCTTCCTGGCCGATCAAAATATTGCCTTAATTGATGAGGACATCGGCCCACTGAAAAATATATACATTGTACGCGTGCCAGCCTCTGGGATATCGTAGACAGAACGAATAGGGCAAATGCTACATTTAATGTGAGATGCGCGCAAATAAATAAATGCGTACGATAGATGCCGTTGCGCGTCGTTCCCGCCATTTCCGCCAATAATTCAGCGGCAAAAGTGTCGCGTCGGTTTCAAAATCCTCCTCTTTTATTCCTGAGAAGTGTCTTTCTTCGGGCTCTAGATTTTTGTTCGATTGTCTTCGTATTAAGGATGTTGAAATATCGATCGATCAGTTGAGAAATTCTCGCTCCTCCGAGCAATAAGTGTAACATGCAATTGCGGCAAAAACGTCGCCTCAATTTGAAAATTCTCCTCTTTCATTCGTAAAAAATTTCTTTCTTCTGAAGCTTTTTTCAGGCTCTAGATTTTTATTCGATTATCTTCGTGTCAAGGATGTTGAAATATCGATCGATCAGTTGGGAAATTCTCGCTCCTCCGAGCGCTAAGTGTAACGTGCAATTGCGGCAGAAGTGTCGCATCAGTTTCAAAATCGTCCTTTTTTATTCCTGAAAAGTTTCTTTCTTCTGAAGCTTCCTTCAGGCTCTAAACCTTCGTTCGATTGTCTTCGTATCAAAGATGTTGAAATATCGATCGATCAGTTGGGAAATTCTCGCTCCTCCGAGCGATAAGTGTAACATACAATTGCGGCAAAAGTGTCGCCTCAATTTGAAAATTCTCCTCTTCTATTCGTAAAAAATTTCTTTCTTCTGAAGCTTTCTTTAGGCTCTAGACCTTCGTTCGATTGTCTTAGTGTCAAAGATGTTGAAATATCGATCGATCAGTTGGGAAATTCTCGCTCCTCCGAGCGATAAGTGTAACATGCAATTGCGGCAAGTGTTGCGTCGGTTTCAAAATCCTTCTCTTTTATTCGTAAAAGGTTTCTTTCTTCTGAAGCTTTTTTCAGGCTCTAGATTTTTGTTCGATCATCTTCGTATCAAGGATGTTGAAATATCGATCGATCAGTTGGGAAATTCTCGCTCCTCCGAGCGATAAGTGTAACGTGCAACTGCGGTGAACTCGACGCAACTTTTGCAGCTTCAGACATCGACACTTTAAACGACGATACTTTACTTATAACACAGCTACTGTGTTTCTTATTTAATATGTTTTGTCTGAAAACAAATACATTGCCAATTTCATTACAATTGTATTACAGATATTTCAGCAATTTTACGATAAATCAAGTAGTAAAGTGCTCGCAACTGTTCAAACGTACGAAGAATTTTGCGTCACACATTCGGCCGAATTTCATATTCGCACGAAGCTCGTAACAAATTAAAAATTCTTACGTATCCTGTTGAGGGTATCCGATGTATAAAGAGGGAAACGCGTGGATAAATTGCAAGGTAGAAAATATATTTTAACCCAGAAGTGCGAGTTCAAGTAGCGATATACTTCGAGCTGAAAACCGCGTAACTGAAACCAAGGTCGCCTGTCTATGCTCGTCGTCTGCCCCCGTCCCAGTCTTTCGTCTACAGGGAAAACTAAAAACACCGAATGTAGAGTTTCCTCGGAAGTGGTGGCCGCTTCGACATACATACCGTATTACAAAATTTCCTGAAACAAGTTCGTGTGCGAATCGAAAGATCGCGTTGCGCGTAAGGGATGGATCTCTGACAGCGCGGTTGCAGAGGCGTCCGGAGGCGGAGAGCGTCGAGATGGCGGAGAGGCTATGACTCCATTTGGTTAATTCATTGGCATATTAAAGCTCTATATCACGGGGAGGACGCGTGATCCGGCGGCGAGTGTCGGGAAGGCGCGCGCGGCCACTTGGTCGCCCGTGGCCGCTGCGAGATGTCTGAGCGTGTACGTGCACGACGCACGAGCTTCTTGGCCTCGTGTTCCCTCAGCTCGCTCACCTTCCACTCCGTGTCGTTTGTACCGTTTGACGCGCGCAAGATTAACTACGGGCACGTAGCCTCATCTGTCTATCTCACAGCGTGTAATCGCATGTACGCGACTAAGTGCATCGCAAGAGTAATCAGCAGCGGCCGGGCCGACGCGGCTTTGATTAATTGAATCCGCCCTGAGAGACGCGCGCGGCTTTATACCTGCTGGCACGCACGCACCGCATCGCCACCGTTCATTCACGGGCACCTGGCCTTAGCTCGCGGCTAATTATATCCCCGAACGATTTCTCGGGTGTTTCCTGGACTACTACCGTTTGTCTCGATTGTGCAAGGCGCTCGCGCCTCTCGACGTTTCGTTGGCTGTGGAAAGGCGTTTGGAAGGTGGCGGTCGGAGGCGAGCAGCGCGTTGCGAGATCGATCGTATTGTAATTTAGTATTTGTTTCTGTGCGTTTGTAAACGTTGGTACATCGGTTGCGAGCCATGGCCACGCGTACGAGAGAAACGGCGATCCATGGAAAAATCGATCGGATGGAGCGCGGTGATCCGACATGAACGACGAACGAACGAGGAAAGCAACGATTGGCGGCGTGGCGGTCATAAAAAAAGAGAAGAAAAAGCACGGTTCGAGTGGTGGAAAAAGGTACATTAATCTCGGATGGCGAATCCGTAACAAATGGCGCGTATCGTTTGTGCTCCAATCACATTACACGGCCGGCCCGGTCCACCGGTAATTAACAGGTAATTATTTATAATGGAACAATGGAATTTAAATTAATAGTTTAGTTTCATTAATAACAGCGCGTAATTTCGCCGCCGTGCATGTCAGTGTTAAATAAAATATATGTACCGGTGAACCCAACGCCGCATTACGGTCCGGTAATGCGCGTACTGCATCGCAAAACAGCGCCTCCGACCAGCGTGCGCCGCCACCCCCCTCCAACACCCTCTCGAACGGCGTCCCACCCTGCTCTTCGGTGCCCCTTGTCTCCTACCCCCGCAGGCTGACGCATACGCCCTACCGGAATATAACCACTCTATGTCACGTCTGTTATAAACGCGTAAACACGTGCTGGTACCTCTGCAACCAGGTTGTCCACTATCAAGTAAATAATGGCGCATTAAGCTTTTTCATTCGTATTCAGATATGTGCGGTTCAGTTTCCGTCCGTGCATACCGGCGCGCCACGTGTGCGTTCCTACACGTGGAATCGCGCGCTCTCACGCCCGCCACCCGCCCCCCGCTCCATTGCGCCACGCACGCCAGCAGGTTGTTGTAGGTGCCTCGTAATAAAAAGTCCACTCCACGGATTCTTATCGTTTGCTAATTAGCCAACTAAAGTAATTGTAAGGTCATTGGAGTAGACGGGAAATTTTTTTTTTTTTTTATTTGGCAGACTGTTTGCGATCGATTCTCGTTGAGAATTTTAACCCTTACGGTGCTATGGATGCATACGTGCGTCTGGCGAAAGCTATCGGGACTAAGGACACATATATGGGTTTCTGTAAGTGTCATATATGCGTTTGTCAATTTTTCTCAGCACCTAAGAAGAAGTAATACAATACGTTTGTGTGAGATAAATATAAACACATTCCTTATATACAGGGTGGTTGGTAAGTGGCGGTACAAGCGGAAAGGGGTGATTCTAGGCGAAAAAAGAAGTCGAAAATGTAGAATAAACATTTTTCGTTCGAGGCTTTGTTCTCGAGGAAATCGACTTTGAATTTGCGCTCGGTACGCGCGCGGTACGGTATAACCCATCTCATTGTAGATCGTTGTTTCGATGGAAAAATTAAAAAAAAAAAGAAATTTGTATTCTATATTTTCGACTTATTTTTTCGCGTAGAATCACCCCCTTTCCGCTTGTTACCAACCACCCTGTATATTCATCGATACACACTTGCACGCGTCTCAGCACTTTCTTCCATACCCGACTGTTAACCGACTGACTACTAGTTTACATTCTATATTAATATTTTTATTCTATATTTTCGACTTCTTTTTTCTGTGACACTGTTAATGGTCACCTGAGGGTAGATTTGTTTTCGCAGCGTGAAGGTTACCTGTGTGGGTTTGTTTCCATTAATTTCGAAGCTCCATTTGTGCAACCACTTTCTCATAGAGTCAAGACCTCGCTGGAGAGTGTGGGATGCCACTATTGGGTCTGAGTGAGATGCTAGTAGTGCTGTATCGTCGACAAATGTCGCTGTTGTTATCTCTGTTAAGGTTGGTAAATCGGCAGTGTAGATGGAGAACAGTAAGGGTCCAGGTACACTGCCTTGGATAGTCGGCAAGTTGATGATGTCCTAATAAGAACGTTGAGATGGTGTTACTCGTCGCTGAGGAAACAAAAAGCAGCGAGAGGAGTACTCCGCTCGTTCGTTCACCATCGCGCTGGTAAATGGTAAACGTGACTAACGCGTGTGTTCATTTTTATGATCGAAATGAACCTGTGGCGGCGCTCAACTGCAAATACCACCATTTATTAGCGTCGGACGACGGTAGCGCAGTGGCTAGCGCCTTAGGTTACGAACGTTCGGGACCCGGGTTCGAATCCCGGCGACCCGGATCCGATTTTTCTTCCACGTATCTAAATTAGAAGAAAAATAGCAGTCCCCATCTACGTCTACAAGTATCACGGACAACATTTACGCCCGAAATCTACGGAAAAGCAGCGTCCCTTGCAAAGCGTCTTCTATCGAGAGACGAACTGTGAATGTGCTTGCTGTTTGATCACCGTTCATAATCGCGGTTACTCCAAAAAGGTCACGGTACTGCGATTACAAGATTCCCAAGAGAGAGAACGGTTTCTTCGATTCAAGGCAGATCGAAGCAACGTGCTATTTCTACTCGGGATGATATCTTGATGGATGATCGTTCTCGGTAACGAGCGAAAGAATAACGCACGCCGCTCCTATAAATTCATTTCCAATTGAAAGTAATCGGTCCACGTGGCGTGTTCCCGGCCGAAATTAACTGGAACTTAGTATTACAAGTCGCCGGAGCGGAGGGTTGGGGCGCGTTCTCCCTTGAAAAAAAATGCCTGTATTAAATCAACCGGCGCTTCGTTCGTTGCCCTTCCCCCCTTTGTCCTTAGCCGATCGAGGGCCGAGGCACGGGCTGCGGCGAGGACCTACTTATCTCGTGAAAGAGAAGGGGGAGGAGGAGGCTCCTCTCTCCTCCTCTCGTTCCCTCTCCACCATTCTTTTCTTTCTCTTTTTTTTTATCTAGTTACGGAGGCTCGTCCGAAGGAGAATTTCTGGCAGGCGGCACGGAGGTGGAATGGAATGGAAAGATGGGCGAAGAAGGTAGCGGGGAACGTTAGAAAGGGGTGGGTGTCGGAGGTGGAAGCTGGAAGGAAGGGTGTTATCTGGGTGGCGGACGACCGAGCAGCAACATAAATATTAGGCTCCTCGTTAATGCCTCTGGTAGCTACTGGCGTTACGTTTCGCAGTAAGTAAATTACGCGATATGAAATTATTAGCGCCATTAAAGAAATTTATACTTTTTTGGAGGCAGCCACGGCCCTCCGTCTTTCGCGTTCGCGTCCGACCAAAACTCAAGATTGGTGACGATTTTTCTATTTTATCTGCTTGCCGTTTGCCTCGTTGCTTCGGAACCGTGTTCGCTTCAGCTCGCTATCGTAACTACCCCCGCGTGCACCGCCCCCCTCTCGCTGTCTCTCTGCCTTGGGCTGCCAGTTACTTCGTTTTTCCCGGTGCCATCGCGCCAGTCTCCTTCCCTCGAACGGAGTTGCGCGCCTCCCCACCGCCTATACCGCCTAATGTATTTGCAAGAGCCAATTCCCATCGTTATCCTCGGCTATGATCTACGGTTACGGCGCTTTGATTGTCAGATATCTGCGCCGTTTGCTTCACCTACGTGAAATGTTGCCTGGCGAAGAGGAGCGGCCGCCGACACCGCGCCGCGCCGATAACCCACAGGTGGGACTTTTACGGCGCTTTTTATTTCCTTTCCATTTCTTTCCCCTTATCTCGCTGTTGTCCAGTTTTGGCAAGTCGTCGAGATTCTTGTCGTACGTTAAACGTACGTTAAAACGCGGATGTAAATTAAAGATTGCAACATGAATTGGTCAAAGCGAAACGACGGAACATGGGCGAAAGTGCGTGTTCGAGGAGGAATACAGATGTTGGAGGAATCGATCGATTTAGTTGGTTTTTAATTGGCAAGGTCCGCTGTATATATTATAATACCTTGCGGCATTTCGACAGCGTTTCGACGCGCGTTACAACTTTATATTTATTAAATCGTGGCGCATTTGCATTCAAACTGCCATTATCCCTCAGTGTAGAAATTCATAGTTTAATGGCAGCCATTCGATATCTCTTTGTATGATAATAAGGACGATATTTATAACACGAAACTGATAACCCGCTACGTATTCATGATCCAAATTGATGTAAATTTCTTCCAATCGCTCGGACAAATACGCGTCACGATTCGCAGCGAGATAAAATAACTTCCAGCTAGAAAAACACCTCTCTCGATAATCAGCCTATTTTAACGACGAGTCCCGGTTACCAAGGGTCACAGAGGAAATAGCAAAATATAGCGACAGGTGTAGCAAAAGAGTCAAGAAACATCGAAACCCCCTAATTACCGCACTATTTGATACGAAGAGACATTAAATGCTAGATTCAATTAGTTAATTGAAGTAAATTATACTTGTCTGTAATAAGTATTAACTTGTTATAAATAATTAGCCATGTCACTGCACCGGGCCAGACAAAATTACTGAAAATTCTCAATGCGAGAATCGATTGTAAATTTTAATAAATAATAATAAAAAAAAAAGTCCCGGTTACTCGAGACGCGTACAACGTCGTAATCGATGCAAAACTCGTATCTTCTATCAGCAAACATCACTTTCAGTCTAACGATAATTTTCCAATACTAAGAAATAACTGAATTTTGACAAAATTCTTTCATACAGGGTACAAGCGGAAAGGGGGTGATTCTACGTGAAAAAAGAAGTCGAAAATATAGAATAAACATTTTTCGTTCGAGGCTTTGTTTCCGAGAAAATCCACTTTGAATTGTCGATCGGTACGCCTGCACTTTATCGCGTCTCGTTGGAAGGGATCACACTGTAGATCGTTGTCTCGATTGACGTTATTTTTTTACTTTTTAAAACTTTTATTCTATATTTTCGACTTCTTTTTTCGCGTAGAATCACCTCCTTTCCGCTTGTACCACCAACCACCCTGTATTATCGTAAAACGTTCTAAATTTTCTGCGGTTCTTTCAATCATCGCCTACTCTTCATCGTAAGTCCGTGTGTTGTTTCAAACAATACGTCGATATTCTAATCAAACTATAAATCCAATTGTTATTTATAAGCAAACAGAGAACCTTAATTAACTATAGTTCTTCGGCTATCGTTTCAACTGCTACGTGCAATTCTCGACAGCCTGATGAAACTGTGTGAGCAGCTTGGAGATGGGCGTTGGGGAGGGCGACAGGTCAATTAAAGTTCGCGGGACGAGTCGCGGGAGCCGGTCAGGGGCGATAATTTAAACCGAAGCGGAGCAGCAAGAACGATCGGTTCGATCGGATTGCGCAACCCGTGGCCGGGCATGAATTTTGAAACGGACTGTACATTCTTGCCGCGGCAAATAAAACGAGCCGACGAAGACAACATTATTACGGAGCGCTGCCAGCCATTGCTCATGCCCTGCTTCCTTGCGTATTTCCATCCTTATACGTACGTATAGCCGCGCACACAATCACGAGACAGTACGCCCACACGCAACCTCGCGATACGCATCGCGCGTTCTCCCACACGCCAAAGGAGTCGCGAGCGAAACGCTGGAGCGCGCGCGCGCGCGCGCGCATGTGCCTCGCATAAACAGGCGTCTTGCAAAGAGGAGGAAGGATTCGTATTTCATCGCGTTTCTCTGTTACGCTATCGACAATAATTGAGTCTACCCTGGAACGTGCGGTAGACCCATTAATTGCCAACTGTTCGTTCTCCCTGTCACATCGATCAGAAAACGAGTCCGTTGTGGCGTACATGACCAGATATTGTTGAGAACTGTGCATGTTAATCGACGAAATACAAGTAAAGGGATGCGGAGGTTACACTTAGAATTGATATTAAAACATTTTCAGACTTGCTCGACGAACGATTGCCAGGATTTTCGTGGATTCGCGCAGTTGGACAGCTGCGTTCGTCTGTTTCCGCGTACTCGCATACGTGTGTCACCGCAGTCTAGCGGAGAAAATGAAACGTATCTGGGTGGACATACACAGTGGCACTGAGAAATGATAAAAAGCTATAGACAGAGGATTTGATCGGGCAGGAGGCGCGAAAGGCGACGGAGGACTCGTTGTGAGGCGGCTCCGCCAGGGGTTCGCCTGGCGGTCAGCTTTTTATTACTCAATTAATACTAATTATGATAATTAATTGGAACGACCGGAGCAGAGTTATCCACGCGTCGCCGGTATTATTGCCAGGTGGGATTGTATACGGTGTGGCGTTAAATCAGCCAGTCGTTAATAACGATTACGTATTATTTAGACGAGTGAATTATTCGCGCGGTGTTCACCGTGCGTATCCAGCCTTATTTGCATATTCGAAATCGCCGCTTTCTCGAAAAGGTTAGACGAGGCGCCGGAACGCAGACGGGCAATCGATCGGCCAATTAAAATTCATTTATTCGTCCGACTCGTTCCGATCGAATTCCAGAGAAATTACGCCGTTGCGTAAGATCGGGCAAGATGACTGCGAGATCACCGAGGACCAACCGAGTCACCAGGAACATGGCAACGACGGTACGTACAAGGCAGCGTCACTGGAGGCCCGACGTTAAGGTACTGTCGCGTAATGTACGAGCAGGTCGAACAGAAGAGAGAGAACGAGGGAATAAAGTGTACGGAGGGCGCTACAATGGAGTTGGCACGGTCTGCGGTCATAGAATCATGGCTGTCTATTCAATGAGCTCGAAAATAGCCTTCTCCAACAGATATCTCGAGGGGATTCCGTGGACGGGATGTATTTTACGAAGGTGCACGACCCGCTGTACTTCTAATACCGCGTATCTGTATTGTTAAACGGCAATTCTTTAGGGGGAATAATATCGGGCGCGATGTACTCGCATTCACAGACACCGGACGTCATCCAAAGGCCGTAGGCTTCGATCGTGCCGAATTTTAGGCGAATCTATTATCCACGGTACTTCGTTCACCGTATCGCCTTTATGGTTCGATTCGTTTCAAACTACGCGCGAGCATACCAGACAGAATCTACGAAGCGGATCGTAACTCGTCCAACCACCGACTCCGTCCTGCCGTATCGCGTTCTCGCGTTAAACGCGTTAACGATCGGACGCAATTTTGTTGCAACTTTGATGTGGCGACTACGTACACGTTCGTCTTGACGATCGAAACGAACCGCGTAATTCTTTAGCGAGCCGTTACGGCGGGGATTAATCGAGCATGGCGAGGGGACGGTGGCCGTTGAGACGCGGCTCGTTCGTCTTACGCGTCGCGCCTACGACGGATCGCAAGCTCGCGAATACGTATTCTTCGGCCAGCCATTGAGAATTTCGACGAGAATTAACGGAGTGTGGCGGATCGGTACCAACAGGACGCCGACAGGTCGAGGCATCAACGCGGCGTAACACTTTCCGGGCGATCCGCGGGTACCAACCGCCAACACCAGAGGGCTACAGCGACGACGAGTCTGTCTATCTCGCTAGTGGTCGAGTATACGATGTCGCGATATAAATACACGTGGACTCCCTCTACGTCTAAGGCAGGGACTACCGGGCATAGTCTTTCCGACGAGTCCACCGGTAGTCCCAGGACGAAACGGAAATTGCCTGTTCATCTGGCAGCAACTACACTTCCTACAGGAGCATCGAGCGACGAGCGGGTGGAGCCAAGACTGGCGCAACGCGATTAATCGCCAAATCTCCGCGGAACGTGTCCGACCCGAAGCGAACTCGGTGGAACAGAAAAAGAAATAGATACACCGAAAGTGGCAGAATGCTGGTAGGTGTGGATGGTAGATCGGCGAGAAGGTGGAGGGGAAAAAGGATCGTCCAGGAGGTCACTGCCGAAGGAGTCGTAAGAGGGCAAGGAAAGGGGGTGGAGTAAGGAGGTACACAGGCGGGGAGGCGGGTTAAGGGAGAGAGGAGTAGAAGCGAGAGGAGAGGAAGACGAGAGGTTGCCCTCCATGAATCACGACACGGAGGCTGATTTAGAGGCGCAGAAGTTACTGCTATAGGTACTAGCTGCCTTCTGTAACCTTCGCGCAAACCTACCGATGTACAGAGCGCCCTAACAGGTAGCGTGATCCAACGTTTCCTAGCGATAATTGTTCAAATTCTGTCTAAAATTCGACCGAATCATCCACGAAACCACACACTTGGAACAGAATCCATTCGAGTACCGTCGGATCGACTTGGTCGGTTCGTTGTAACATCGACGAATTGAACGTGTACTGGTTGCTCGTCCCTTGCAACGATGCGAGAAAGTAGGCAGTCAGATATATCGTGCGACGAGATTATTAAAGTACGAGGGGCGAGCGTAGCCGGGGCCCGACAAAATCGGCCGAATTAAGACGGCGCGCTATCAGCACCGAGTCGATGAAACAGACGAATAAATTAGAGGCAGTACCTGCCCATCGAGAGCGCCGTACTGATAAATCTCTGCGCACGCTCGCGCAGATGCGAACCGCATGTATTTTACATTCTCAATTCGGGATGACCAGATTTATTGGGCTTCAGCAACCAGCCTCTTTCCAGCCTTGCCCATACGAGCACGCGTGCATCCGTGTATACGTGTTGCTGCCCGCTTGCCTTCCTATTTCTGCCAGCGTATAGATTCATTCATTGGTGCGTCGTGTGGAAGAGAGCGGCGCTGAGACAGAAATATCGCTGGGCTTGACGAGGCGGCGTTTTCCTTGCCGCTTTCCATCCTCCGGCCTCTAAGTCACCTGGAGCGGCGACAAGCGCCCGACCGAGCTGCCGATCGGCTTTCGAGGTCTGTCGGATCGTAGAATACCTAGATCTGACGCGAATCCGTCATAGTTTAACGGATGGCGAAGGGGAACGAGGAGTGACGGGGGAGAGAAAAAAGGAGCGGCAGAGCTTCATTATAAAGGCAGGATTCGGCGATAAAACAATGACAGCCGCGCAACACGCCGATGGTAAATCGAACGTATAAATTCGCCGGGCCACGCTGAAATGTGGAGGGATCAGGCAGTGGGATAAAGAGACGCCAAGAGGACAGAGAGGCATCGAATGATCGGAACGAGAGAGGAACAGAGGTGCTCGAACTGGCAGATAGGGAGGAAAGGATCATGCACGCGTACACCGGGGTAGAAACGTCGAGGTGAAGGGAGAGAAGAGCCGATGAGAGTGAGAGAGAGGGAGAGAGAGAGGGCACACGGCAGAGTAAGTGTTAGTGGCTCGTCGCTTCTCCATTTCAAGCCTAAGCGCGGCTATTCATCAGGATTTCGGCGCGCAGACGTGCTTTATTACTGCTCGGTCGAAATTGCTATCCTACGACTCCATTCCGGCCTGCGAGCTTGCATGCGCCGCTTCCCCGGCCAGCCTCCCCCTCTCCTTCACCCTCTCACTCTATCTTCTGCCTCGTCTCTCACGTCCTCCCTTTGGTTGCATAGCCAGGGTAATGCATTAGAAGCTCGTATAAGGTTCAGTCGCGACTCTTAACGGAGACGGGGCCGAGTTAATCAGATCGTCGAGCAATGTGAAACCAGTGGAAAATTGTGGACGTTTCTGGACAGAACGGTATTCGGTTGTTCCACCTACCACCGTCCTGACGAGCAATCACCGAGCGACTTCAAGAGATTTCCTCGCAAACTGATTTTACGATTATCGCGCGATTCTGCTGCACCGGCTTATCTTTATATCCCCTGATCGCTAACCTTTGAACTGCACGAGCTGGAAAGTCGAAGGAATTAATTTGCCAAGGTCAGCCTGGCGTAGACAGTGCAAGCTTTACGATAATCGAGCGATTTTGCTGTTTCACGCTACTTTTCTGTCCACCGGCTGGTCCACGCCCCTGGGAATTTCTTATCGTTTGGTAGAATGGTTTTCCAGAGAAAAGAAAAACACGGCGGGATACGGATAATTGAATCGATTGGAACGCGTTTGTCCAGAGTCGAAGGTAACAGAGCAACGTTACCGTTTCCGCGGCGTTGACGGTGTCGCGGCCATCGTCGCGCTTTTCGTCCTTTCTGCAGCGTCTGTTGGTTTTTCAGCGCCGGCTAATATTCCCGAATAAGTGGGCAAACTCTTATCTTCCTAAGTGCATTACCAGAACCGCATACATTACCCCCTTACGAGCGTCCGCGTGTATTGGGTACATACAGCCGCTGCGAGGTTTACGAGAAGGTTCTGAAGCAGAATATTTTAAATGTATGCAAGAACACGTTCCGCCCTTCTCCTAAAGCAACCACTGCGAAGTAATCTGCCTTTCATCGTCATGAAGAACTGACTCGTGTCGTTGCTCGCTATAAAAGCACACGCCTACCCATCTAACGTCCCCCTGGCCTCCAACAAATTACAATATTATAGCTGAAACTAATGGAAACTCGTGCTCGCTTACCTACTCCATTAGTTCATCATCGTCCAATCGTTCGTTCGTCTTTGTTGCGCCAACAATTTTTGGTTCTTGAAACTTTACTGCAACTTTGTTACAATATTACTAAAAGTTTATTAAACTTTACTACAACTTTATTACAATGCTACTAAAAGTTTACTAAACTTTACTACAACTTTATTACAATGTTACTAAAAGTTTACTAAACTGTACTATAACTTTATTACAATGTTATTAAAGGTTTACTAAACTTTACTACAACTTTATTACAATGTCACTAAAACTTTACTAAACCGTACTACAACCTTATTACAATATTACTAAAACTTTACTAAACTTTACTACAACTTTATTACAATGCTACTAAAAGTTTACTAAACTGCACTACAACTTTATTACAATGTTACTAAAACTTTACTAAACTTTACTACAACTTTATTACAATGTTACTAAAACTTTACTAAACTTTACTACAACTTTATTACAATGTTACTAAAACTTTATTAAACCTCACTACAACCTTATTACAATATTACTAAAAGTTTACTAAACTTTACTACAACTTTATTACAATGCTACTAAAAGTTTACTAAACTGTACTACAACTTTATTACAATGCTATTAAAGGTTTACTAAACTTTACTACAACTTTATTACAATGCTACTAAAAGTTTACTAAACTTTACTACAACTTTATTACAATGTTACTAAAACTTTACTAAACCTTACTACAACCTTCTTACAATATTACTAAAAGTTTACTAAACTTTACTACAACTTTATTACAATGCTATTAAAGGTTTACTAAACTTTACTACAACTTTATTACAATGTCACTAAAACTTTACTAAACCGTACTACAACCTTATTACAATATTACAAAAACTTTACTAAACTTTACTACAACTTTATTACAATGCTACTAAAAGTTTACTAAACTTTACTACAACTTTATTACAATGTTACTAAAACTTTACTAAACTGTACTAAAACTTTATTACAATGTTACTAAAACTTTACTAAACTCTACTACAACTTTATTACAATATTATAGCTAAAACTAATGGAAACTCGTGTTCGCTTGCCTACTCCGTTAACATCCACGAACTAATGTTCATTATCATCCAATCGATCGTTCATCTCTGTTGTGCCAACAATTTTGTGGTTCTTGAAACTTTACTACAACTTTATTACAATATTACTAAAACTTTACTAAACTGTACTAAAACTTTATTACAATATTATAGCTGAAACTAATGGAAACTCGTGTTCACTTACCTACTCCGTTAACATCCTTGAACTAATGTTCATCATCGTCCAATCGTTCGTTCGTCTCTGTTGTACCAACAAATTTCTGGTTCTTAAAACTTTCACCCCCTCTTTTTCATTTTGTCTATCGGATTAACCTGCGACCCTATTTGACCGCAGAAACTTCTCGGAGCCGCGATAATTCAAGCTCTTAACCCTTTAACCTACGATTTACATTCGAGAATTTTGGACCGATTTACGTTCGAGAATTTTGGGCCGATTTACGTTCGAGAATTTTGGGCCGATTTACGCTCGGCCCGATCATCGTCCCACGGGCTATGCCCGTAGCTGTAGGTTAAGAGATAAAAAGCAAAATTAGAAACTATTTCTCGAGAAGTAACCTGTTACGTTCGATGACGTTGAACGAATTCTTGCGATTTCTATTTCATCGAAAGATATTCTTACAGTCACGATGATGCTAAAATTTCTTCAAAAGCGAAACGAATATAACCGCGTTGGCGTCAAGGAGCCGAGAAACCCGATGAAAACTCGACGATATTCGAGTGGACGTGTGGCCATCGAAGCAGCAAAAATTCCGAAGAAAATGCCATAGAGAAGCAGCGTGACCGACCAAGCATCCCTCGGTGATATCTTCCGTCGAAACGGTAATGTGACAGCAGCGGCATTTCGCGGTCATCCGGTTCGACCGCGATAATAATCGTAACTCGAACGGAGAACGTAGACGAGTAGCGTGGAAAAGCGGCAGCAGCGATAACGATGTTTCGCCAACAGTTGAAGAAACACGAGCACGCGAGTAACCCCCCTCTGAACGTCTTCTGCTTTGTCTTGTTCGCGTGGTTCTTTCGTTGCGCCGCCGCCTTCTGCAGGCAGCATGCAACGAGTAAAGAATAAGACACCAGACACATATTTTACGCCGGGGCTCTTCACCGACGGAGAATATCGCGAGCGAGCGAGCGCTGATGTCGCGTTTTGAGTTATCGTCGTATAAAGTACCAGCAGCGAAATGGTAGATGCGTTCGTCTTCGATATTCCCGTGGCACGCTCCATCAGCTTGCCACGTTCTCTTCGAAACGTCCAATCGTTCTGGCGAACGATTCTACCGAGAAATTAGCTGCTGCGACGTTTGAAGTTTCAAAGAGGACTGCCATTCTTTGCCCAGCGATCCCGTGGATCGTGGATTGTACAGACACGAGAAATCTGGAAGAAAATATCCGATGGAAAAGGAGTAAACGGTTTCGTTGGCGGAGCAGGCCGACAGTTGCTTCGGAATTAATACTGCGTCGTGTTCTTAAGTCGGAGGGTCGGGCCCGAGAAAAAGTGTGAAATGCCGCATGCTGGGATCGAGGTATCGAAGGCACGAAGTCAAGAACACCGAGTCTGATTTACCGCGGCGCAACGTCAACCGGATGAAATATTCGTGCAAGCCGCAGCCTGTTTTAGCAACTTCGTGCTTCTCTGCCGCAAAAAGGAAAAGGCTGGTAATAACAGGTCTCCAGTATTGAACGATTCGCGCGTCTTATCGCAGCGCCGATTCCGTTCCTCCCCACCTCTGCGCTTTTCCTTCGCCCTCTCCGTGCCTCTTTTACTCGCGTTTGCTTACTTCGCGCAAACCACCGCCACCCACGCTTTATCGGAAAGTTTTTGCAGTGTCGGTGGGTCGGACGGGTCATCCATCGTGGCGGGTGGAGCGGAGCGCGAAAGAAGCGCGAGGAATGTTAATACGAATATTATGATTTATCGACGGAACATCGGATAGAGAAGGGAGGCAGATAAGGGGAGGAAGGGTGTTGGTTCCAGTCCGGCGAGGGGTGGCAAAGCGAAGCAGAGAAAAAGGAGGATAAAAAAGCCTTCGGGGTACCGACACACGTATACGTGGACGCTAGCGTTAGAAGCGTGTGTCGGAGGCCGCGCTTGATCCACACAGGCGCGAACGCGCGCGCACGAGTAACATGGGGCGAGGCGTTTTTCTTAGTCCGCCTGAGCCGGCAGAGATTTATTCCCAGGTCCCGCAAGACAAATGGTAAGATTGTGTCCAAAATTTTAACAGCGCATTTGGCTGAACACGTCCTTGCTGCGCGAGGATACTCCCCCCATCTCCTTTCCCACCTCATCCGCCCATCTTCTATGCCGGTCGTACGGCCCGGTGGTATAAGGGATAAAGATAAAGGGGCAGGGATTGTCAAGAGCGGAGGGGCCGCACATAGGAAAGTGTTTCGCGTCGGACCGAAGACTCGGGCGGAGAAAGAAGTTTTCTAGTTATCCGTTCGGCGAGAATGCGGTGCCGAAACTCGTTGCTCGGTTCGTGACAGAATCGAGCCGTGAAACGAGATCTCCGGCAAACTGCCGGTTGGGGACGGGTTTTATCCCAATTATTGGCTTTCGATCAGCTTTCCCCGCCGCTTTACGTGCCCCGTTTTGCACCATCATCTCCGTACGTAATTTAGAACGCGCGATCGAACACCAGCAACCGTTCTTTCGTCTTCCGCTCGACGCCACCCACCTCGGGTCTAACGCGGCTGTTTCAAGCGATTCGAACGATCGCGATGATCTCTCGATTTGCATGAAAATGAAATGCCGATTGAATCTGAAGGTGAAAAGGAAAGGAAGCGAGTAGTTCTCTCGGCAAACGTATTACACAGCGAGGTCCCTCGAGCAATTTACTTGTCCGAAGATTGAGTGCAGAGACGCGGATTATATCCGCCTCGTTTCACCTACAGGCTGTACATTAATTTAAAGAATGTTGTCGAGCGAGCGGCATTTCGTATATGAAATTTTGCCGCCGAAAAGGCTAGAAAATAAGGGGCATTGCTCGGCCTGTATCCGTGGTAGATGGGAGAGCGTGCCTGGCGTGCCCGACCACCAATTTCGCCCGCGTATAAATAATACACCGAGGGATGATTTTCCTGGATCTGGACACCACCCTCTTCTTCAGGAATTAGATTTCCTATCTATCTCGGAACGAGCGTGCTTCTTATGCCGCGGGGCTTTTATTACATCGCGGCAAGAAACGCAATTGCCTTCGCCACGATCTTCGCCGTCTATTGAAACAAGCGTCCCACGTGTTTCTCCCACGGTTTACTCCGCAAACTCGCCGGTAGCTTCTTTGTCTGATCGGAGACGCGAGGCTCAGCGTTCGGACGAGCCTCGACAAAAATCAGATGAAAAAGTGGAACGTAGTAAAATCCCAGCTCGACTTTCCACAACTATTCCATAAATAAGGCTCGCCGCCCCTTACTTTAGCTTAGCATCGTCTGGCGACAATGGCAATACGAGGAACGAGAATCAATGTTGCTTATCGGTAAATGGAGACGAATCGTGTCGGGCTTTGCAGTTCATCCCCATCGAGCCTCGAGAAGATGCAGCAGAGCGGAGTGCCGCGTTGACGGAATAAAGACGACGAAAGCGAGCGAGCGAGCGAGAGACAGAGAGAGAAATGGAAAGGTGGAAGAAAATGAAGAGGGCGAGGGTGCGAGGATAGGGTTGGCAGGCTGATGTGTACGGAAATAAACGAAGTCGACTACGAAGGTGGTTGCAGGTTCGTTTCAGGACAGTCGCGAGATTCGCTGGGGTCAGAGATCTCGCGTGGATCGGTCAAATTATCCGGACAAAATCTCATTCGATTCTTCTCTGTCGCTACCAAAGGCGTCTAAACATCTCCCTAAATTTATACCTTTATTTTCAAACCTTGTGTATCTTATTGCGAACAAAGAACGTGGAATCTTCCGTCTGAGAGATACGCACGTTGGAAAGTCAGAAGCGGCGAGTTCATCCGCGTGCCACTGTCCCCTCGACTGTAAGAGTTACCATGGATGCGTATTGTCGAAGATAGAGGACAGCCTGGAGACAAAGAGAAGCTGGTGAACGCTTTATTGGCGGGGGTGGTGAGATTCTCTTTGTCGCAGAGGCTCCTCCTAGCCCCGTTGCAATCTCTTTTCTTTGCTCGCGTAACCAATCCTATTCAGCCGGCTCTATCCATCTCTTTTTCTAAGGCGGTTCGTTGATACCGATTGCGATAGCGCGACGCTGTCACCCCATCTATAAAAGTCTGGCCGTCGGACCGGCACAATTTTAAGTTTTACGCCATTTACAAAATGAGTCGCCATTATTTTTGCCGGTTGGATTTATCGCTACATACATTTGGACCGAGCGACAATCCAATTTATGTGCGAGTCCCATAATAGTGTGCCACCGCAACGCGAGAAACCTCCTTCTCGTCGTTCTCTTCTCTGCTTCGGCTTTTCCCTCTTCCGCCACACGGCTATCTATCCCCGTGCTACCCCGCCGAACCCCCGGCCAGCACTGATTAAATAAAAGAACAAATGGAGGTGACTCCTAATTAGTGCACTACTTCCTTGCAGTCGTGCGTTACGTCCGTTCGCTCCCTCCACTCGCAACCCTTGCTGAATTACCGGCTCCTCCTTCGCGATGCGATAGCGCGTCCGACCATCTTCTTTTTAATGGAAACACGAAGCATCGGGAAACACCGAGTCGCCGAGAACGAAAGAATTATACGGCGTAAAATTCATGGTGCAAGGTGTACAACGGGGTTGCAAAATTGGTCAGTGGTCAAAGTTTGTGTTAGGTAGATGATACGTTTACACTGTACAGGTAAATGTGTGTGTGCGTAAGCGTGAGAGGGTGTCTAGATCTCAGTTGAGACAAAAGACGATTGGAAACTGTTGGAAGAATCTGCAACAGTCGGTTGACAACAAGCGTGCGTGTAAGAAGGTTATTGAGGTCTTCGGAGTGTAACATACAGGGTGGTTGGTCACTGGTGGTGCAAGCGGAAAGGGGGTGATTCTAGGCGAAAAAAGAAGTCGAAAATGTAGAATAAAAATTTTTCGTTCGAGGCTTTGTTTCCGAGCAAACCGACTTTGAATTTTCGCTCGGTAAGCCTTCCAACGAGGCGCGATAAAGTGCAGGCGCACCGAGCGAAAATTCACAGTCGATTTTCTCGAAAACAAAGCCTCGAGCGAAAAATTTTTATTCTATACTTTCGACTTCTTTTTTCGCCTAGAATCGCCGCTTGTGCCACCAGTTACCAACCATCCTGTATTTTGTAGTATCGTAAATATGCTGCGACAGCTTCGGTGCTCGAGAACACTACAAAGACCAGACGTAGACTTTTCTTAAAAGTGGCGACCACTTCGACAGATAATAAAAAATGATTTCCAATTCTGACAAATGAAATGTCTGCGAACTGAAATACAGTCATAAGAATATACGTGTACGTAGCACATATCGAGTATGTCGAAGTAACAGTTCATCGGAACAGGCATCCACCGTGTAGCCATAACCTGATACCCTCGGCATACTTCTCACTTTATTTTATGATCCCACTATATCGATTGCGCGTACTATACAGAATCCTGTAAGACAGTAGAAATTACTTGCTTCTTGAATTAGATACCCAAGCAGCAGATCGTGATAATTAGTTGCAACTACGGATTGCTCGTCACGATGTTCGCATCCTGCGCGCCCTAAAATCGACGCACGACCGCGTACCCACAGGATTTGTAGTATTTCTCGGTGCTAATGAACGAGGAGCCGTTTCACGTGACCGGAACGGCGGTGGCATTTGTCAGGCGAGAGTAGAGCTTAATCGAGAATGACAAATAACAGGTATGTTTTAGGATGCTAATTCAGATCTATTAGGCGAGCGGGATTCGCGTTTCTTCGCGGTGGAACTCGAAGGAGCGTGGTATTTCCTTCGGCAGTGTGCGACGCATCGGCGATGGAAAAATCGCAGCTGCCACCGCAAGCGATTAAATCAAACAGAATTATAGGGAAAATACGAGCGCGCGAAATATTTGTCGTCGTCAGCAACAATTTCTACCGCGCTCGTCCAAACAGAGCGGCGCGTTTCCGCGTAGCCGTGCACGCGAGCGCGCAGGATTTATCGCGAAATTTACGATGTAACGGAGCGCAATTTCGGTATCAGCCTCGAACTCGCGCGCCCGTCGAATTAAAACTCCAAAGTGCTGGCAGAACGAAAAAAAAAAAAAAACAAAACAAAAAACAGTTGAAAATGAAAACGAACAAACAAACGCGTATATGGAAATATATTACATTATTCAAAAGTGCGAGGGTAATTCTATTGGGAGGGGGGAGGTGTGGGAAAACGGTCGTGTTTACCGGGTCTAGGCAGGAAGCCGGCTCGTTTTCGCCAGTCATCGCTCACCACTGTTTACTCGAGATGATCGAACGCCGGATCAGAGAAAAACGTATAATACGGAAAGGGGGTGGGCGAGGGTGAGTGGGTGGGTGGGTGGACGAGCGAGGGGACGCGGAAGGGAAGGAAAAGGGAAAAGTTGGAGTACCCGAGGGGGCCGGAGAAACGAGCAGTATCGGACGATAGCGAGTCACAAGGGGTTGAGGAGGGCGGGGGCGCGGCTGCGTCTGAGCTGCTCGCGATCTATGGCTCTCCTTTCTAACCCCCACCTTTTCATCCCTACTCCGTGGCCGTTCTGGAGCTAGCTAGAAGGAATTTTTTGTTCCTGGCCCGGTTGTATCAAATTACGATAAATATTGCGGTGCCGACGTGCACCCCCGCCATCGCATTCACTCCGCCACCAACGTCGCCACTCTGGCCATGACTTAACGTCACTGGGAAAGAAAATCAACGCGTTCGGAAGGCGTTCCTCGGCAAAATGGACGACCCGACGATTCTCCGTGCGAATCGTCGGGGTTGTTAGCCCGAGTGTCTTTCGCAGAACCAATAGCAAGGGGGATGGTAGAGCGAGAATTCGAGGGAGCGAAAGGGGTGTACCATGGTTGACCTTTGGCTCGCAGTCGTGTCGAAGAGGCGATGTTCCGCGTGTCGATTCGAAACGGTGTCTCCCGAAAAGGGAGAGCAGGCAAATGTCGCCTGATTTATGAAACCTATTAAACGACGATATAAGGGAAAATAGCGGCTCGTTCCGCGATCACGTGGCCGCGTGATCGTAACGCTTCGAGTCACGACGGAATCGTTTGCCGGTATTTTGTTTGAACGTGTCCGCGACAATGGAAGACCGGATTTAATAAACCAGGCCGCTGGAAAATGAAAATGAACGCAACGGTAACCGGCTATCGGAGCCGAAAGAATAGTTGGTAGAAGAGTAATGGAGGCACTCCGCGTGATGGCGAAGAAGCGTAGAACGCGGTAGAGAAAAAAGAGGAAAGTTGATGGTATGGGTTGGTAGGGGCGGGGGGAGGAGGAGGAGGAGAAAGATGAAGGAATCCGGCGTGCGAAAGACTCGGGATGATTCGGTAGAAAAGAAGCGTGACGAGGGTATGTGGAAGCGAGTATTATGTATACCAGGAGGAAGGTAAATATGTGCCTGACCGATGCTGTATATAGGCAGAAAGGTATCCACCCTATCCAGTTGCGTGCGAAGGATAGAAAACACGAGGCAAGGGAGGGTCGAGGGGGTTGTGGGCGGCGGATCGGGGGATGGTGGTAGTGGATGAGGTAAAAGGAGACAACGATTGGGAAAGGAAGAGAGCGAGCGAGCGAGCGAGCGAGAAATAGCGTGGCGAAGGGGGTTGGCGGAGGGCAAAGGGAGAGAAAGAGAAAGGGAGAGAAAGAGAGGCGGCTATGGGGCAGGTAGTGGGGGCTGACAGAGATGAATTCGTTTCATTTCACGCTGGGAAGCTCTCGCGTTCCCCGCGTCCGATGATTTACTGGGCTACAATGTGGTAACCCATGATTTATCGCTACCAACACGCCGCCTCGCCACTACGCCATACCTGGTACGATGACTACGTATGCGTCGGGTCCGTGTGTCCAGAGAACTTTGTACTCTCTTTCTCTGTTTTTCGTTCCACCGTCCGTGATCTTCTTTCCCTTTCGCCTTCCCTTCTCGCTATCTCGCGTACTTGAGCGTGTCTTCGCTCTCGAGCGCAATGGGAGGAGAGAAAGGGGGTTGAAGACTCTCATGGCCACAGTCATGCGATATATACTATCCACCTACCTAGGGATCGCGTAGCGGCGCGAACCACGATGACGTCGTTGTCGTATTCTTCGTCGTGTTCGCCATCGCCGTCGTTTACGAGGCGGCACTTGGCGAACTTGGCGATTCCACGGTCCGCCACCTTTATTTATGCGCCAGGGACACTCTCTTGAGCGTTGGTTTCGCGCCGCCCGTGCACGCACGATCCGTCATTTTCAATGTATGCTTATCTGCGAATTAACTATCGAAGTCACTGCCGGCACCGGTGTACCGGTGTTCGCCGATAAATTGCCAAGAACCGAGAGAGCTAATCATTAACTCGCCGTACACGAATTGATCTATCGGTGGCAACGCGCTATTATTCCGTAGCGGTGTCGCTGGAACCGGCAGCCGTGCAAACGAAATTACTCGCATTGCCACGGCTCACCGCTACCCGCCAGTTTTTCCACGTTCCGCGACCGGTCTCTCCATCGCACGCATTCGTCCAATCTAACTATTTCTTCCGGCAGACGACGGACGATCGAATGAACGCTTGCAGCGTTTGGTCATCGGACTCGTTCCGCTGATCGAACGCGCTCGGTTCCGTGCAACGTCAGTTTCGTCATACGCTTTTCACGTCCTACACAGTGACGAAAGTTGCCGCGAGCCAGTCGGGTCGACTTAAAAGTATAGCGACCGTGACCAGCTTCGGAGGAGATTAACAGCCACGAGACAGAGTGCATATTAATGTGTGGTTGCGGTTGCATCCGCTGGACCACGCAGACTTCGGGCCCCGTCGTCGAATCGCTCGGTGAACCGTAACGCGACCGTATCGCGACCATCATGGTTCAAATGGACCTGGTCAACGCGAATACGTAACAATAACTGCGCCGAGTGGACGACAAAATGTCGGCAAAAGTTGCTCCACTGCCGGCTATTATCGCTCGCTTACTGCACCCGCCGAACCCGCAAGTTTCACGCAATATCTTCCGATATCAGACTCGAATGCGTTGTTAACCCTAACAGCGCGTGGCCAGCGCTCACCATCTCGACAGAACTCTGTCGATCGACCATTCAAAGCGCGAATCGTGATAATTATTTATCACGAACATTGAAATTTACAATAAAGTAGAATTTGGGTAGTAAACTAGAAAACGATAAACTAGGAAACTGAATTTAGCAAATATAACGCAAGTTGATAGTTGATCGCATTTTCTGCATTCGTATCGCGTTTTCTTCTTGATAATTGCGTTGCGCCGGCACGATTAGGGCACTTCGATGGAAAATGCGCATCGATCAAACGAAATGGTAAATCCTCGCACTTTCTCTTCCCCCCTCCTACCATGCTTCTACGTTGGAAATATTTTCGTAAAATGTCCCTTGTCGACGGTAGATGAAATTCACTAAATTTTTGTTTCGAAGCGGTAGATTTTTGATATAAAATATAAGCATTACATATAAGGAATGCGTTTATATTTATCTCGCGCAAACGTAATGGTATTACTACTAAAACGCATATATGCGTCCTTAGTCCATGTGACCTCAGCCCACACCGATAGCTTTTGCCAGACGCATATACAGGGTGGTTTGTAACTGGTGGTGCAAGCGGAAAGGGGGTGATTCTACGCGAAAAAAGAAGTCGAAAATGTAGAATACAAATTTCTTTTTTTTTTTTCATTTTTCCATCGAAACAACGATCTACAATGAGATGGGTTATAACGTACCGCACGCGTACCGAGCGCAAATTCAAAGTCGATTTCCTCGAGAACAAAGCCTCGAACGAAAAATGTTTATTCTACATTTTCGACTTGTTTTTTCGCCTAGAATCACCCCCTACCAGCTTGTACCGCCAGTTACCAACCACTCTGTGTATGTCCATAGCACTCTAAGAAACTACCGAAACTATTTGTTCTTTGTTACCTTGCACGAGCAAATTCAAATCAGTTGATAATACTCTCCTCTGATAACAACAAGAAGATAGCCAAGTATTTCGCAAAGATCGTATCGAGAAACAAAAGTATAAAGTATGCAAACGCGTGGTAAGCGTTTCCAAGAAAGCGATACACGGAGCAGGATAGTTTTTCCAAGCGTAAGAGAGGGGTTAGTCCGTCCCCATAAACCTCGCTCGGCGCTGTCCAACCGCTGTCCGCGTTATTTACGCGACTTGAGCTTTGCAAGAATAACAGTAACTTGGCGAATACTTGCGCCGATGGAACGCGCACTGGACTGCGGATACTGCAGGGAATCCGTACAGCTTTCGTACAGTTATAAGTGTAGGTAATTGCAAACGGTCGTAAGTTGCTGGAAGGTGGAACGATACCTTGTAAGGCGTAAGGTATCCTCGGCTCGTTGGAAACTCGAAACCAAGTCTTAGCTACCGCGCGAGACCGGCAACCGCGGCAAAGTTCGCTGCTCCCTGCTCAAAAGTGGCGAGGCCAACTCCAAAGGGTCCTTCGGCTAGATTCATTAGGGATCTTACTGATCCGGGCTGTGTTCCGTGCAGCCACCTTGCCACCAAATTTATCTCGACCGCGTAAACTTCGCTCAGCCGTTGTAAACAACCGGCAAATCCTTCGTCGTTTAAACGTAACTACCCCTAGGCCAGCGGGCCACGTTCGTCGAACGATGTTCCAACCCTCCATGACTTCGCGCAAAAACTGTTTTCCCTGTACGATGATTCAGAAGTAAACTTTCCGCCTTCTCTTTCGCTGACGTCGAAATTCGTCGAAGACGGAAGTTCCAACGAACTGTCTAAGGCAAGTTATATTTATCCGGCCGATAAATCAGCTTGCGCGCTTAGGACTACTAAGAAGTCTACTGGCGTCGTCAAAGTTGGTCGTTACCGGGCGAAATGTTAATCCACGTTAGATCGCAAAACGGCGTACATTCGGACAGGCAGTTCGTTTTCTCTGGCCCGGAAACGTGCGCACGATGCGCGCGAATCTCGTCTTCTCACGCGCGTCATTCGACGTTTTCGCTCGTTGACGAGAGTCAACCTGGCGAAAACTGCACAGAGAGGATATCTCGTGGCGAGCGGGCGCGAGAGGGCCGCATCGCGACGTGGAAGTGGCGTTGCATTTTTCCAGTGGTTTAATTAATCGGCGCGCCAGCATTCCGCTCGGCGCGATATCTCAAACGCGGAAGCGTTATATACGTTGCGTAACTGCGTAACGCGATATATTTCAGCAAACAACGAGTCACGAGGCAAGAAAGTGGCGGTGTTTAGCTCGGTGTACGCGCGCGTACAGCTTTAGCGGCCGCGCTTTATGATTTGTGGGCCCGTGCAACTTCTAGGCATCCATCACATTTAGCGGTTGTGAAACGAGAGTCGAGTTGTAAAACACGCCGGCCAAATGAGGATATACGTGGCGGAAGAAGTGTCCCGGGGTCGTCCCGTTGCGGAGCGTCGCGCGCGCCGGAGGGTAAGTTGGCGGATGGGGTGAGGCGGCGACGGGATTGCTCGGTGGATACGCATGTGCCCCCAGAAAGCGGATTTTATAGCGCCGTTAAGTTAGCTGGACGATTTTCCAAACTCGTGTGATTGTCTTGTCGCGGCGAGCCGGCTATTAAATGGCACGGAAAATAAATATGCTGCGATCTCGCGTTTCGTTTTATACGAGCTCGTCCTTCCCCAAGGATACGTTAAACCGAACGTCCACGTTTTATAGTTCCGATTCTCCGTCTTTGCGTCATAATATCGATACTTGCTGCTGTTTGTCAAATGATTCCTACGTAGACGTATGCATTTTCTTCGCCAATTTTCATACGTCCAAGACTATCGACTCTGGTGTCTGTTGCAACTAGTAATGAAATAATTATCGTGTAGTTAGTAAAGTGAAAAACGCGAATGAACAAGGTAACAAACGATCTAGCAAGTGTAAACTAAAGTAGAGATGTAGATAAATTTACATATCTTCCGTGAAATAACAGAAACGATCTTGGGGGATAGTGAGATGCTTGCCGGGTACGATCAGCGCATATTGGGGCCATTTTTACATTGTGTGTCCGGTATTTTATGATTAAAACGTATCACAGAAACGATCTTGGGTCTGTCTGGCAACTTTCGCTTGCTTCCTGAAAGGATTCCTCTTGGAAACTTCTCGACTTCATGCGTAGACCGATGGATTTGAAATCAAAGTTTGTACGTTCAGTGAACTGACGCACTTAACGAGAAGGCGTCGACTTCTTTAAGCAACAACCCTCGACAAATATACCGCCGTGTAAGTAGGGGGTTGCCCGAGGCTTTCGTCGTTGCTTCATGGGATTAGCTTGATTGCGCGTGGAGGCGTAGGCGCGAGGGGAATAATTGTCATCGCGCTTTCCTTACAGGCTGTTTAACCCGACGCTCCATCCGGCAGCCGATCCAACGCGTCTACTGTTTAACGAATTAGTCGAAGATTTACGCGATTCGAGCTTTTACACGACGTTGTACTTAACGTGTTGCCGACTAGGGGGACTATGACCTACAACCAGTCACGAACATTCGACGAAGCACTTTAATCGCGAGGCAACAAACCGATGAAATCGTAATACAAGCCATGACGTCAGGCGGGAAAGAACGAGACAAAGAAAAGAGAAAAATACGGTAACATAAGGAGACAAATTAAGCGCAAACCCGCGAGAAACCAGGTCCGTGCATTAGTGGCGATATGGTGGATCGATAAAGCGAACGTTGCGAATGTGTGCAGGTGAAAATTACTCTCTCGTAGGATCGAGATAATTTCGCAAGGTGCACGCGAGACCAGCCCCTGTCGGCCGACGAAGCGACCCGAGACGACGTGTCGTGGCCTCTTTGACTCGACCTTCTCCCGTTTCGGCGAAATTTTCTATGGCTCGAGGTGGATGGTATCGAAGAGGAAGATTGCTACGATGCTTTTCACCGTCGTGCCCCGTAGCCGTAAGTCTGAGCAGGGCACGAAGGATGGGAAAGGGGTGGAAAGCACAAGGAGGCAGCTGAATGACGGGATTCATGCCCTGGCTGTGGATTCGTAGAGCCCGTGAATGGAGCTGGCGGAAGGGCTTCGGAAATTAAACGTCCTGTAGATGGTCTTTTTTCGTGTGCGGTAATGTACGGTCTTCTCCCACTCTTTGCTCTCCCGCGCTCTACCACCGCCCCGTTCTTTGCTTCCCTTTCCCTGTTTCTCTCGGGGGAAGGAAGAGGCTGGGGACCTGCCACGACGGCCAGGACAATTTCGCTGCGATAAGGAAGTAGATCGAGACGGCAGATACGCCGCATCCTCCTTTCTGTATATATGCCAGCGTACACGATGTACGGCCGCGTATCCGTGTGGATACGCGCGCGCGTCCGCAAGCATTCGAGGGAAACGCCGTTGCATCGTAGCCTCGTCGTAAAGCACCCGCGACCGGTTAACCGTATTTCCCGTGAAATTAGGAACTCTTTCTTTGGCGCTGGAAAGTGTGCTGGAATTTTGAGAATGAAACGAATTTCCTTTGATAACGCGCGTGTGTATGTTATTAACGAGAGCCGATAATTAAACAGCGGTTCTGTAACGTATCATTCAATAATGGATTACGGAATATCGTTTCATGCTGCTAAATTATGAATTCCTAATGGGGATAATAAATCTCGATTTATTAATATTAATACGTCGATTGTTATGTATATGAATTCTAGGTTTCTTGTACATAGTAATAGTATTCGCTTACTTCATCGTGAAACTTGTATTCTTACCAGTAAATTATTTCTTTACACTGTTATTATTCGCAGCATAGTTCATGCTGTTACTACCTTCGCAACTCGTAATTACATAATTACGCATATAATTGATTATCTAACTACTAATTAATTCCTACGCTCGGTCACCCATGACACTCGAGTCTGCTCATGATTATCGCCATATTAAAATGTGTAGCATGTGTAGCACAGGTAACTGGCGGTACAAGCGGAAGGGGGGTGATTCGAAGATATAGAATAAATTTTTTTTTAATTTTTCCATCGAGACAACGATCTACAGTGAGATCCGTTATAACGAGACGCGGTAAAGTGCAGGCGTACCGAGGGAAAATTCAAAGTGGATTTTCTCGAAATCAAAGCCTCGAACGAAAAATTTGTATTCTGTATTTTCGACTTGTTTTTTCGCCTAGAATCACCCTCTTTCCGCTCGTACCAGCCACCCTGTATACTTGACGGACTGCGACAGCGATATTTCGCAACACGGCAATATTTACAATAATACGAAATGTTATAAGAAAAATTGCCAAAATATAGATAATAAAATCGCGTAAAAAGACCGCGATACAATTGAAAGACCTGCGAAGGGTGAAACGTTCGTTCTACAAATCGATAAATCTAAAGCTGTACAGTATCTGGATAATATATTCGGCGATCAAGCCGATCTAAACTACAGGAGTCGTGACTTCAATAGCAACCGGTGATCAAGATTCGACGTGCATAGAACGATCGATGGCGAATGAAAATGTACGAGAGTAGGAACGCGTGTCGCAGTCGTATAACCGCGACATTGACTTTCACTCGTGATGCCGAGGCGCATCACTCCGGTCGCGGAAGTTCGACTCGTTCGGAAGGCAATCGGTCTTAGAGGTGTTTTCACGATGTTGCCGGAAGTATTATGTGGTTTCACGTGAACGCGATCTGCTGTGCGCGACATCGATCAAGCCTGCTGGAAGAAAGTTGAACCGCGCAGTAACTTAGCGTCCTACTTTGCTTCTTGACAGTCTATGCGCGCCTTGATCGATGCTATCTCTTTACGTAACGCATCGCTACCATGTACGATACATCGTACAATATGCATTCAGTTTGTCTATGCGATCAATTGAGTAACGACCACAGCTACGAGTATCTCTGTACGAAAATTCGAAACACTGAAAACACGTTGGAAGAGTAAGGAGGAGATTGGAAACGAAATTTCGCTTTACGCGTGTTTCATTCGATTTTAAGAAGAGAAATCGGCAACAAGGGAGTTAAAGCTGGTTAAACCGACTAGCCATCGAGGTGAAACCGACACATCTTAATTTCCTGTCAAAATATTGACAACGAAGCGGCCATTAGCATTATGAACGACTCGTACTGGGTCAGTACCGGTTGGCCGGCTTCGCCGGCTGTTTAGTTATTGTTTCCGCTACAGATTATAGGGATGGGGTCTTTATTGCCCTATGGCAGTAATATAGGTATACCGACTCACCGATACACTCCTACGAGCTTACGTATACATTCACGTGTAGGCTTGTGCAAGCTCGCACCTGTTGGCGCCTGCGATTATGGCCGCAATAACATTCCGTCAAATTGCGAACACGTACCTAGACCTTCTAACCCGACCTAAGCTGCCAGAAGCATTCCGGTAACCGCGTGATCGTCGTGACTTACTTTTGCTACGTTTCTATTTTCCTATCTTTCCTTTTTTTCTTTCTTTTTTTTTTTTTTGCTATTGCATCTCGTAATTATTTGATATGA
This sequence comes from Bombus bifarius, assembly GCF_011952205.1. Taxonomy (NCBI): domain Eukaryota; kingdom Metazoa; phylum Arthropoda; class Insecta; order Hymenoptera; family Apidae; genus Bombus; species Bombus bifarius. The sequence continues at coordinate 2,337,848 of NW_022884354.1, forward strand.
ATTCTCGATAAAAATCTCAAGGATCCGGATGCCACGATAGATTTCTCTCGATTTATATTTTACAGAACGGCCCACGAGCTTTGACGGATCGACGGGGCAGCAGGTGCGTGGTAGAAATTGTGACGCGGAGAGCAATAGTCTCGTGTAATTCGGTAGGGACTAATAAAAGGCTCCGTAATATATCTTCGCGGCCAACTTTTTTCTCCCGGGCGCCCGTTTATATTTATTTCGCGTGTTCGCGTGTTTTTGCGGACTTTTTCGGAGCTAATATTGTCCGGCAAAACAAATACGTGAAACGGAAAGGAGACCGGGCTCCGATTCATTGATTTTACGTCGCAACATTATTTATCGTCCAATATATCGAGCTTGTCGATACCATTCGTTGCGTCATGCGCCATAATAACGGTATCTTCTTCAAAATTGTTCATTGGCAGACTCGAGAGCGGGCGAGCGGCGAGACCGGGACGTTCGCGCATTAAATTCTTCCGCCAACGGTTGACGAACGAACGTCGCGGATGATGCACGTCCTCCTTCTCTCTTTTCCAAGCTCCCCCATGTTATCAACGTTCACCGTTGGCCGTGGGGAAGAGAAGAAGGGAGGTGATACACCTCTGCCTCTCTAAATTCACCGACGTGGAGGTTGAGGCTCGATTTAAATTTGCCCGAAGTGGAATTGGCCGTGTGGTGAAACACAATTTCGCGGCGAGTTCATTCTCCCTGCGAAATTCGAATTAATGCGACGACGTACGAATTGACTTTCTGAATTATTGCCAGCCGACCGAACCAACTTTCAACGGGCGGCGTGCGCGCTACCCTCTAATGAAAAGAATTTCCGATGAAATTGCCCGCCTGCCCCGACCGATGATTCCCGCTTTGAGGAACGCCTTCGGCTCTGATACTCGCTAGAAACGAAAACGCGACGCAAATATTTACGAGATACCGCGTCGACGTGTTTGGTCAACAGCGAGCAGGAAGGGACGCGTGTTTTGGTCCGCAAAGGCCGATGAATTATCCTCGCTGGGCTTCCAACGCCTTTTCCATATTCGCCCCAAGGAAACGCGTTAATTTTTCGATTAACAAATCTCCATTTATCTCTCGATACCTGTCACAGATTCCGTGCATTTAAAACGAGAGAAACAGATGGGACAGGAAAAAAGACGATATAGACGAGGAGAAAAGGAAGAAAGGGAGAAAGCGACGCGAGTAACGAGTCGATGCAGCAATGAAGGCTGCGCGAAAACAGGAAAGCCGAATGTGATAAGGGAGTAATTAAATTCGTACACTCTTTGCGCGTCGATAATTCGCGCCGAGGTAGGCTGCAGATTCCGGTAGCACCGAGAGAGAAAGAGGGATAGAGAGAGAGAGAGAGAGAGGGAGAAAGAGAGAGAAGGAGAGAGAGCAGTTGTAGAGGATACACGGCGCGGCCACCACGTGGTTGCACAGAGAATCGAGCATGTGTGCGGAGGAGCGGCCACAAATCACCATTACTCGATGTGTATCGCGACGCTATATAATTATACCTATAACGCCAAGCACCAGGTAATGGCTCAATCCTGCATGTGCATGCGATGATAACCAGGCCTGAAGGTGGGCCACTAGGTGGGGTCTTGGTAACCCGCGAGATTCAAATTGCTCGCGTCCGATTGGCTCGCGTCGAGTCACGTGGTCCGTTGCGTCATCGTGGCCATCCTCGTGAGCGCCGGAGCCTGCCAAAGGGAGTGAGAAAGAACGAGACGAAGCGAGTGTGCGCGCGAGAGAAATGACGCGAGAGGGAGAGAAGACAGAGACATCGAAGCTGTCCTTAGAGCACGCGAGTACGATTACTTCGTGGAAAGAAGACGACGAACGATTCTCGTAAATAAGGATAGATCGAGAACGACGAGGAAGAGACTGATGGTGACCGGGAAGAGGAACGAGGTTAGAGAAGATGGAAACAGAAAGAGAGAGAGACGGCAGGCCTATACCCTACGTCGTGCCCCCTCCCGCCATTAACAACGCCCTTGCATATAAATCCCCGTCTCATCTGTGTGCGGGCGGGCATGTGTTAGGGGACCGTTTGTCTCCGTCTTGATCGCGCGTCCTCTATATCGCTTGGTCTCCGTTCACAGTCAGTTTTCTCTCTGTCGCTAATTCTCTCTCGCTCCCTCGGTCCGGATTCCCCGCCTTTGCACTGGCCGCAGGACAGCCGGGACGAGGCACGAGGCAAGAGGAGCGTTCGAGGGGCCGTGAAACCGACGGAGAGAGCGGACGAGAAAATGCCGGGCGAGGAGGAAAGCGAGAACGCGTGGCAGGGCGAGAGAGAGAGAGGCAGGGATTTCTAGGCGGTTAGAGGGAGACGGAAAGGCGAAGGAGCGAGGCAGAGCCACGAACAGAGAGAGAGAACGAAGGCAGCGCCGCGTGGCGGTACGAGGTGGGGACTATCGGGCCGTAAACCATCCGCGGTGAACATTTAACTCACGTATTGCCATCCGACAAGTTTGCTTTGGCCCGCGAGAGAGCGTCACCCGAGCGAGCGTCCGACGTCGAAGCGAGCCTTCCGCGAAACACGCGAGGAGGTGGATCAGAGCCTTCGACTTCACGTGGCTCTAATCCGTTCCGTTTCGTATCGTTCCGTTCCAGACAAAACCACCGACTTCTCGTTCACCCTCGTTCCGGGTCCTCGATCGTGCCTGCTCTCCTTTTTATTTCGCGCGACCAGCTAACATACAGACGGGGATCCGCGACGCGACGCGACGCGCCACAACCAACCGGAATCACGTATCGTCAGCTGGGAAATCGTTCCAGCGCGGAACGATCTTCCCTGAGATCTCGAGTCTACGCACCATCAACCGGCGAGATAACCTCTACCATCCTGCCGACGCGGACACCTTTTGGACCACCAGTCAGCCGACACGGAACATCCGGATGCAACAACCGATTCCGGTCTGAACGATCGCTATCATGAACAAGAAACGAGCGCGACCTATCCTTCCGCAAACGATCCTCTGCTTTCGTTGAGTCTTCCGGCCAGCCGCTACAGGGTAAGTCGTCGTTCACCTTATTTCTTCGACGAGTGTACGCCTCTATTTCGAAAAACTGTGCGATGTTGCAACGCGAACGTAGGTAGACGTTTCGTACACGCGGCCAAACCACTCTCCTAACCTATTCGATCAAACAATTTTCGATGACATCGCGACAATGTCTCTCCCGCCAAAATGTAGGCTCAGTGCACATGCTCGGGTGATTGAGGTTATCGTGGCAAAGAATATTAATTCTTAGCGTAGCTCACCGATATCTGACGTCGATGTAAACTAGCGCGATACTCGAAACTATAATACGTTCCGGAGAATATGTTCGATTTCGCGATCGCGACGCCCGCCGCGAGAAAGAATAAATGCGTGCACGTGGTTCGCGTGAACGTATGCCATGAAACGACCCCCGCGATTCCAGATAAACGCAACGATATTTCTTTTTCCCCGGCTACGTACGCTTGCACGTACAGTGTATAGATATCAATTACGGAATTAATCTCGGTCGGGGGAGCGTGCATCAATTTTCCTTGTATCTCGTTCTGTCAAACGGGTGTTTTACGACCGGCGTTAATGAAGAACTATAACTGAGTGGACGTGATACGCTTGTAATGCATCGAGGCTCGGCATAATAACGTCTAGCGATAAAACGTCGCCGCCCGTCTGTCCACCGAGAAATTCACCGACAGGACTAGTGCCAAATGATAAATAATCGTCTATTTGAACCTAATAGTTACTTTTGCTCTTAAGCTGGCGATTCGACGCGTTTCATCTTGCCTTCTAACATTACTCGAAAAGTACCTCGTATATTTTCAACGTCGTTAGATACAGTATCTTGTTCTTCGAACGATTCACAGTTCCTCAAACTCGCAGCTGGGCTAGTTAGATGATAATATCACTACAATTTCTATCATTTATCCCGCGTTATCCCGATTGTTCCGATCGATCACGTTTAAGTTCGAGTTTCCCACGGAAAAAGGGGGAAAACTGGCCGAAAATAAAGTGAGTTTGGTATCGCAAGGCCCGGGGGTAAAATAGGTGGTGTGTACCGCACCGACGCCTGACGGGGACCATAAATAAGGATCCGACGGTCGGTGCGGCTGCAGCCAGTGATAAGCGTTCCTTTGCCCCCTCCAGCACCCCTTCTTTCGAGTTTCTTCTTCGTCCTCTTCTTCCCGCTCGAACACCTCGAAACGCCTTCTCTGATACCATGCATCTTCACTTAGGGGTGGAACGAGGATTATTCTTGTTATTGTCGTTCGACCCGATTGCGCGGTGAAAAAGTTGGCCTACCAGGAATTTACCCCAATCGAAAATTTGCAGACAAGACGTCGGTAATACCTGTGACTTTGTAGTATTTTCTTCGAAGTTTCCCAGTGCGGAATTGCTCGGAGAAAAATGATGACATGGCGTTTCGCCACATACAAGCAGCGTAACTCGTACAACGCTTGAAACTGGATTAAACTACAGTTTCGAATTAATTCGCCGGCCCTGTTAAAATACATACTAGCTGGTTGCAACCGCGCGAGATTATTGCAACACTTGCAACCCCTGTAACACACGGGTATAATTAGTTTGTCAAAGTGACAACGCTATGCTTTTTTGTCCCCCTACGACGGAGACACGTCCCAACGGTACGATTCGACGATCCTCTTACGAAACACGTCGTTTCTATTTGGAATAAGCTGTTGCTACAATTGGACGTTTCGTCTACATTCAAACACACCTACGCAATTAAACGATACAACGTTGCTTTGTGTCGAGTTTCTTTCAAGAATCTCGAACGATATCGTAGGCTAAATCTGGCAATAAATCCACGGGTTCGCGGAGGCGTAAGATGGTAACACGGTCGGTCGACCTGTATTGCCGCGAATATCGTATCGGGGGTTGGAAACACACGAGGTGGCTGAACGTTTCCTAACTGTGTAACGTATAGGTGGAGCTGGGCTCCTTCATCCCCTACGGGCAGCACGAAGCGACCATTTCTCATATCAGTTTAGCCGACACTTTCGAGAACTTGCTCGTAGAGCCCGGGGCGTCGCGACGTCACCCGATGCCTCTTGCCCTCTTGCCTCCTCGTCTACCTTCCGCCTCCAACCCTATTCCGACTCTTCCACGACACCTTGCCTACATTCGGCTTCCTCCCTTTCTCAACAACCCCCTCTTTCAACCCTCGTCTCATACTTCAACTTCCATTTGCGTTCAAGATCGTCCCCGTTTTATCCTGTGACTCGCTCAGATACGGAGAAGCACACGCACGTGCGCGTCTTTTCTCTCCTTTGCTCTGCTTCTTTTCTACCCTGTTGGCAGTCGCAACCCTCGCAGTCGGCCGTGTGCCCGCGGCTGCGAGATAACCGATGCCCGAAACTTAACAAATCCAACCGCAGATGATGAAGAGCTGCGCGACCTTCTGGATCAACTTTGGCCAAGAGAGAGTACGCCAAAGGTAGCAAAGATTATTTTATGCCCCAGCGAAAGTCGTCTGCGTTTGCATACTCCTCGCTGTATCGCCGATTTTATCGTTTGGAAAATGTATTAGGTGGTCCGAGAAGATCCTTTCCTTTTTTTAAGGAAACAATCGATGCACATTTTCCGTTTTCTATTATTTTCTCCAATTACGTATGATCCATTTTGTTCTATCAAAATAAGGATCACAACGTTCGACAGATTAGGTTTCATATTTGTATAAAGATGCATCGTTGTAGAAGACGTGTCTGTAAAAGATAGAGACACTTTTAACGCAACGAAATTTTTCTCTGTCGCTTGTTCACTGTCATTTAGTTCCAAGTCATAGTCTACTCCTGCAGCGTTCTGTCTATTAGTGGATTGTAAGATAGGTATAGACGATTTACGGTTCTTTATCGGGTAATATAATGACGCATTTAGGTGTGTTGTTATTTTGCAAAAAAATTCCCCGTTGATTCGGCGGGCACCGGGACCGTTTCGGTCTTTTTAACTGCAATCATCCAGGTTATGCGACTCGCATGTCTTTTTGCTTCCAACCGCAAACCTATCTTCCTAAATTTCCGCGAATTTAATACCGCGACCGGTCACGTTATATATCGCTGAACGTGAATTAAGTGTTTTCGCAGGTGTTATACGTTATTCAATAAAAAGTAACGGTTTCAAGACACAGTTAAGCCTGATAAATGGCCGCCTAGATAGTATTTTTAAATGGGCGGGGAAGGGGTAGCCGGGCGCATTGCTCGTATAAATTCGTCCAATCTTCCAGTTGAGCGCGGAGAACTCGCGTATTTCTATTGAATTCAATAATTCAAACGCGGATACGCTATATCACACAGAGCATACCAAATGGCGCTACTTGCACGTGCTCTTAATTATCGGTTCAAGTAATGATCCGGTTACCCGCGATTCGTAAATTCAATTTCTCGCATCGTAGCTTGTCATCCTGAGAAATCATGCACGATTGAACGCCGTGATTTGGAAACCATCGTTTCCGTGTCGAGTAGAGAACAGATACGATCTTCCATCGGGAAATTCTGTTCGAAAATCATCGAGATCTCCGCAATTTCTCTGTCAATTCGTAAACGCGCGTTCCTCAGCACCCGAGAAATGTTTTTCGTGCAAGCTCGAAGGCATAGACGCGTTTTAGAACAATTTTAACGCAGAGCCGTAGCGGTGGGAAGCTGAAACCGAACGCGCTTGACGTTATGGCTGCCGTCGGATCGTTCCTCGATGGCAGGTCGCTCGGGACGTCAAAACGTACCGTAAACGTTAGCCCGCGAGAGTTTCGAAATTAGCGCACAGAAGCAGAAACAACATTCCTGGCGTGACGGGGGACGATATCGCGAATTTATCACGCTCGCTAAACGCACTTTTGAATATTTTGTCGGAGGTGCCGATGAGTGTATGTAACGCGGAATAGTTGGGTGACAAGCTGTTTCCAGTCTCTTTACCAGTTGATATAATTTCGCGTAAGAAATATGCCCGTCGCGCGTCAGCCTCGCCAAGCGCGTTACATAAAGTAAGTAAATTAATGATCGGGTAGTTAAACAGCAAATGTATCACACGTGGAGTAGGTATTTTGAATTAATGGCCGACTATTAATTTCCGAAGCAGTTTTCAACTCCTCGGCCGAACCGGTATCCCTGCCATGATATTTTTCTCTCGGTTACGAGCAAATTGTTGCCGATCCTCCGCGCAAATTAATTCATTCGATCGGCTTCTCGATCCGGCACGCTCGAAATTGCTAATATATTGGACACCTCCTCTTCCGTTCGTGCATGCAGAATAATCCCCGTGAATCGTTGCAATTACGCCTGCAATTATTCCTTCCGATCGCGATTTCGTTTCCTGCGATTTCGTCCTTGAATCTTCGCAAAACGATGCGAATGTTCGCGCCAATGCCACCCTGATCGAGCGGAGCGGCGCGCAGGCGTGCGCTTCATAATTGAGAACACCGTGTTGCCGATCGCGAATGTTCCGCAATTTCGCCCTGTCATGCAACATTCAGGCGAATAAATCGCGAATTAGAAGACGTAAATCCGAACGAACGCGTCGAGGTAGGAAAAACACGGGTGGCGAATCGGGTCGTGGTTTGCCGGTCCACTTTTAATGCCGAAACATCGCCGGACATTGTGTTCCGTTACACTTTGAAATTCCTTTCGGTACATTCTTCACGGATCAGGTTAAAAGCCGAAGCGTCGCCTATGAGAGTGACCTTAACCGTAGCAAAAAATATTTAAATCGGCTCGTTTGAAAGTACAATGGGATTGTTTTGCGGCCTGGAGGAAACGCGCGAGTCGCTTTCAGGAGGAGATAGGCGCACAAGGGTAGGCCACAACGGGAGCCAGACCCGAGGGTGTGAAAATGTTTTTAGAGCAAGGTCAAGCGCAATTGCATCACCTGTACGTACCTTCGACTTCTACCTGGCTAAGCTAACACTGAAAAACGAAGCTAGCCACGGCCGTATCCATAAATTCGAGCGGTCGTAACGAAAAAACAAGTCAAAATGCCTAAAACTAGGTAGTTACGGAGGATGTCTAGTAACGGTACAACGACTTCGACCTTTTTGCGGCCGAAGGTCACTGCTCTGTCGTTTCCACAAGCGTGCTGTTTGCCTCGATGCCTGCTCGTTCCCAGGACACTCGCGTATATCTCTACGGTCACGATTTTGACTGTTGTGAAATACGAGAATTCCAACATGATATCGCTGCTTGCGGAATCTTTTGCAACGGACTGACGCGACCACTCGTCGCGTTTCGTGCTATACGAGATACGCATTCCATCGAGAGAGTCGTTAAGCAGAAACATCGGAAATACGTGGATATTTGATCTTCAATCGGGCGAAACTGATAATTCGACGGTTGCATTAGCCAGGGGAGGATTATCTGGAAAAAGCCGGACGACGGCGGAAGCATAGCACCAGTGCAGTTTGTCGTAAATCATAAATCACGACGGCCCATCGAAACGGACGACATTTACGCTAAAACGATTAAGTATGTCTCGCGTCGATGATTTACGAAGTCGTTGCAGTCGGAAAGAATACAGACGACAGAAGGAGCAAAACGAACGACGGAAAGAACATGGTGGAGGGTGGAAGGGGGCGAAAGAGAGGAACCGCGACAGGGTAAGCTGAAACGAGAGACGGAGGAAGAGGGAAGAGCGCAGGGTATCGCGAGACCATGATCGATTAATGAATTCGACTTGGAACGGATAAGACACGAAGAAACCTCTCTCATTTGTAAGTTGAATTATGACAACGATCGCTCCGGCCGTTCGTTAGCCATTATTTATAAATTCAACGTTAAATGGGCAGGTTGGATATGAAAAGTCCGTCGGCCGTCCGGGGAGGAGACGGCCAGAAGAACAGCGGGACGATAATGGACGGGCAACAACGAAGAACCGGCGATTCCGTTGTTGCCGTCGTTGATTTATAAGTTCAACTCCAGACGGACAATATTTTTGTTTTAATGCTCCTTTTATCCGAAAGTGTACGTGCCCGGACTGCCGGATGGGTGCGAGGTGGACATAGGTGGTTGATGATGTCACTCGCTTTAAGCGAGCGAAAACTCGAGGGAAGGAGAACGGGAGAGGGAACATCGTACGAGGCACCGGACATCGGGACTACACGGTGCCTAGTTTAAGCTGGGTTGTCGCGATGGCACACAGAGATTACATCGTACACTGCGGAATATACCGAAGGTGTCGGCGACGATTCTTAGCTACACGAAGATTCTTAATAGCCGGTCTCGCCGTATGACTTGCTTTAACGCTTGATCCTTGCTACACCATTTCTTTGCGCGCACGATGCCCGCTACTTTTCACGGCTTTCGAAAAATCTCTCTACGAGATAGTGTCGCCTTTATGGAGCTGCACGTTTTATGGAGAACCGTGGTAGAGTAACAAGTGTGAGAAAGGTGAAAGAAAGAAAAAGAGAAAGGTACGAGAACCAAGGTTCCTGAATAAAAATCTTCCGGTCCTAGTAACAACGTCTTATGTAATTCTACCATCTGTTTTCTAAACTGGAATATCGTTGCGTCCGTAAGAATTGATATGGCGGCAAACAGAGTGTGACTGATTAACAGACTTATACCGTTACGGTAATTAATGAATATTCGCTGATAAAAAAAAAAAAAGAAGAAAAGAGAAAAAAGAAGTAGAAGGTTTTTCGGCGTCAATGCTTGCTGCAATTTCACATATCAACGAAGGCAACGAGTTCGATACGATTGCGAACAATTAAACGCGGGCAATTAAATCTCCGTCGAATACGCGATAAATTGCCGAGATCTAGACGAAACAATTTGTTGGACATTAATAATTAGTAGTTCGTTAGCAGGCGTAGAAGGTGCAGTGGCGCGGAGATCGCCCCCGATTAGACACTCGGTGGAACGGGTTCCTCGATCGTCGGCCGTTTTAAAAGTCAGAGAATTGCGCAACGGAACGCTGCCTCTAATTATAATTGTTCCATTGATAGCATCCACGCATCGGCCAGAGCCCTGGAATGGAAAAGAAGTGCGTGGCTGACGCATTGGGGAATTTTTCTTCAGGCTGGAACGCGCTGGAGCGCGCGCTGCCGTGGAAATGCGGTTTGCATACGTTCGTAACGCGCCACACGATGCCGTACCCGCGACATCTGATTAACATGAGAGGCCTGAAACACCTGTGTGCCTCGATTCACTCGAATAATTATTCGCGAGTTCGTTCGGTTCACGACGTTCGCACAAGGACGCGCATTAAACATTTTCTCCGTTTCGTTTAACGGTCTGTCCATGCGTAGCATCCATTTTTACCGAACGGTCGTGAAAAACCTGCGACATTTCCTTCTGCAGCGCGTTTACCATTTGGTCGAACGACCTTGTTGATTATTAGCGCGCGCAGACTTGTACTTCCGGCGAACGAGTTACGGGAATCGCTAAACGATAATTTAGCGAAACTTTGGCAAATTTTCTAAATATCCATCGAATCGTTTTTGCTTACGTTCGATCGAGTACCACTGCGAAGTCGGTTCGACGTAAAAGAAACAACCGGGGATACTCGCTTTTTGTCCGCTTCTTTTTCCTCCAACGTTGCCGTAACAAACGACTAATGGCCGGTTTCGAACGGCCACTTCGTATTCGACGTTCATTGAGTCATAAAAGCCGATAATGATCGCTAAACTGCGCGATCTTGCGTACGGTTGTACGCTAACCAGCCAACAGTTTTCTCCATTAGGATAGGGAGAAATTATGCGAACCGGATAGAAGAAAAGGAAGGTCGCGAAGAAATGAACTTATAAGAAATAAAAGTAACGTTTACGCCTTCGAGCTCGCAGTTGCATGTACGACGCGTACATCGGAACGTTTCCTATGTGCTTGGCAGGTGTTACTGTTTATGGGAATCCCCTGGAACAGCTTATCCGTGCGCGCGCGATGAGGGAGCCTCCGATAAGGAGGATAGCGGTTAGCTTTCGCTTAACCCGGTTCTAATTATGGTATTCCCATTCCGTGCATTATATTCCGTATGTACAGGGTGTGTCGTGTAAACGTTAGCTCGCGGGTTATTTTTCAAGAGGCCTAGAAACGATGGAAAGTAACGTTAAATCTATTCCACAAGAACGTATAATACAGAAATGAAATTTATTGTATTCGAGCGATTAGCATTTTGTAGGAAGGATTATTATCGCGCCTAACAAGCTCGTCTAATTGTTCGCGATTTGATTTGAAATAACTGCGAAGAATAGACGATTTAATGGTGAGGGAATAAAGATGTTGCTTCGATGTTGTTTATCTTATCTTTAATTCAACGATTAAACGCATCGGCGAATACCGTCAAAGTGGCGAACATCTAACTCTTAGAAATGTTTGATTTAACGTTTGGCGAGCACGGGACCTCGTTACCGTTGCGAGTGAGTAATTCTCGGCCGCTCCGTATACACTGTATATAGCCCCTTACGATCATTACTCCGCTACCCGGTTACGTAGTAACCGCGAAGTTGACCATGATAAAACGAGAAACTGGTTCGAGGACCATGCATGCGATAGAGCTGTTAATGATAAATCGAAATATGCAGACTGTAAAGAAAGGTATCGGACGTGGCGGTAGCTACGGGGCTACACCTACACAAACATGAATATACATGTGTGCACGGATATCGATATCTTTTGCTCGCTGCCACACAGCCGAGGGAATCTTCCTCTCGTTGGTTTGGTCGCGTCACTCGGATTTACGTATCCTCGTTTCACCCTCTACCGAGAGAGCCTGCTTAATTAAGCGTTTAAGAGATGAAACTGGTTCTGATGTTCTTCCTTCTGCTCGTTGTTCTTTCGCCGCACGCATATGCTTACGACACAGCTGTTGCCGCGGCGGAGTTAAGTTGTCCGACTTTTGAGGAGCGCCGATTGTCTTCGAAATTAATTAAACGTTTCCACGAGTCGCGACGTCTCGTTCCCCTTGGTCTTTGCCCCCGTACCTCGCCTGTGTCTAGTCGTCTGTCTAACAACAATGCCTCCTTTTAACCGATTTCAAGTCGTCTCTAGGCCGAGACCAGGCGTCCAATATGTTGCGTGTTCGTTTACCACCAGCGAACACGATCTTCCAGCGTTATCTCTCTTTCTCTTCTTTCTTTCTTCGGACGTCCTGTGAACCGAAGCTCGAGTTTCACCGAAAGCGATTTATATTCCCGATTATGCAATAAAACCGTCTCGATACACTATTTGCCTGCTGCCTGTTTCTTGCACGTTCGTTCACGAGAAATATCGAGGGAATATGTTTCCAAATAGGCGGTTTCGTGAAACGCATTGAATCAAAACGCGTAACGGAATCGCAACCGGACTGTGTACTACGTCTTATGAGGTGTTCCCGTTGTTAAGTACGATTTACCGTAAATTCTAGAGATTTTATCGGTTCACATCCCGCGGCATTGCTCGGGCTCGTGTAGGAATGTCGTTTTGTAAGCGTTCGCAGCCGCCATTGATACCGAGGCGAGCCACCACGCTGTTATCTCTGACCTCTGAGAACAATCGAGTGATCGTTCTATTTCTTTCGTATCATCCTGTGCGAAGCTCGTCTAAGTTTTCCTCCTTTTTTTTTTTTTTTTCTTTTCCTCGTTCGCCGTTGTGCAAAGTACGCTGCTGCGCGCACGAGTGCCTCGTTATTGAAACCTTGAATTTGAATTGAAAATTGAATATGTAACTCGCCTCTTAATCGCGTGTAACGTTGGTACGCGGCTTGTACTCAGCGCACGTATTTTTTGCATTTCTGAAATGCGCTCGCGTATGTCGTAAGCTGAAAGACTGCAAAGTGCGATACGACACGTCGTTGCGCCTACCTGTACCGACGTTTTTATCTTACCTTTCTATTTAAATGCTGCGTCGCTAGGTACTCTCTACAGCAAACTTTGCTTCTGCAGTAAAAGGGAGTATAAGGAATTCCATCTATTTCTACATTCTCTTCATTTAAATATAAACACGTTTGCGCGAACGATTTTTGACAGCAAACAACCCTCTGTTGCTTGAAACAGCATCAACTTTGTGATCGACAACCGTCAAAGTTCACTGCAATCTAAACGACTAATTTTTCTTGACTAAAACAATTAATTCAAACGGATAGAGTATAAGGAAAATTGTTCAAACAAGGAGTATTTTACACTCTCTACAGCAAACTTTGCTTCTGCAGTAAAATGGTACATAAGGAATTCCATCTGCTTCTACATTCTCTCCATTTGAATATAAACACGTTTGCGCGAACGATTTTTGACAGCAAACAACCCTCTGTTGCTTGAAACAGCATCGACTTTGTGATCGACAACCGTCAAAATGTACCGGAATCTAAACCAGCAAATTCGATACTTTTCTTGACTAAAACAATTAATTCAAACCGGACAGAGTATAAGAAAACCTGTTCAAACAAGGAGTACTTTACACCGATTACTTTACACCACAAGAATGTTTCAACATCTTGTCTTTGCACTCGCATATAACTCAAACGCATCATTCTAAATCACTTGAAATCTCAGACGAGTTGCCCGCAAGCAAGCGAGAGCCCTTGGTCCTCGTTGGAAGAAATTGATAAGAAGAGCGCGTAACGGGATAAATGACAAAAGGGCCTGGTCGTGGTGCAGGTGAACGAAAGGAGTAGGTAGGGATAGGTAGGGAGAGTCGGGTGTAGGTGTAAAGTGAGCGTGATCGTAGGATGGATGAGCGAGGGGTACCAAGGGGGAGTGGTCACCGGTTGAAGTCTCGTGCTGACCTATTCCTTTCTGTGCCGCAGCAGTGCATTATGGCCGCTCTACAAGGCTCTTGGCCTCGGGTCTGCCTCGATCACCATAGACGGTCTCCGGCGTTTGTCTAAACGCCAATGCGTTATCCTTTGGTTTCGCGCGCGGATCACTGGCTGAAATCTTCGAGAATCGAAAACGTTTCGCGTTCGCGACCGTGCTTCTTTCTCTTTCTCTGTTCTTTCTCTCTCTCTCTCTCTCTCTCTTTGTTTGTCCTTCTGCGTCTCTGTGGTCGCGGTTGGCCCACAGTGGAACGTGGCCACGCTGGTGTTTCCTGATGGCGCTGCTCGCCGTATCTGTGTACGTGTGAGCAGCAGTGTGTCAGCTCGTCGAGACCGACGAGGGGAACAGCGGAGAGTTTGCCGGAAAGCAGAGAGGGGACTTGTGTCGTTGCGGCACAATGGGACCACTACTGCAACGCTGTAAGTATCCCGAGAGCTTACAGACTGATCTCTCTCTCTCTCTCTCTCTCTCTCCCTCGGCTCTCATCTTACTCGACCTCTCTTCTTCCCTCGTTGTCCGGTGCTTATACCCCGTGCACTTTCGTTCTTGCAATAGTCTCTCAAAGCTTTTGCGCCGCCGGGCTTTGGCTACCATCGGTGCACGGGTATTTCTGGGATTAAGAACCCGGCTGGAAGCGTACGCCAGGCCAACTGGTGCGCTAGAATCGGCCGAGAATCCGGTAAAATCTAAACGGCCGTAGCGTACGACCGTGTCCTCGTGGTATCCGTTTCGCGATAAAGTCTACTTTCCAAGTGGATCGACGACCACGAGGAGAAAAAGAACGAGGGAAATTTCCACGCGTCGCGTCCATCGAATATCGCCTGGAAAACTGTAGTCGAGCGCGTTGGTCGAAGAATCGAAGCTGATGAGTCGCTTACTTACTTCTTTTCTCTTTGGTCGTTGCTGCGTTCCAGGTCTAAGTGGAAAATTATAGGATGGCGAGAGCGCGGTCAGTGAAACGTGGTACCGTAACTATCCGATCGAAGTTGGGTTCGCGGGTACTGGAACAGCGCGCGAGCTTAGGAGAATCTAGAGAGACAGACCAACCGGTTCGCGACTTTGGCGGCCGCCATCTTCCCCTCTCCGTTTGTCTGTTTCGCCTCGCGTGAGAACCTGCTCCCTATATATCCACCTTTCTGCACTCTGGGCTACTCTGGCCGAGAGTTCCGTTTACGAATTTTTTTCTCCGCGCATTTTTTGTCGCCCCTTAACGACCGAACAAAGCGAGCCATTTTTATCGATAAAAAGCGTTCTTTTTTTGACCCGCCAATCTTCTTCGGACGAACGCGAAAGCTGTTCCCTGGTTCGATCCTAGCTGCGTACTAAGAATATACCGTGTGTATGTTGGAACGAGAGTAGGAACCGATGATCGGAAGAAACGTGAGCGAATGGAGGATTACGTACGCGAAAAGATTAATGAAATGTTGACCGTTACGCGCCAGCCGTGGTAACAGTCACGCGATCATCTTAAAGAGGATTAGCGGACGAAGCGCGACGCGACGTCGCGCAGAGGATGAGTTATCATCTACTTAATTTAATTATACGTGCCAGTGTTTTAAGATGCGCAGGATTTTTACGCTCCACGAACCATAATGCAGCGTGCTCTGTCCACCTCTGGTATAACTCACTGCCGCTGCTTCTTGCATTAACGTTTCGCGTGCCTTTTGCCGGAATTTAATATTCATTCGTCGCCTTATCGCCTTACTAATTTTCTCTTTGCCTGCGCGCAATATTTCCTACGAGATTCCAACTCGAATGTACGATGACAATGACAAACGTAACAGTACGAAATCCATTTTTACGTACAAGATAGAGCATTTAGGCTGTAAGCCGTGCAGTTTTGTCGATAGAAACAGGGTCAAGCTACGAGCAGGACACCTTTGCCTGCAGCTTGATTATCCTTGTCCTCGTTACGCGATAACAACGCAACCAGAACGTAGCCAGAGCTCGAAGAAGCTCGTGCATCGAGCTGAATTCCACTGTACGCAACACGTACAAATCGAGGCAATTAAACGTGCGTAACGCGTGCTAGTGCTATTCGTAGTTACACGCTTGATGCTGTGTCTAATTCATCAAGAAGGGACGTTCGTATTCCAGCAACGCAATGCTGCACCGTTGCGCCTATGTACTTTTAGCTTCCATCACATCCTTGAGCCTCCATTTTCATGACCTTCCAATGAACTTTCAATCGTATCGTCCACCAGTGAAAAAAGAAACCGAAGTGGTAACAGATTTAAATAGACTTGCCAGAGTTCCATAGGAAATTTGCGTCAGTTTTCCTCAATCTGATTCACGTACTATCAGAAAACTGTGAGACCAAGACACAGTTGTTAGTGCAACTCTTGCAAACACAAAGCTTCGTTACGTACATATTTACATTGGACCGCGATCTTCCACGTTATTCTCGTTAATTTGGCTCGTTACTTTTCCTACGAAACTAGCACGTGTCCTAATACTTTGATATCAACCACATTTTCCTATTTTACGAAACCTACGATCGATCCTTTCGTGGGGGAAGAAACGCGGTCGCCGAACATCCGGGATGCTACACACGCGACGCAGAAATTCGCGTGTATTCGCGGCGATGCAGGATCTCCGCGCTAATCTGCCGACACATTGGCCTATCGCGGTCGTTCTGTACCCAATCGGGACACGGGGATCATGAGAATCCAGCCGGCATAAATCAGAATGGATGACGAAACTCTGAGCGCTTGTTCCAGCTAAAGGGATTTTCTAGGTCGCGAGAGTGGAACGTCGACCGTGCATCGTTCGCCGATTCGTTGCTGAATTTCCAGCGATGGGAGAACAACGTTCGACCGGCTTGGCCGATTAAAATCCCATAAGACGGTGTCGCGCGTGCCGCGTTTACGCGCAGATTACCTGACAGAACACTTAATGACTAGCCCGTGATTCATGATGCGTTTTAACACGTTCACACCGCTGCATACTTACAAATAATTCTTACGTAATATAGGAAAGAGTGGGAATGTGAAATACTCATTTTACTTTTTAATTTGGATAGTCCGGCAGTGATGGTAAATAAAAAATGGAATGGAATCGAAAACGGATGTTACTTCGCAAAGACGTTATCAATCGTTGTTAAACGCGTAATTACTGCGGATAGATATAATTCTTTTAATGTCACATATTTCTACGACGATTTATTACCAACGTTTACTCTATCTGCCTGTGTAATGCAACATTATCGTTATGAAGATATTGCCCATAATTTCATGATTTTTAATTTACGTCTCCCGTTCAAGTGAGTGTTATTATACTATGATATTATATAGGGTGGTTGGTAAGTAGTGGTACAAGCGGAAAGGGGGTGGTTCTAGGCGAAAAAAGAAGTCGAAAATATAGAATAAGAATTTTTCGTTCGAGGCTTTGTCTTCGAGAAAATCGACTTTGAATTATCGCTCGGTACGCCTGCACTTTATCAAGTCTCGTTATAACGTCTCGATGGAAAGATTAAAAAATTAAAAAAAAATTTTTATTCTATATTTTCGACTAGAATCACCCCCTTTCCGCTTGTACCGCCAGTTACCAACCACCCTGAATATCGTATATTAGCTTGTCTGGAAAGTTTCTTTCGTCTCAGAAACAAACAGATGCGGAACATTTTCATATTATATTTTATTACGCGTATTAATATACAAAATGGATCGCACGGTGTAAATCGTAGGATAAAAAAAGGTAATGGATCGAAAGAATATAAAACAGAAAATGTTCCTATTGTTTCCTTCTAAAACCTAACATACCGTGACGAGCAAAAGTGTAAACACACTCGGCTGCTTTTACGTAGAAGGCGATAATACTAATTTTTCAAGCGATCGGTAAAGATTAGGTAACACTAACTACAAGCTGCGTCCGATTAACGAAACGTAATAGTTCATTTTCATTGACATTAATAATGTACAGAACGTTTTACAAAAATGGACATCCAAAAGCATGTTTGCGCTTTAACACCTTCGCGTGCCATTTACTTCGACGAAACAGGCCGGACTGAAGCTCGTAAACAAGAACTAACATTCAGTCAGGGTCGTAACGGGCAAAAAACAGTCCGCGAGCTCGGCTTCTTATGTTTACGTTTGGCTCAAGTATCTGGTCGCGAGTCAGGCTCGCGATATTCGTGTTTGGGCCAAAATCTTCATCGCGAGACTGACTCGCTAAAATACGACAAGGGGTTAATTATACTCGTCGAATTATGGTTTCAACCTGGTATTTCGTCCACTTTCCTTTACCTTTTTTTAATGCTTTTAATCTACGAGGCATACTGTCAGTGAAATGTTTAAGTGTTTATACTATACGCGTCCAGCGATAGCTTGCTTCAATGACAAGCAAATTACTGAATGAAGAGGAGATGGATTAATAACAAGGATCGATAATAAGATTAATTAAAGTTGCAACGAATTCGTGCCAGAAGCTGTTCCGTTTCGTCTCGAATCATTCGCTGCGCTGATGCTCTTGATTCGATATCCGACGTTTGCACGTTAGCGCTGGTGAAATTGGCAGCGGCAACTGGCAGCCAAACGTTTTGTCAACGATATTAAGGTGCAGAGGCCAATTTGTCTAGAGTATCAGGTGCGTCAGGGTTGGGTTTGATTGTTTCATAATGGCTGAGGTAATTCAATGCGTGCGTTACGGTAAAGTTAAAATATGCGACTCATTCGAATTGCGTTAATTATCCGTACGCCATTAAACGTACCATTGGAATGGTGGGATAATTTAGCAAGCGTTCGCAACATTTTTCATCTTGTTATCGTCAATGTTGACGCTCGGTAAAATATTACGAAATTTGCTTCTCATTCAAACGTATGCAAACTTTACATCACATCGTATAAACATCTCGTACTATAATCTTGTACTATCAATTACCCGAAAAGTAGCATAAGCGCTTAATTCTCGGGCGGCAAGAGTGGCTAGCATGAAAATATTTCACATCCATTAACTTCCAAATTACAGATACGCGTTATTGTACGAACCTGACGGTAAATCCAGTTATCGTCTACTTTATTTTATTTCTGTAAAATAGAACATTCGATACTGTTGACAACGACGACCCAGCCTCTGTTGGATTAATTTTAGGAAACCGTGCAGGAACGTAAATTCCACGTCACACACAAATATCTACCGTCCATTGGCACAAAAACTTCGAGATTCGTAACACGATCCTCTAGATAAATACAACTACTGCGCGTGGCTCCATCTGTTTATCTCGTTGGTGGAAAAAGATACTACTTACAAGACGTCTCCACCGAGCCAACTGCTATCTCGTCAACCAATCAAACTGCGTGAAACCAGTTGACACCCTGTCATATGAGCAGCGCCGTTCCTCTCTATCGCAGTTCCAATAACCAAGAAACAAGCGATATCGAGTCTCACATGTGTATCGCGGCACGCCTCTACGGCGAGGTACATTCGAGCCGCGTCCACCTGTCCGCGGAGCGAGCGAGGGACGAATATTAACCGCATCCCGCGCGGAACGGTGTATCAGCGGCGAGATTATTCGCGAGCAGGGCACACGTGTATCGTGTAAACGCGTAAGTGTAGCGTACACAGGCAACCGCCTCTCGGTTACTATAGCGGACGGGGCCCGACCGGCGGGTTTCTGTTAGGTTATGTTCACCTGCCTCGGTGGATCGCAGTTGGGACTGAGCGGGCTCGGTCCGTAACCGGCTGGGCAGCATGTCACCCTCTTGCGCGGGTGACTCTATGCCTGGTTCCTTTTACTTTGCAGTCTTGTCACGCCTTCCCTTCCATAGCCGCCGTGGAGAATACTGCGAGGAAGCGAACGAGTCGGCGAAGAGAGCGAGCGGTGCAGGCGAAAGCTACCTCGAGAGGAACGTTTACACCGCGGCCGTTGGCCGTTTTTCGCATTCGCGAGAATCTCACGCAGTCGTGGCTTAAGGCCGCCGACTGATAAGGCAACATCCCGGATACGAATGCTCCATCCGCGAACGATTTTTTCACGCGCTCCACCAGCTCTCCGAGCACCGACCGTGCGTAACGGGATCGCTTACTCTCTCTCTCTCTCTCTTTCTCTTTCTATGAGCCGGCGAATATTTTCGCCCGTTACGCCGCACCGATGGGGACGTTGGCGTGCCAACGTTGAAGCGTTGCTGCGCCACCGCGATCATTCGATAAATTGTTAATCGATCGGCTGTCTTTTCACCACTTCTGACAATAATGCCTCGTTGTACGCCAATAAATGTATTTGTCAGGACCGTAGTCGCTTGGAGTGTACATTCGCTGTAATCATCTTCTTAAGTGTAGCTTCTGCCGAGCATAGCGGTATCCGTAATTCCCGTAGGAAAGCTTCCAGGTTATAATTAATTTTTATCTAATTTCACCGAGCCTCGCTTTGTCGTACTCTTTTTTCTGTCAACGGCAGGAAATATGGTACGCTATTTATGACCGCGTTGCGTCTTCCGTAGTCGACCGGATGCGCGCTCGTTCGCAGCCAGTCGAGCTCCGAAAAGCCGCGATATATCAGCGCGATTCTTGGGACACGCGAAGACGAATATTGGTCGACTCAGACGCTATAAAATATGCTGCTGTATCAACAAATTTGCTAATTCGCCGAACCTTGCTTAGGAAATACGCATTTTCCTCGCGGAAAGTTATATTCAGGTATCGCGACCGGATCCTATTTATTAGCCATCGCACGTACGACATTTTAGACTAACCAGAATCGCGAGTTTATTTTTATTTAGCGACTAGTTTCGGCGCAAGCTGGCGTTATACATCGATAGCTCGCGCACGATCAATTAATCTGGCTTAATTGCAGTCACTTGATAATATCGCGGCGCACGGCTGTCGCTCCTTTCCCCATTTATGGAACAACGTATTTAGAAATTACGCACCGGAGCATTCACGTGGACGATGGCGCGCATGTGAAGCCGCGGAGCACACGCGTACCGGTTCCATAACGAGGATTACTTCATCCTCCTTGTCCTTCGAGGAGCCACCGACTCTCGCGCGATTCGCTCGGCTAGCCTTCTCTTCGCTACCATATAGCTATCAGAAAATAATGGAATACCTAACGTTTACTCGGTTTATTCAAAGAATGTCAGAATGGTGGAAATACTAGAAACTGATATACAGGGTGGTTGGTAACTGGTGATGATCGTACGCGAAAAATAAAAATTTTTTTTTTTAATTTCTCCATCGAGACAGCGATCTACAGCGAGGTCCGTTATAACGAGACGCGGTAAAATGCAGGCGTACCGAGCGAGAATTCAAAGTGGATTTTCTCGAAAACAAAGCCTCGAACGAAAAATTGTTATTCTATATTTTCGACTCCTTTTTTCACGTAGAATCACCCCCTTCCCGCTTGTACCGCCAGTTACCAACCACCTTGTATATTTTGGTTAGAAATGTCAGTTATGCAACACCTTTTAAATTTTGTTGAAATCTCTTGACAAAGTGATGTTCAATCTCCCCAAAAAAAAGAAAAAAAAAATCATAATGAATCAGTCGGCAGATCGAAGACTAACGTAGGCATCTTAAGAAAGGTGTTAAGCGAGTAATAACACCTTCCAAACCTTTCTAATCTCTGACAGGCAGAACGAACGTATTGGACTCGGAATACAAAGAGATAAATTTGGAAAAAGTGTTCGAAGCTGTAATAAAGGAAGATTTAGGTGAAGAATGAGACGTCGGAGAAGGCGCATCAGCGGAATGGAAATAGATAAAAAGTAGGTCAGTAGATAGAGGAGGGAAATTGGAAAAGCGTGGTCATAAGATAAAGACAAATTTAAGAGTGTGGGCGATAAGAGGAACGGCAGTACGATCGCGCAAAACAAGAATGACGATTTTCATTATCGGTTTAGTGGATCGCAGCCGTGTCACCGTCGAACGACCGAGAACTAGGGTTCAACGTTCACCGAGAACGTTTTCCAAGGAAAACAAAACCGTTCGAGCTCGTTTATCCTTCAGCCTGTAGGTAAGCCGTTTCGCGTCGGAAGTACGTTTACCAGATCTTGCACACACGTTCAATAGCGGTGACGAATGGTCCCTTGGGTTGCCGAATTCTTCCCAGTGGACCGTGGTTAGCACGGTCGCAGAAGCCAAAGGTTCTGAGACGGCCCGCGAGGACGTAACTCATCGCCACGCCTCTGCAACGTAGCACGTTGCATGAAACAGTGCTTCCTCCGCTCAACGTGCATACGTAACGCTCGCTCGGTCTGTGACAGCTGAGCCTCGCTATTCGCGTGTCCACGCGAAACTTTCTATAACGAACCACCCTTCCGTCACACTATTGCTCCACGTTTCCCCTTTTCGTGACCGGACCAAACGACGAACAAAAGAGTCGACCAACCTTTTCTGAATTTCCTGCCTTGCGATTTCTTTTCGTGTATCATAATTGGTCACGTTATGGACGATATGGTGAAAACGTATCACGGAACATATTTATAATTGAATAATAATAGATTACAGAAACTAGTCTTTTTTTATTTGCCAGACTATTTACAATTAATTCTCATTGAGAATTATAAGTAAATTGTTTTGACGTGATATTGTAACTTGGATTATAGGATTAAAGAGTAAAGTATTTTTTTTTGTTTGGCAGACTATTTACAATTAATTCTCATTGAGAATTATAAGTAAATTATCTTCGCTTGGTACTGTAACTTGGATTATAAGATTAAAGAGTAAAGTATTTTTTTTTGTTTGGTAGATTATTTACAATTAATTCTCATTGAGAATTATAAGTAAATTATCTTCGCTTGGTACTGTAACTTGGATTATAAGATTAAAGAGTAAAGTATTTTTTTTTGTTTGGTAGATTATTTACAATTAATTCTCATTGAGAATTATAAGTAAATTATCTTCGCTTGGTACTGTAACTTGGATTATAAGATTAAAGAGTAAAGTATTTTTTTTTGTTTGGTAGATTATTTACAATTAATTCTCATTGACAATTATAAGCAGATTATTTCCGCCTAGTACTGTAACTTGGATTATAAGATTAAACAGTAAAGTTTACTTTTTTTGTTTGGTAGACTATTTACAATTAATTCTCATTGATAATTATAAGTGAATTGTTTTGGCGTGGTATTGTAACTTGGATTATAAGATTAAAGAGTAAAGTATTTTTTTTTGTTTGGCAGACTATTTACAATCAATTCTCATTGACAATTATAAGCAGATTATTTCCGCCTAGTACTGTAACTTGGATTATAAGATTAAACAGTAAAGTTTACTTTTTTTGTTTGGTAGACTATTTACAATTAATTCTCATTGATAATTATAAGTGAATTGTTTTGGCGTGGTATTGTAACTTGGATTATAAGATTAAAGAGTAAAGTATTTTCTTTGTTTGGCAGACTATTTATAATTAATTCTCATTGAGAATTATAAGCAGATTATTTCCGCCTAGTACTGTAACTTGGATTATAAGATTAAACAGTAAAGTTTACTTTTTTTTGTTTGGTAGATTATTTACAATTAATTCTCATTGAGAATTATAAGTAAATTATCTTCGCTTGGTACTGTAACTTGGATTATAAGATTAAAGAGTAAAGTATTTTTTTTTGTTTGGTAGACTATTTACAATTAATTCTCATTGAGAATTATAAGCAGATTATTTCCGCCTAGTACTGTAACTTGGATTATGAGATTAAACAGTAAAGTATTTTTTTTTGTTTGGCAGACTATTTACAATTAACTCTCACTGAGAATTATAAGCAAATTATTTTACATCTCTTATATCTATTTCGCTTCTTATATATCTACCCCCCTCTTATCCATTCTATTATATTGCACTCCCTTAATTATTCTGTTTGTAAAAACTAAAACTAAAGACTGAAAATTGACAACTAATGACTAAAAACTATTGCAACTTTGGGCTTTTGCCCCCTTGCTGTGCTTCCTTCCTGTCGTCCCTCCCTGTCCTGTATTGTCCTTCTCTTCTCTATTATTGCTCTTAGTTCTGTTAAACCTTCTCCAGTCTCATTTAGTGTTTTTCCTATATCCTTTGGTCCTCCCGTTATTTCACATTCTTCTATATAACTTGGATTATAATAGTTTATAGTACGTTTGATTCTAGTTGAATCTAATGCTTAAATTTAAAGAGTATTGTCTTTTTAGTCTGCGGATCTGATCCGTCGCGTCAAGTAATTTGGTTTTGGTGGTTGTTAACTCTTTCTGATTGGAATCGTTGAAGAATTTCTATGTTGGAATTACTCGCTGTTCCCCATAGTTGGATCCCATAGGTCCAAACAGGTTTTAATACGACTTTCAGAGAACAAAGTTATAATTTAATCGATTACTCGTAGAACTTGAAACACGCGACAAAACACGAGTTACGTTACCATGATTTTCAACCCGCCAAATATCTCGCGTATACGTACGACGCGTTTCGTCGAGAGATGGCGTCGTCATATTCACGGAACCGTCGATATTCGGATCTCGTGTCAGAAATATCCTTCTTTCCCTTCTATCTCTTCATCTGTCGACTATTTCTCTTCCACCAGCGGCTCAGCTTCTCCTCTGTCTCTGTCAGCGGCCTTTCCCCAGCTTCGACCGGCTCTGGCGTTCTTTCGTCGGTTCGAAGGACGACCGCACGAGAGAATAAAGCCTATCCATACTCTCAATCTGTCAACCGCCTCCCACCCGGCTACACGGTACACATGGCGAATCAAGCGTTGTTATGTAAATATGGAAAAGGTTGTTGATTCATGCATGAGGAGGGCATGAATCTCGTTGTCTTGTCCGACGAGCCGTGAAACTGATGCATTTGTATCGCTAGCCTCTCTCGATCGTCTCTCGCGTATTGTGCCGTGGTACGCGTGCGTTACGTTCGCGTATCTGTTGCCCACAGTTATACGTGTCGAACGAGCGGCGTTCGTGAATTTCTATTCGTCGAACGAAACGAACGTACGTTGCCATTAGCCAATCATAGAAACAGCTAAACATTATGGAAACAATATACGTGAGACAGGTGGTTTCTTTTCGTTGATTTCCGTGCTTGTTCGGCTGGAATCGATACGACGAAATTCACGCCGGTTCTATTAGAAAGATAGACTTGCGATTATAGGGCCATCGAGGAACCGAAATACAAGTTGAATTGCACGCCTCTCGGGTGTGTTCACGAACACATTTATTTATGGCGCGTTTCGGCGCGACTATACGCGCGGCATGTCGCGTGTGTGGATAGTCGCGACGACCAATAGACACCGCTGCTCTACGGCCGTGCAAGGATATTCACGGAGCCGCAATAAAGCATTTACCCACGCGTTGTGTATGCACATCTATCCTCATCCTCTGCGCGATATCGTTCGCGTATGCCTTCGTGCATACAATTGCATATCGTCCATCTTGGCCGCACATTGCAAATATGTATGAAACTGGCCTGTTCCTCGTGCTTCAGAAAGCGGCCGCTCGTGACGCCGTTCGCTTCACATTCGCTTGAAAACCCCAACTCGGTAATCGTTGCGGTTTTCCGCTCTTCACCTTTCATTATTTCATCGACGATCCTGCGACTGATAGATGCTGATCCGTTGATCCGTATATTGATATAACATCCCTGAAGTCAGTCGTAATAGTCTTTAGACAGATTTCTATATATCCTGTTCTTAGTCTCGAGTTAATTTTGGCTGTATTCTGTGTAGTTTGATGTTCGATTTTGTTGAGGTTCACTGACAGAGCAACCAGTGGGTGAATTTGTAATAGGAAAATATATTGAAACACGTATAGCTACAGGTATAGTGTATGATGTCAAAATTAAATAAATTTGTTAATTTAATGAGTGATATTGTTAGGGTTGAGTGATAGAGGAACCAGTGGATGAATTTGTAATAGGAAAATATATTGAAACAAGTATAGCTACAGGTATAGTGTATGATGTCAAAATTAAATAAATTTGTTAATTTAATGAGTGATATTGTTAGGGTTGACTGATAGAGGAACCAGTGGATGAATTTGTAATAGGAAAATATATTGAAACAAGTACAATTGCAGGTATAGTGTATAAGATGAAAATTAAATAAATTGTCATTATTATTTATTAATTTAATGTCTGATATTGCTGAGATTTACTGATAGAGGAACCAGTGGATTAATTTGTAATAGGAAAATATATTGAAATAAGTATAATTGCAGGTACAGTGTATGAAATCAACACTAAATAAATTATTATCATTATTTATTAATTTAATATGTGATATTGTTGAGGTTTACTGATAGAGGAACCAGTGGATTAATTTGTAATAGGAAAATATATTGAAATAAGTACAATTGCAGGTATAGTATATAACATCAAAATTAAATAAATTGTTGTCATTATTTATTAATTTAATGTGTGATATTGTTGAGATTTACTGATAGAGGAACCAGTGGATGAATTTGTAATAGGAAAATATATTGAAACAAGTACAATTGCAGGTATAGTGTATAAGATGAAAATTAAATAAATTGTCATTATTATTTATTAATTTAATGTCTGATATTGCTGAGGTTTACTGATAGAGGAACCAGTGGGTGAATTTGTAATAGGAAAATATATTGAAACAAGTATAGTTACAAGTATAGTGTATGATGTCAAAATTAAATAAATTTGTTAATTTAATGAGTGATATTGTTGAGGTTTACTGATAGAGGAACCAGTGGATGAATTTGTAATAGGAAAATATATTGAAACAAGTACAATTGCAGGTATAGTGTATAACATCAAAATTAAATAAATTGTGTCATTATTTATTAATTTAATGAGTGATATTGTTGAGGTTTACTGATAGAGGAACCAGTGGATGAATTTGTAATAGGAAAATATATTGAAACAAGTACAATTGCAGGTATAGTGTATGCTGATGCAGACTCTCTCCTTCTTACTCTCTCAGTGTTACAATACAAAAGAATGTGATAGGGAGCGCGTTCATATGTTTACAGCAAAGGACATTACCAAAAAGTGTAGCTGTAACTCGAGGCTACAAACAACAGCAATAGAAATCTACTTATTTATAGCTCTCTTGCCCCTAGACTCTGTAATCCAAAACAAAATTTATATTCAAGGCCACAATAATATGCACCTCTCCATATCTTGAACTTTTCTCCACTGAATTCAAAAGAAAAGATGTAGAGTTTTTCTTGAAGACTTGAACAAATTTCTTCGTTAATATTTTCTTTGCGGCGGCGTAATTAACATCAACAAATATTCGAGTTTGACGTTTCTCGGACGACCGTTCTTCGACCGTTCTTAAAGGAACTAAATTCTACGATCTTCACACGTTCCCCTCTTACGCGCAAAAAAGCGCCGCCTAATCGGAAGGATCGCGAAACGCTCGACTTGCGACGCGGCGCGGCGTAATCTCTTGGCGCGGAATTTCGCGATCGCGCGTCCGAAGTCTGAAGTATCCGGCGTATCTGATCGGAACTCCGGCCGTGTATAATGGAAAAACGTAATATTTGTTCGGTTGATGAGCACGGGTGAAATATAGCGCGGCTCGGGAATAGGTAACCGGAGGCCGGCGGGGTAGGAGTTAGAATGAGACCAACACGGGCATAAATCAACATTACTCTGCATTAGAGTAGAGTTTCCGGCGTAGCTACCTACTGGAGTTTACCAGCAAGGTAAACTCCGGCTAAAGGTGGCTACGCCGCATTACGTGTACGTACAAGCGCGCTCACACAGTAAACAACGCCAGTTCCCCCGCCGCCCCCCCCCCTCCCCCTCAACACGTATGCATTTTGCGCGTGTATCAGGTTTGCGGAGCCGACTCCAACCCTCTAACTTCCAAGTTACTTACCTACTTGCCACTTAGACGCCTCCCCCTCCCTCCTGCCTCCCTCCCCCCTCCCCACCCGTCGACCAGTACGTAGCAGACTCTGCCAGTAATTCACTGTCACGTTTACAACGGCGGATCGAGACAGAGATATCCCTTTGGCCCGACTTCTTTTCCCTAACGATTGTTAATTAACGTGGAGCAAGGTGTTGCAAATGCATTACGGCTTTTCCTGTTGTTCGTCCTTGAAAATAGGGGAACGTTGTTACGGTAGGCGACGATGACGAGGGCGATGGCGGAAGTTGAACGGAGGAAGATGTCCCGTCTAATTTGCATCCATGGCGATTAACATAATCTGTATTCCGTATATTTATTTGGAATTAGCCGTGGCTTGCTCGTAACTCATGCAGGAATTAGTTAAGCTGAAGGATTTCGGGCTTACCAATCTCCGCCGCCTTTCTCGCTATTGCCTTCGCCTTCGCTATGGCTGCCCGTTATCGCGCCATCCTTCTCCCGTCCTTTCGCCTCCTTTTAACCCTCCGCTCTATCACTAGACGACGCTAAAGAGAAATTGCGTTTTAAATAAACAATCTTAGATAACTAACTGCAGCGTTAAATCATCTCTTGCGAAATATATTAGCTTGCCCGAAATGTTCCTTCCGTTTCACGAGCAAGTAATAGACGCACGATGTTCTTTCTTTTATACAGGGTGGTAGAAGCCGAAAGGGGGTGATTCTAGGCAAAAAAAGAAGCCGAAAATATAGAATAAAAATTTTTCGTTCGAGGCTTTGTTCTCGAGAAAATCGACTTTGAATTTTCGGTCGGTACGCGTGCACTTTATCGCGTCTCGTTATGACGCATCTCACTGTAGATCGTTGTGTCGATGGAAAAATTAAGAAAGTAAAAAAAAGATAAGAAAGTAAAAAATTTTAAAAACTCTCACCGTAGAAAAGTAAAAAATTAAAAAATTAAAAAAAAGTTACCAGTTACCAACCACCCTGTATTAGTTCATTGAATTACGCACGAACGTAATGATAGAAATACACCCCTAATTCGACAAAATAATACAAAACAGGAATCGTTCATCGATTATCACCTTATCGAACGAAAGAAACTTTCGAAACAACCCAACATCGTCTCCTCTAACCTCAACCTAACATCGTCTAACCTCTTCGTATCTCTCCTAACCTCTTCCCTTGCGATCTTAAACGATCGTCCATAATTGCTTGCCTCACGTGCTGAGAGAAGAAAAACTCGTCGCTAGGAGAATCAACGACCGAATCTCTGCGCGTTTAATTGCCAGCGACGGCGATTAAGAATGTCCATTTTCCCTGAACGCGAGTTTCTCATCATCGAAAGGATCGACGGGATAAAAATGGCCGTCAATCAGCCGGGATGGCATATGAAATTTACATATCGCGGAGGGAATTCCGGCGCGGAATTAAGGCTGAAACGGGGCCCAGGATCCGGACGTAGGAGCGGGAGAAGTCGCGAAACGAGGATGATGGATTCCCGTCAATTATAGAGGCAACATCGTATTGTTTTACCGTCCGACGGCAACATTGATTGATCGCTGCCGTAGTCGTGTAGGTTACTTGCCTTCGGGCCTTTTTGCGTCTCTGCGACCAACACACCGATCGCAGCGTGTGCACCAGCGGCCGGTTGCATGTGCCAGCGCGCACACCCAGCCGGTAGCGGTGTATCCGCGACGAGATGACCGCGGTGCCACGCATAGGATCAACCTACGCCGCCTAAGTTCTTGCCAATCCGTCCGCTACAGGCTGGACAAGCGCCGGTTCCGATTTCTGACTCGGCCGAGCCAATTGCTGCGCGCGGCCTGTCACAGCATTGCCAGGAATTGGTGTTAAATAACACGGTGGTAAATACTTTGCCGTGGATCGAAGAAATCGATGCGTGTTCTCATAGAGAAATTGGATTCGAACATGTGGGCGCATCGGTTTATTTGGCTTGGAAACCCTAATGGTTTGGACGAATTTCGTGGTTGGTTATACGACGGACGAAGGGCGAGAATTTTCTAAATATTTAGACGTTTAAACGGAGAAAGAAGCAGAGAAAAGATTGCGAGGAGGAGACTGCTGAGGAAAGAAAAGCGCTTGTTAGCTGACTCTATTTCTGTATGGTAGTCAGCAATGGGCCATTCATCAGGCGAGTTGTTAAAGACAAACTCATGGTATTCAGACGGCCTGTACTTGAAGTAGCTGTCAAGGTGCCAGCGTTAATAAATATACTACCACCCCTTGGTAAGAGCAGATAGTCGAAATCGCAGTCTGTCTTGGCCGACACCGAACACGTTGTTATCCGCCATATATAACGCGACCATCAGACGCCAGGACTTCTGCTTATCTTCTTTTCAATGTCGATTGTCCTTATAAAATCTCGAGTTACCGATTTTCAGACTTCGCCATCTTCCTATGTGTCCATCCCTCCACGCTTCTGTTCCACTGTGTTCGAAATTGCATGTGTTGTCGGGTTCCAGATAAGAAGAAGAAGAAACGCGGAAGATGTTGTTCACCGACAACAGTCTCAGCAGAAACGCGAATTTAACAGCGCGGAGATGAGGCGTGCGAACGTGACAAAATCGCGTTGGTTTATAGCCGAACTACGACAGCGTGGTCGCTCGTCGTCCCCAGGCTCGAAGCTTCTCGTGACGTTCTTATTTCTTCCTTTGCGCCCCTCCCATGCCAACTTTCCCTCCACCGAGGTTGCCATTCTTCTCTGCGGTTACCTCTTCGAGGAATAAACGCAAATTAGACGTGTCGAGCAATCCCCTCTTTGGTAAAACATATTCCCCCGTAACGAAAATTAGAAATAGATTCGCGTACAACCGCCACCAAACTGTGCTTTATTTTTACACAAAAATTCCTTCCGACCACTTTCCATCGGAACAATAAAAAAATCCAGCGCGCTTTTAGATCGCGATTTGTGGCGTACCGTTTTAGAGCTTCGTGGGTTCGTTGGAAGATGCGCGGCATTTCGTCGAGGTCGTCACTACGAAGTTCCTTTACTTTGCCGAAGGTCTTCGGATTCTTTGCCTTTTTCATACTGTTAGTGATAATCGCGACTCTTCGATCAAGTCCACAGCGTTTCACCCCGCGGTATCCTTGGAAACTGTTTCAGTAACTTCCGCTGCACCACGTGCATTCCCATAACTTTTACTCGCCTTAACAATTCCCGGGTGTGATTTCTACTAAGCCGTGGTAGATAAGCATCGAGTGCGAGGCAATTGAAAAGCGGAAAGAACAGTGTAGATAAAAATTGCATCTGAATTACCGACGTCGAATTATCGTTCGAGTCGATCCAGCTATCAAGCTGGCGGTCTTAAGCGAAGAAGAATAGAGTCTTTGATGGAACATTAAATTTTTATCGCTGTCCATTGCAATAACGTCCTACACCATCCATTATGTCGTTCTAATGACACGCTTTCGATGCCCCTCTCGAGACGATCGTTCAAATACGAATCAGGGCAAACGATTAAGCTGAGATACATGTTGGCTCGTACACGCGTTCCACGCCAATGTCGTTTCTCCGATGTTTTCAACTATCCGTCGAGCGTTCGTCAGCGAACGCGTCTCGGTGACACACGCGAACGAAATTGATCGACTGAAACGCACACACAGCGTATCTGTGCCAAATCTTAAAGAGCTATGAGGCCGATCGTAACTGTCGCGCATAAAGCTCGCCCCCGCGGCAACGACGCCGCTTGAAAAAGTGGCCGCCTAAAAGGGGTTGGGGTATTAGACGAGACGGCAGTATCACGGTATTCGCGTAATAATGTTCATGATGGACGAGTTCCCAGCGTATTCTTGGCAGCGACTTTGGCGGCTATCGAACGCAAGGGAGGGGGTGGTTTGGGTTAGGTCTGGAGAGCGTGGCTGGGGCGCGAGTACGAGGAGGGGTGACACTCGAACGAACGCAGCGATACTAAGGATGGGGGGGGGGATTGTTGGCTGAAACGATGGCGCGTATTCGTACAGTCAGTAGGAAGTTTCGCGAACAATTCTCCGCGTTTCTAGAGATTTTTCTGCCGCCTCTGGCCGGTGTATATTCCGTAGCGCGCCGAAACCAGACACCGCGGCAAAGCAAATATTTGGAGTCACGCCACTAAAAACTCGAGACCAGCCAACAGACGAGTTGATTTGTTTCCCTACGACGCCGCTTTCTTCGCTATTTTTTTTTTTTTCTTTCCTTCCGTCTACCGTCTCCTGCCGCAGACATAGGCCTTCCTCTTCCACCGTTCTTTAACTCGAGCGTCCTCGCGATGCCTACGAAACTCGAGAACCTTCGAGCATCCATCCGAAAATGACTGCTATTAGTCGAGTTGAAGGCAAACGCGCTCGCGACTCGGCTCGGCCGCTCTGTTTATCGGCCAACTTTTTTCGCTTCCTAATCTACTACCATCGATCGGCGGCCGTGTCCTCTGCCGCGTCCTCGCGTATTGTTACGCGTGTTTAGCTTGCGATATATCGAGTTCAGAGCGGGCAACTGTAAGTTGATGAGTGTAGAAATTAATTGGAATTTATCGGTAGAAAGGCGTAATTACTTATCATTCTGATAACATCGACGCATTCTTCATACTCGCGTCGATTATTCTTTAATAAGCTACATAAATAAAATCTTTATGGATTTTCCGCACGTGTAA
The DNA here is from genome assembly GCF_011952205.1 of Bombus bifarius. Lineage (NCBI taxonomy): Eukaryota > Metazoa > Arthropoda > Insecta > Hymenoptera > Apidae > Bombus > Bombus bifarius. The sequence continues at coordinate 2,369,963 of NW_022884354.1, forward strand.
TGTGTATTAATTATTGCGCATACTTTATCATCTGATCTCCATAATATCGACCAGAGAATTAATTAATTAATTAAGCGTATTAATAATGTATCAATGGGAAAGAGAACCGACGGAAATCTGAAAGAACTAGACTCGTGACAAGTACACTGTAATCTTCTCGAGATTTCTATCAGAAAAAGAAGAACGTCGTGTTACAAGGCTGTTCGGTGCTTTAACCCTTCCGCTTCGGCAGTCCAGTCCGCCGAAGTCTGTCACTGAAGGGAAACTCGCGCCAGAAATACGCACAGTGAGCGTGCTTGCTGTATATACGTTTTCTCGAGTCTTAAATAACAATAATTCTCGCAAAAATCGTACATGAAATACCGTTTCACAAACGCATCAAACTTTGAGAAGTGATCCAATATGTCGATAAAATCAAGAAAAAATGTTTTGCCGATAACGAAAAAAATTGACCACAGATGGCACTCGTATGTGCATCGTTTGGGTGGCGGATATTTGGGGTGGCGCACTCGAAGCGAAAGGTGTATGGTAATTGATAACCTCGCAAAAGATGTCAAACCAAAGCAAGTTTGCACTGTGCTTGGACTTCGCTCATTATACATACAGGAAATCGAAGCTTCTGTGACGAATGCGTTTTGTGCAAATCTATCATATCAGTAACAGATGAATTTTTCGGCTTATTAATTCCTACGGGCAAAGTATAATAAATACTGTCAAGAAGCGCGGAAATATTTACAAATATGGCGACATTCGACAACAGATACCGCCATTTGACGCTAACTAACATCCGGCCGACGACAGCGCAGTGGTTAGCGCTTTTGTTTACGAACGTTCGGGACGCGGGTTCGAATCCCGGCGCCCGCGGTTCGATTTTTCTTCCACGCATCTAAATTAGAAGAAAAATAGCAGTAACATTTACAGCCATAAGCTACAATTATCAATGATTATTCAATGGTATCTTTGGAAAATTCGCGAATTAAACGATCGCACGAAAAAAGTCGTATAAAAGCACTTTACATGGGGCCCCTGTCTACTGATGTTCTAATGAAACAGCTGGCGAATATGTAAGGCTGTTGAACATCGCAAAGAAAAACGTGTATGGAAAGCCGATTTTCGCTCCTCCTAAACCTCTACAAATTGCAAGTCAATTCAACACTTTACCGTATCGAGCCAAGCTACTATGAATTCTGCTTTCGTGTCAAATTGTGGAAACTTGGGCGAAAGTTAATTTCCTGTGCTCCATACACTGCGTACCGCTTTCTTCTTCGTTCTCCTTCGCTTTTAAAGGTTCATTTAAAGCCTATCCTTTACCCGTAACGAACCAACTCGTTCCCTCGGCGTTCTCGGTTACTCGCACCCTCGCTTCGCCACTTAGTCCGGCAATATAGAGGTTTTTCTTTTTTTTACCACCCTTAAAAGCCGTGGCCTATTCTCTGGCGTCCGCCCTGAACGAGCGAGTTCCTTGCGCCACGGCGGCGACGGTGACATGTGTTTTATGAAACGAAAATTTTGCCCGGCCGCTTTAACACGATGAACGACACTATGGTGCTAAGGACAAGGGGACAGCGCTTGTTACCTCCGTCGTTCTCTCTTTACAGACGACACAAAGGTGGCGCTCAGCCGCGAGATGGGCCTCGTTATAATTGCAGGAAGCGTCCCGACGAAAAGTATACGCGCGTGCGAGCTTAGAGACCAGCGCGGATGTTCATATCGGCGATTTATGCGAACCCGTTGATAAATGGCGGCTTCTACTGGACTCTAGCGTTCGCTTGTCCCCCGGTGACGAACGAGCTCGGCCACTTGAATCGAAAGCCGAAACAATCATTTAAATTTAATTAAACCGGAACGAATTTACGCGGTCGCGCCGCTGAGCGGGACGCTTTTAAATTCGCACGGTGGTCTGTCTTCGCCACGGTTATTTATGTTTTCCTCCGTAAACGACCGCCGTCACGCCACGCGAATAATCTTCCTTCCGTGTGTCTTTCTCCAATGAACTTTCAATTCGTTCGTATTCCTATTATCCCCATTCGCTTTAGATACCATATTTTTCATTCGGTTGATGAACGGATGGAATTTTCAAGTTGGAAAACGCGCGCTACCAAAGTCATTAAAAGCGAAGAGACCAGGCGGCGGTATCTTTCCGCGCGTTCGTATCCCGCGCGAAATTAATTAGTTAATTAAGCACCGAGCGATGGTGTCCATCCAATTAAATCCGGCCGGGTGAATGCGCAGACTCGACAACCGGCAGAAGCGGCTCGCGTTATACCGACAACTTTCCGGCCACCCTGGATTCCCCCTTGCCGTACAGAGAGCCTCTCTCGTGCGCTGTCTTCCGCTTTCATCTTCGCACTCCATATCCACGTTCGAGTGCCTTATGCGCCGTGTAGTCACGTGTGCCACGTGCTTGCCATACCTCTGCGTCTGCTTGCAACCCTCGACACCGATGCGCAGGCCATGAAACTTCCTCGATTTTCCTCGTCACGCTGTTCCTCTGCGCGTTACGTGAAAGTATTCGTCTTGCAGATACGTACAAATAACGCTGGTCGAAATCCTGTAATTAGAAATATTTATCGCGTTGACCGCAGGAAAGTCGTTTAAATTTAGTCTACAACGACCGGGAATTATGGGTCGTTTATAAATTAACATGTTCAATGCGGCAGAGTTTCTACGATTATTAAACAAAATTTCATTTGTTTTTTATTCTAAAACGTCTACGCGTTAGATTGTTGGAAAATATTGAAAAGGAACGTGTATGTATCTATTGATATATGCGAGATGGTTGTTGATGAAGGTGCCCACAAGAAATTGATGTTCAACAAAAAGGTTTATTGAACTATCAACTATCAACAGTCAACAATCTACGGCCGACGATTAACGATTAACAGCAAATAACGATTGACGATTAACTGTCAACAACAATTAATGATTAACTGTCAACAACAATTAACGATTAACTGTCAACAACAATTAACGATTAACTGTCAACAACAATTAACGGTTAACTGTCAACAACAAGTAACGGTTGACGATTAACTGTCAACAACAATTAACGATTGATGATTAACTATCAACAACAATTGACGATTAACTATCAACAACAAGTAACGGTTGACGATTAACTGTCAACAACAATTAACGATTGATGATTAACTATCAACAACACATAACGATTAGCTATCAACAACAGTTAATGATTGACGATTAACAACAATTAATGATTAACGATTAACAACAATTAACGATTAACTGTCAACAACAAGTAACGATTGACGATTAACTGTCAACAACAATTAACGATTGATGATTAACTATCCACAACACATAACGATTAGCTGTCAACAACAAGTAACGATTGACGATTAACTGTCAACAACAATTAACGATTAACTATCAACAACAATTGACGATTAACTATCAACAACAAGTAACGGTTGACGATTAACTGTCAACAATAATTAACGATTGAAGATTAACTATCAACAACAAATAACGATTAGCTATCAACAACAAGGAATGATTGACGATTAACAACAATTAACGATTAACTGTAAACAACAATTAACGATTGACGATCAACTATCAACGACAATTAACGATTAACGAATGACTGTCAACAACAAATAACGATTAATTATCAACAACAATTAACTATTAACGATTAACTATCAACAACAAACAACGATTAACGATTAACAACAAATAATGATTAACTATCAACAACAATTAACGATTAACAATTAACTATCAACAACAAATAACGATTGACGATTAACAACAAATAACGATTAACTACCAACAACAATTAACGATTAACGATTAACTATCAAGAGTTATAATCACGTATTTGTAATAGTGTTTGCTTCGCTAATCCGCTGACCTTTCGCACTTCGCAGCTCGGGGCAGAATGAATCTTTGGAAAGTAAACGGATTCTTTTCTTTCTTGCCCCTCCATATCCCCACTACGCACACGTTTATTAGATGTCCGCCACGGTTGCCGCGTACGCGATCTTCCGAATATTCGGCGAAAGAGCCGTAGGGATATCGATGGAACATTAGGCGTGTCGACCTTACGCTTTGAAGGTATAGCGCATTGTGTCGCGAAGCCGTTGCAAAGTTCCGTGGTCGAGTGCCGCCACATTTGTATCGTTTTAAGTGCTACACTAGATTAGATGCGTAGTAGTAATACTTGTATGTGAATATCAGTGTGTGCAAGGATGTGTGCGCGCGGCGTCTGGAAAACAAACGAACGTAAACTGATCGGTTAAGTCGGATATGGAAGAAACTGGTGAGACGCGCGCAAGTGTGTATCCATGAATATCTTTGCAATCGCTTATCAGATAAATATATAACTATTGTAATATGAATTCTAAATGTAAATTTAGTATTCCTATACTATTATTTCGGCTATTGAGATGCAAAATTGCCAACAGTATCGATACTGCGTTCAGTGCGTTAATACGAACTCGTCTGTAAATTAAATTTCGTCGATTAAAGATCGATTAAAGTCAGGATGAAAGCGTATCGTTTTTAAAGGTATTTATTATCACTCTATCGTGTTACTGGTTACTGGAGGGCGTACCACAAATCACTCTCGCAAATTCTTCCTTCCCCTTTCGAGTCCTCTTAATGGAGTGCTTCTTCGAGCCCCGCCACAGAAACGTTCCAATTTCACCGACCAAGTGGTTGATTAACGTGCGTTAATTATTTCTTTCGGATCGGTTTTTACGAGACGATCGGTGGCCTGCCGCGTTCGTCACGCCTCCTGTATTGACGCAAGAGTTATTACTTCATAGCATTCCGGGCCGCTCGAACGCCACGGGATCGCGATGCTTGCGCGGAATGATCGATCGATGATCCTTAATTATTCTTCTCGACGGGTGAGAAAAACGACCGCCACCGCAACGATAAGGAACCCCGTTGTTTCGCTTCGCTTTAAATACTATACTCTAGTATTGTGCAGGAAGAAGTCTCGTTGGTGATTCAACTTCATTAGAAAACGTAGAAAGAAAAACGTGTCGATATGGTATCTAGTGTGAAGTGTTCCGGTTTCATTCTGAGGCTTTCAAGAGGTTTAGTGTTCTGGGAAAACACTCGTTCGCGGTGCACATCTATACAATTGCACGCTACAGCGAACTTCGCACACTGGTTACAAGCTAAGAGTAACAGCGAAACCTTCAAATTAATCATGTTATCTGCGTTCGAACAACTTGAAACTACCCTGTCTGTTTACTTTGCTAAATTATCAAGTTTCTACCCTTCTGTTCGCTAATCAATTTAATTGTCGTCTCGGCTAATCCGCACGAGGCTCGAGGCAATAAGAAAGTCCTATTGATGATTTTATGAAATAATATTCCGCGTTATTGTAAATATTACATTTACCAAATATAGCGGAATATTTCGATTATTAGGTCGTCCGGAAAGTTTCTTCGGTTTGTAGGGAAATAATAGACGCACGATCTTCTGTCTTCTATATCGGTTTATACAGGGTGGTTGGTAACTGGTAGTGGTAAGGGAGTGATTCTATGCGAAAAAAGAAGTCGAAAATATGGAATAAAAATTTAAAAAATGAAAAAAATAACGTCAATCGAGACAACGATCTACGGTGAGATCCGTTCCAACGAGACGCGATAAAGTGCAGGCGTACCGAGCGACGATTCAAAGTGGATTTTCTCGAAAACGAAGCCTCGAACGAAAAATTTGTATTCTACATTTTCCACTTGTTTTTTCGCCTAGAATCACCCCCTTTCCGCTTGTACCACCAATTACCAACCACCCTGTATAAGAAATAGAACGAAATGTTCACCAAATTCGATAAAATAATATAAAACAAAATTGTTTCAAGTTTCCCGACAACCCAACACTTAAACGCTATATCCATCTCTCGAACCAACATCTCTCGTTGCCGTACGGAAACTGAACGAGACCTTCCTCGAGTCGTCCAAACGGTCAGTCTATAAACATCGTCAGATCTCCGTTGCTGAACGTATCGAGCGTGTCGCTGAAGCTTCGGAGGCTGGCTGAACGTGCGAATATTGTGCTAGAGGAGATTTAACGAGCGACGAGAGTGTCGGAGAACGAGCGTATCTACACATCTATAGATAGCGTGTACCCTGTACGTATATACGGTGGCGAGCGAATGAACGAACGGACGGGTGAAAATGATGGGCCGAATGAAACTGGTGTAAAACAGCGGGTAAATTTTAGCCTGAAGAAACAAAGCGTTTGTTGCTGTTGCACGAGAAGAGAATGAAGAGCGCGCGCGCCATTTTCCGCAGGGAGGGGGTGGCTTGGGGCCGCTACCGAGCGGAGAGAGGTGAATCGGCGGAGCGATTTGTCCCGTCTGTTAATTAGTGAAAAAACGGAGTATGAATCTCGAGCGATCGTATATTACCGCGGCCGTAATGGATGGGATTACAGCTGCTGTGTTAAATTAAACCGACCGGCGGCCGCGGCTACGCTACACTACGTTATGTAGATATAGCTACACGCTAACCCGTAGCGCAGGGGGTTTCCCTTCCTCTGTCTATGTATTATCCATGTACAGCAAGTACCGTTACCTATAGTATTTTCCCTCGACTAGCCCGTCTCTGCCCCAAACCATCCCTTTCGCCCACCCCCTTATCCAGAGGTTCGCGTCCGACACAGAGGTGTTCTTCAACTCGACATGTAGAATTCGAGGAAACCCGGCTACGTTACGCGTAATTATTTCCGCCGACGTATTGGCGGTCCTTGCCTCGCTGCTTCGACTCGCAGCCAACTTCAGCACACGTATACACGTGCGGCTTGCCTTGAGGATTTCCATGGAATTGTGCGAGCACGACGAACCGTGTTTAGCTAATATCTGTTAACGCGGTTCCACGTGAATTAGCGCACGAGCCATGTACCTAGACGTGTTCGAGTTTCGTGATTTCAGCGTTACGAACCTTCTTCTGACCGGTTGCTGGCTGGTCGCTCATTGGTTGGACCAATCGTGGACCATTGCTTTTGCCCGGCTATGATGACGCCACGAAAACGGACAAATTGTACAGTGGGGAAAGAACGAAAGAAACAGTGGATAGTGAATAGAAAAGAAGAAACAGTGGAATACCGAGACTGGTTGTTTGCATTGCCTTCAGAAGGCTGCAGAAACCCGGTCCATCTCGTGCAATTGCGTGCAGCGACGTATCAGTCGTTAGTCAGCTGGCGGGTTGAAGGATGGAAAATGGCGATAAAGCAGAACGGCGAGAGTTGGCATGGCACTCTTCCGCGCAATTATTACGCAATAAGAGGGTGAAGCACGTGTTGCCGGTCCCTACTGTTTTGACCGGTTGGTGATTTACACGTCGCTTAACCGGATATATCCCGGCAATTAATTAACTTATCAATGGCTCTGGACCCCTGTTGCGCGGAAGAGTTTAAACGGAGAAGCGAAACCGTGGATTTCGATGGTTTCTACCCCATTAGGTTCGCCAGCTGTTGAATGCTCGCAGCTCGAATCCTTTCGTCGATTATTCGGTTCGCTCTGTTCTTTTCCATTCGACGTTATTTCAAAGGTTGCATTGATTATTCCGGAGCGCCATAGTACGCGACAAGTATGAACATTTACGAGTCTCCGGGGGATGTAGAGGAAGCCGTTGGCTCCGTGACTTCGATGCCGGAATCCTTTGGCAGCGAATAACGGATCGACTGGTTATCTCGATAACACAATTAGGTGGTCGCGGTAACTCGGACCGGTTGGACAAATCTCTTTTATCTGCACGGAGAGGGGAAGATAGCGGAATTTTCTTGCTTCTGCACGGTACACGCTGCGCGTAGTAAGGAAGGGAACGTTTACGTGGGCGCGCTAGCTTGCGCTCGCGCACGTCCGAGAAGAGGAGGGTGCTGGAGAGAGGAGGGAACCTGGGAAAAGAAGAGAGAGCCCACGGAGGCAAGGAGAGATAGATTACTCCGCCATTCTTGCAATTTCCCTGTCGTATCGAGGCTCGTAAATTCCCGGTGAAATATGCGAAGGGGCGCCTGGTGCGGGCAGCACGCTGCTGCTCTGCTCCGTTCACCTCTATCTCTCTTCCTCTCTCCCTTTTTCGCTCTCCACTCACCCGCACATTCGTCCACCCTGCTCACGCTGCCGCCCTTTACTCCCATGATAGGGGTTGCAAGGGGTATGTCTAGCGGGGCATAGTCCTCGGCCTCGACGTATCACCGTCCGGGGTGCGAAATATCCGGAATTAGCGTTATCTTGCGGATCGCCTTGGTGAATCCTGGATTTTCAACCGGCCACGTTTATCGGCCGCCATCGCGCTACCCATCCCACCGAGAAAAACGGCCGTTGCGCGTTTCGCAGTCGGCATTCACGAGTGCCACAATACCTTCGAATACCTGACTCTTCTTCGTGGAATGATTTCGAGTACGGTCATAGGAAAGCTGACGTGGATCCATCGTTTTCAGTTTTGTCATCAGCTCGCCGCTATTTCCATCCAGCGAGCATTGTATTTTCATATTTTACGCTGATACGTTTCAGTTCTCCCAATGGAAAATAGCTAAATCATTGGGATTGGCTGGATAGCGGATGTTGATACTGCAGGCCCACTGTTATTGCTTATCTGAGGAGCGGCGTTTTTTGCGCGATAGCGGTTGCCCCGCCATAGGGCCAGCATCTAAATCGGAGGGTTGCCGGGACGAGTGGCTTTCAGATACAAGGGGGAGGTGTTTGTCAAGACGATAGTAGAGGGGAAAGTCTGCGGTGGCAGATAAGGGCGAAAGAAGTAGCGAACAGTTGTGGCGGTGGAAATGCTCCAACCACTTTTTCGTCGCTGGAGAACCAACAGAGGGAAGAGGAGCGGAGCTTATATCACCGCAGCCGCGACTGCAATTCGGCCCCTATATTTAATTTCGCTGCTTCGGGGATTGTGGATGGCGTAGGTGGTAGAAGCGGTAGGGCGAGTAAGAATCGTCGTTTAATCTAACCGTGATCCTATCTTGCTGGAATTTATCATTCGATAAATTGCCTGCGTGTCCCCTGCTACGTCGAACTCCTCGCAAGATCTTGTTCCGCCGATACCTCGAGGACGTCTGCGTGATACACTGTTCCCATGATATTACGGTTCTGACTGAAAAGCCACAAGAATCTCGGCAGACAGTTAAGAAATTATTCAGATACGTACAATTTTCTGTGCTGGACTGGCTCAAATGCGTAGTACAGATACTCGTGTGTGGCTATCGGTGTGCGGAGGTACGTGTGCGCGCGGCGTCTCGAAAACAGACGAACGTAAACTGATCGGTTAAGTCGGATATGAAAGAAAGCGCTGAGACGCGTGCAAGTTTGTATCGATGAATATCTTTGCAATCGCTTATCAAATAAATGTATAACTATTCTAATATCAATTCCAAGTGTAAATTTAGTGTTCGTGTAACAATATTTCGGCTATCGAGATGCGCAATTCTCGACAGAAATACACGGTAAAAGGAGCGATATTTAGGTGGTAATGGTTTCTGGAGCTCGCGGAACGTCCTAGAGACGGAGTCCACGGGGCAATTGGTGGTTTATGAATCGTAGTGCACCTCATCTGGCTCGCTCAGCACCGTTTTGGCCGGGTCCAGCGCGGCCCACGACTATTTCCGCGTGACTCTCACACCCTGCTTTGCTCTTAACTTAATGTTGTTTCCCTCAGTCCATTAAAAGCTACGCCACTCGGCTCGTTTCACTTCCCACACTGCGGTTGCGGCCTTGTGGTCGCACTTGCTTCGCCTGCCTTCTCCCTCTTTCGCGAGAGCGCACGAGAAGTCGTGTTCCATTACCCTCTATGCCAACCTGTTCTTCTTACCTGTTTCCCCTTCTTGCGATACCAACGAAAGTGTGCTGAACTTTTTGCCCCGACGCGCGCCACCGCTTCTTACCACGAACTTACTAAGAATAATAGTGTCGTATCACGGCAGAGCTTGCTGGTCGCGGCGCTCAAATTTAATTAACACGGTGTAATTGAAAAAACGATTCGTCACCCTCTCATTCACCTAACATTACTACGTATAATCGTTCTAACAAATTTATTCATTGCTCTAACGTTATTCATTTTTGGAATCTAATTTTCTCTACTAGCTTTAGTAATCCTGAGTCTCGATATACAGTACTCTTCAGGAACATGTATATTGTATGAGAATTGTCCTGACCTTCGTGTCGATGTTCCATAAATATTGTAGGATTTTTGCATTTATTTAGAAACGATGGTTATTTAACGTTATTGAACCAAATACAACAATGTGCTGTAACTAAGACAGTTAAACAGTTTACGACTCTCTTTCACGCGGACCACCCTCCTCGACAACGCTGACGACACTCTCCGACTTCTCAACGCACGACTCCCTGTTAATTCGTCTTTCTCCCTTTGAATTTTCTCATAGGCCCACCAGGTCCGAAGCCAGGGTCACATAGGTCGTTCTTCCGCGTAACAATTCGTCCAATGGAGCGACGACACGTTGATGGCCTGTCAGCAGTTAGGCTTCCTCGCAACATTGTTTACGGTTCAGCCGATATTTCTTAGGCCAGTTGTCCACGATACCGCGATATTCGTGTCATATTGAAGTTATTAACGAATCAGAATTATCTGTTCTCCAAGGTCACGCTATATCTTGATAGAAGAACTAGCAACGCCGGTCTATCGCGTGTTCGTTAACAGCCATCATATTGCAAACGAACCGCTGTGGAAGACGCGAGGCTGACGGCTGTAGTGGGCAGGGGATCCGTCATTTCGTAGCTCCAAGTCTTTCCACCGCGTCCATCTCGTTATCACCGGTCAATAGATCACCGGTTGTATCGCGACGCGTACGTTTCAATCACTCAACACGTTTCGCGATTTTCGCAACCTGTCGGCGAGGTACGTTCGGGCAATCTGAATTCTCGCAGAGATCCAGTTTAGAAGCGATGACAGTTATGGATCTCGGCATCGTAACGCCGTGCCAACCGGTGATGTCGTTTGTCATCCCACTGCCACTGTATCCATCCCTCCCTCCCTCCCTCCCTCCCTCCCGCGCTCCTCTCAGCCTGTCAAGCGATAGAGGGGTGTCGGTCGTAACAGCGCGCCAGGATACAACCGAGCAGCCCCAGAACGCGCGTTAACGTTCTACACGTGCTCGCCTAATCCTGAATACGGAGTTTACTGTTACGTAATGCACCGGCACCGTGTTACCGTGCACCAGGTACGATATCAAGCCCCTTCTGTTTGGCCCATCTTCATCCCTCGCCACCTGTCTACAGTCGTCCTGCACAGCCTCTCTTCTGTACACGGTGCCATGTGTACACAGAGTCGACCCAGTCTGACAGAACTGGCAATACGCAGTGGTTAATATACTGGTTTCTCGTCGTTAGTCGAGACAACATTACATCTCGGCAACCGAGAGCGTGGTTGTCGCGGTGTAATTCTAGCTGGGCCAATCAACCATCGAGTCCAAAGCTCGCCGCGAATTCAGATTGATGCATCCGACTAATTGCGCCGGCCAGTTACTTCGACAGCGATGCTGCGGCTCGCGCTGCCACCGTGTAATCGAACTTGCTCGTTCGCTACAAGATCTGATATCTGTATGGTACTTGAAAGGAAGATTCTCTTTGCGGACTGTTGCATTCGCTTGGCAACTATGTGACTGCGGATTTTGTCATTACAACCTAATGACAAAATCCGCAATCACTTAGTTGCTAACCTAATGCAATACATTTTCGACTTTCGCACAAGAAATTGCCTCCTCCATTTGTTCTTGCAACTTGTTTTCATAATTGTTTCTTCCTATCGTTCCAAAAATGGATAATTGTAACGAGACAGATAAAGAGGGAGAAATAATCGAACTAACCTAATACAATACATTTTCGACTTTCGCACGAGATTTGCCTTTGCAACTTGTTTTCATAATTGTTCTTTCCTATCGTTCCAATAATGGATAATTGTAATGAGACAGATAAAGAGGAAAAAATAATCGACCTAACCTAATACAATACATTTTCGACTTTCGCACGAGATTTGCCTTTGCAACTTGTTTTCATAATTGTTCTTTCCTATCGTTCCAAAAATGGATAATTGTAACGAGACAGATAAAGAGGGAGAAATAATCGACCTAACCTAATACAATACATTTTCGACTTTCGCACGAGATTTGCCTTTGCAACTTGTTTTCATAATTGTTTTTTCCTATCGTTCCAAAAATGGATAATTGTAACGAGACAGATAAAGAGGGAGAAATAATCGACCTAACCTAATACATTTCCACTTTCGCACGAGAAATTGCCTCCTCCATTTGCCTTTGCAACTCGGTTTCATAATTGTTCTTTCCTATCGTTCCAAAAATGGATAATTGTAACGAGACAGATAAAGAGGGAGATATAATCGAACTAACCTAATACAATACATTTTCGACTTTCATGTGAGAAATTGCCTCCTCCATTTGCCTTTGCAACTTGTTTTCATAATTGTTCTTTCCTATCGTTCCAAAAATGGATAATTGTAACGAGACAGATAAAGAGGGAGAAATAATCGAACTAACCTAATACAATACATTTTTGACTTTCGCACGAGAAATTGCCTCCTCCATTTGCCTTTGCAACTTGTTTTCATAATTGTTCTTTCCTATCGTTCCAAAAATAAATAATTGCAACAACACAGATAACGAGGGAGGAATAATGGAACTATTGGACTGGCAACTAAGTGATTGCGGATTTTGTCATTAGGTGGTAATGACAGAATCCGCAGTCACTTAGTTGCCAGTCCAATAGTTGGTATTTTTTGAATAATTTCCTGCATCGCTGTTCTTCTTCTTTGTACTGATTCTCTTGAATTCTTGTCAGAAACGATAATTGACATTCTGCAAGAGCGCGTACTTGGAATTTTTCGAACATGTTTCAACGTACGTCTATTTCTTCCTCGTTCTCGTTTTCTAGAATTCCTGTTGCAAGTGACGAAATATTCCTCGTTTTAGATTTTATTCCGTTCTAATCGTGCGCAAACGAAACCCAAAGGACATCCTTGCAATTAACGATGCGAGATATCCAAAGGAACGATGAAAAAATTAGTCGCAAAAAATTGCCTAGCCGAGTAATCTGAAACCTGATGCCTGCAGCTGTGTTTTTTAAGAAGGCGAAACGGTCGTGAGAAGCGTGAAGAGAACCGGACTCAACGTCTTCATCCCGTTTCGCTTCTATCGCAGTTGATGACCGGTTGCTCGTAACGGGCTTCTATCGATCCGATAATACCAATTCGAAAATTACGGGATTTAGGGAGCGATTTAACTGTGGGAAGCATATTCAGCATCGTGGATTTTGCATCTCTCGACACGCGAGCAATCCACAAGAGATTCGTTCTGCATCTTAGGCCGGACACGAAAAGGGGAGCCGCCGCGACCGTTAAAAGATAACCAGCCGAAAGTTTAATTCGGCTGCCTTTGATACTGACGAGTTAATTAAATCTTTTTTCCCAACTTAATCAACCTATGACGATGAGAATAAAAAGATCGCAATTGCGTTTCGAGTCAGCGCGTGCTAAATCGCAATTACGCAACCGCTACATGGCTACAACGTTTTACATAAAATTCTAACAGAACTGGCAAACGATGCTGCTCACGACGAAACTTCGGTTGACAGTGAGTGACGAATGGCGCGTTCACCGCGCTGTCTATGATTGCTTAATTCGCATGCCGATGCTCGAAACCGGCTAGGGCTAGTCGGTTCGTTCTTATCGCGATCTTACTTAGTTGAATAATAATTAACCTCGCCGGCTTCGAGTTTCCTTCTTATCGTTCGAACTGTCTCGACGTCGAGTGCGCTTTGTCCACGATAAGCGTATCCGTGTTGAAAATCAACCACCGGTCCAGTACTATCGACAAAACGCAAACATCGCTCAACATCGTCCAACATACGGGGTGGTTGGTAACTGGTGGTACAAAAATATTTTTTTTAATTTTTTTTTTTTCTTTTTAATTCTTCCATCGAGACAACGTGCAGGCGAACCGAGCGAAAATTCAAAATGGATTTTCTCGAAAACAAAGCCTCGAACGGAAAATGTTTATTCTACATTTTCGACTTCTTTTTTCGCCTATAATCACCCCCTTTCCGTTTGTACCACTAACCACCCTGTATATTTCGTTTGGAAGATAAATCATCATTTTCGACTGTCTATTCGACTAAACTGAAATTCGCTCGAAAGAAAAGATCGTCGAGTGGCATCTTCTCTGTTTGCCCTTGAAATTTTCCATCCATTGAATTTCCATTATATAACGTTTAAATTATTGCGAGAAATCCAACCGTCCGAACAATTAAAAGTTAACCCTTTCGAATGGTTTCCAACCCTTTGTGAATATCGTGGTAGCGCATATGTCAGCGTCGGAATAGAGGCGTCGGGACGTTACAAGATGCACCGTTGGCATATAAATGCTATTAATTTAAGCAAAGGAATCCATCGGCCCGTGAAAAGACTGTGCGTGCGCAGGAATAGGAAAAAAAGGGAAATTACCTTGTGCTCGCATGCTTACGAGGTTTCGTAGGGTTGCACCCTGGGGGCTATTGTCGTCGGATTCCATAGTGGCAGGCAGCGAGCGTGCGACCATAATCTATTTAGAGGAGGGTTGCGAGGCGTACCGTTCTAGGCCCAAACTCCGCCCTAATACTTTGGGAAATAGTGAAAAGTACTAGGTGCTCCGGCAAGACGATAAATTTCGGCTCATTAAATATTCTAATATGCGCTCGCCCCTGCCAGCCATGGTCACGATATTGACTCGAAGAATTCACGTAATTCGGTAGCCAACGATGGAATTACAAATTGAAATTAAAGACAGCGGAGGGGCGTTTCCGCGTCAATTGCTTCCGCGTGCGAAAGTTATTGAAATTTTTGCCGCGGCTGATATTACGAAACGGCGTGAGCCTCGTGATTAAATTTCTGTTGAATCTTTTTCATATGATAATATAAATGATAAAGATTCGCCTTCTCTGCGTTACGAATCCACCTCTTGTTTAATATCATACGTATGAAATTTATAAGAATGTTGAGAATTTGGCATCTTAATTGCCGAAATAATAGTATAGGAATACTAAATTTACACTTAGAATTCATATTACAATAGTTGTATATTTATTTGATAAGCGATTGCAAAGATATTCATCGATACACATTTGCGCGCGTCTCGCCATTTTCTTCCATATCCGACTTAACCTATCAGTTTACGTTCGTTCGTTTTCGAGACACCGCGCGCACACACACTTGCACGCGCTGACATTCACATCAAAGTATCGCTACTAACGCAGCTAACCTAACCTAGTCTAGGACATAAAATTATACATATCTCAATAAAGAAAGAGTACGTTGTGAAAGTCAAAAATAAAATTGATTTTTTCTTAGATACTTAATTATCAGATGGTTAACAGAACTCTTCCATCTACCGATCGTCCTGTTTGAACATCTGATAAAAATGAAAAAAAATGTTTTCTCGGAAAAGGAACAGTTTTAATGAGCCGTTCGTGGGGCCCGAATCCGGCGTTCTAGACGAGGGCAAACGGTTCTAGGTAAGCGGCGAGCGAGGGAAAAAAAAGGCAACTCGATGCGTCGGATAACGTAATGCAGGAATGTCGCGCTTCTGGTTTTTTTTCGTCGCCGCTAAGTAAGAATGAAAGCGCACGGCCAACGTGTAACTATG
This sequence comes from Bombus bifarius, assembly GCF_011952205.1. Lineage (NCBI taxonomy): Eukaryota > Metazoa > Arthropoda > Insecta > Hymenoptera > Apidae > Bombus > Bombus bifarius. The sequence continues at coordinate 2,385,602 of NW_022884354.1, forward strand.
CGAGGGAAATATGGGAGAAGGATTCGCGTTCCCGTCATTACGAACCTACTACACGATGAACGTTTTACACGTTCGTCTGTCAAAATAATTCTTTCGATCTGAAAGAATCTCCGAGGAAGAATTTTGAAAATAGTAACTGCGATTCTACGGAACCTACATCTATTTAAAATAAATGTCTCTCAAATGTGTTCTTCTTGTCTTGAATCTAAACTTTCGTAGCTAAAGTTTACGTACTCTATGCAGTAAAATATACCCGAGTACCTTTAGGGCCACGGAAAAGTCGTGTACGGACAAAAATAAACATAAACGAAAATAGAAGAAAATAAAAGCTACGTAGATATCCGGTGGAAGAGTTGGCTCGTGGTGACACGTAAAACACACAAGCTTGGATCTCGGTTCCGGCACAATTTCGTAAGCCCCACCCCGGCAACCCCTACCCTTCTATCCTAACCAGTCCCCCTTTTACCCCCGTCAGAAAATCCCATCATAGCAGTCGGGGTAGAGCGGGTCCATGGCACGTTGGGTCCACCATAGTAAATCAGGCAGTCGCAGGCGGTCCTTCTGATCCGGCCGAGCCGGGCTGCCGTAAGACGCGTCAACTTAGCCCGTCCTACTCGCGCCATCCACACGAAAGTAGTGAAATAACTCGTCTAAGTAACTCTATCTACCCCGTGGAATCGCTTATGGCTCATAAACGCCTCGTAACTTAGCCCGGTGGCACGCGCCCTTGAGAAATACTGCCGTGCACCACAGAGAGAAAAAGAGAGCGTGAGGGAGAGGGAGAGAGAAAGGGTAACGGTCGCAGTGTTATCTATTACCGAAACGCGCGCACAGTTCGTTCGCTTGTAGAATATGCGACAGTTTATTTTTTACCGCGTGTGACGAGTGACCGACATATTCGCGAAATCATCTTGCATGTGGTGATGCTGCATAGAACACGATTGCTGCGTTAATTCACGCAATGGGACGCATCGAAAACAGGTAATCGATGGAGATTTAGAATTTAATAATTCATTGGCTTTGTCTTCTTTGTTGTTTATTTGAAAGGAGGAAGTTGTGCGTGGAATATTTTAGAAGCGAAGATATTCGTGACCTTTTAAAGGTCGTATTATTAGAAGGAAATATAGATTTATGATTTTTTTATTTATTATGGTTGTTTTCTGTGACGCCGAGTATTTCTTCTTGGGATATACAGCCACCGTAGAAATAAGGGAAATTTTCCTTTGTACTTTCTATCTTTAGACGAATATTCTATAGTAATGCGTAAATAATCATTTATTTTTCTCTGGCGAAATTCCCAAAAATTCATGCACCTCGACTAAATATTATTTTTCCACCGGTTTATGTGATCTTTACTCTCGTCGATAAATTACGCGGTCCACCAAATGTAAATGGGGTTTTTCGACACGCAGGGCACGCATCCCCCCGCTTTAATTCGCCGCGCAAATTCGCGAAAGTTCATTTACGACAGATCCGTTAAAAACACGGGATAATAGCCCGGTCGAAATGAATCATCGACGGTCGCCGAACGAACGGCTATAGAAATTAATTAAAATTAATGAAGCGTAAACGGAAGTAACGATAACATGACGGATCGACGCATTTACAAGCAACCTACTACCCCTCCCACTCCGCGATTCTCATAGTGTTAACGGCACGGCAATTTTGCGATCGTTTAATTTACCTCCATTGACAAAACATCAGCTCGCCTCTTTCGAGCGACGCCCAATGAATAAGGTTCTTCGTCCGTGTAATTTCAAAGTTAGAATTTTGTTATGTTTGAAACAACTCGCATAGTAAAATATCGAATATTAAAGTTAATACAGAAATATTTCCGATGATATATTATTAAACACACGAATGATAAAATCGTAATAGTCGGAGTATATTAAAATCATTTTAAATACCTGTACAGAGATAGTATATGCCGGTCGTAATCGTCGCTCGTTCAATGTGTTCGACTCTACGCTCGCTAGTCGACTGTACAAAGTCGTTACAATGATCGTCCTAGAGAGCGCACATTCGTCTATTCGCGTCGATCGGTGGTGTTACAGAAACTATAAACGTATCTCCGGTGTACGATTACAAGTAACTGCGACGATGTTTTGCTCGGAGTTTGTTTACCTTGAAGCCTAGCGAACCAAAACAACGTTGGCGTGACACTGTGAGTTTTTTTCTATTGGAATCTTCTGTTTACTCCCGTGTAGCTACGTATTCATATTGTTTACGTAGAATATTACATATTAATACGTATAATACATTAATACATATTATATTATTTGTAAATAACGCTTATACGATACTGTTGCTTTCGTTTTAACCAACGAAAGGACTGTTAGTATTCTGAATGAAAAATTACGAATATTGCGATTCTTTAGCGTTCTTCTTACATTTGACCCTTTGCACTCCTATGTCGAGTGTGACTCGACACCAGTTTTTATCTCGGGCCGAGTCTCGCGTTTTTTTGTGAAACGTGCGGAAGTAAAGCTATATCAAAATATACACTTAAAAATTACGAAATACAACAATAGTGCGAATAAAACTGCTACTTAAGTGAATTTCTTTCCCCTTTATTTATTTAAATTGTCTTACTTTTTAGTTCAAGTAAATTTCAAATGAAACACTTCGAGTGTGACTCGACACCAGTTTTTATCTCGGGCCGAGTCTCGCGTTTTTTTGTGAAACGCGCGAAAGAAGAAATATATCAAGATATATCATACACTTAAAAATTACGAAATACAACAATAGTGCGAATAAAACTGCTACTTAAGTGAATTTCTTTCCCCTTTATTTATTTAAATTGTCTTACTTTTTAGTTCAAGTAAATTTCAAATGAAACACTTCGAGTGTGACTCGACACCAGTTTTTATCTCGGGCCGAGTCTCGCGTTTTTTTGTGAAACGCGCGAAAGAAGAAATATATCAAGATATATCATACACTTAAAAATTACGAAATACAACAATAGTGCGAATAAAACTGCTACTTAAGTGAATTTCTTTCCCCTTTATTTATTTAAATTGTCTTACTTTTTAGTTCAAGTAAATTTCAAATGAAACACTTCGAGTGTGACTCGACACCAGTTTTTATCTCAGGCCGAGTCTCGCGTTCTTTGTGAAACGTGCGAAAGAAGAAATATATCAAGATATATCATACACTTAAAAATTACGAAATACAAATAATAGTGTGAATAAAACTGGTATTTAAGTGAATTTCTTTCCCCTTTATTTATTTAAATTGTCTTACTTTTTAGTTGAAGTAAATTTCAAATAAAACACTTAACGAAACACCAAATAAAATAAAATTCGGAGTGCAAAGCGTTAAAACTTCTTCTAGCCAAAGATACAATTTGAAAATGTGGCAAAGAACACAGGATGAAATAATTCCTAGAATGTTTCGTCCAAGATACCGAAATATACACAAAAATGTTTCTCCTCCCCTCAAATATCTTTCAAGCCGCATGAAGATTCGAACTAACATATAAAATTATAAAAAGACATATCCTATACGTAAAATTTCTATCCTGTGTAATTCCATTCTCGGAATACTCTAACCGTTGCGTCTATGATACCACGAACTTCTAATCTTCGGAAACGTATATCCAATAGAAGCAGAAAAACAGCGATGCACAGTACACAAATTTTCGGGTAGTTCGAAAGTTTCATCACACCGACGGTGGTGGTGGTGGACACGTACTATATAGGCGGAGGTACGAACAGTCGCGTTTCCGCGTATATAAACGCGATACGTGTCCTGCGTTTACACCGTTGATGTATGTTCTCGGCAGCGATCGATCTCTCTCACACGAACTGCTAATTGTGCGGCATCATAACTCTCCGCGTGTGCTTCATCCCCCTCTACCTATTCCTATCTCTCTCTTTCTGTCTCCCCTCTCCCGCCACCTACCCCCATGATACGTACACATACACGTGCACCGACATACCATTTCCCCACTCTTCTGCACTTTATACAACCGCGTTAGAAACCCGTGTATTATTTCTACACGTACGTAGGTGTGCGAGCGTGCACGCTCGAACGCGAGTAAGAGTTGCACTGGTTACACGGTGTAACGCCGCTATTATAGTTGCTGTGTAGTGAACGGCCGAAGAGAGATGGCACGACGACGGGGTGAACACCGCGGGAGTACATTACTGTAACGTTGTTTACGGGGTGGCTCGACAGTCTTTCGGCCCATTGCCGATTACCGACTATCCCATTTCGCTTTATCATCCGCGCTCGACGAGGTCTCCACTTAATCGCTCGGCAATTTTTTCAACATCGAGCGCGATTACCTCGCCGCAGAGAAACGGACGAAACGTAACGAAGAAATCATCTGTAACCTGTTTCAAATCGGACACCATTCAACGATACCGAATTTTCTACAAAACTTTTCTATAAACTTTCGCGAGAGCAGTGATTGCGGATTAAACTACTTCGTCTACTTCCTCTTGTAATTACCGATGGTATGAGGAACTATTCTCGATTCCCGTTTGCCAATCGTTTTACCTGGATCGCTGAATTACGTATCGTGCTTGTTCCTTGGGCGACCCGAAATTACGCCGTTCGAAACTCAATTCTCCGTATCAATTTGTTCCTACTTTACCGTTCTACGTCTCTTTTCTTCTTTTATTCTCTATCTAGCTTCGACTTCGTGTTGAACTCCATTACCCTCGTTTTCCCAGAGGAAAGTTTCCACGAGTCGGCGCCTATGAGCGCTGGCAGATAGAAAAAGGAGGGTTGGCTGACAGTAAGAAACGGGAGGAAGAGACGCGGGCGAATAATAAAAATCGCCCTCATAATTCAAGCGGAGGATCCTGGCACGGGATAAGAAAGTATCGGAGGGACGAAGAGGGTGAAATCGCCTCGAGCTTCTTATCTCACCGCGAGGGTGACATTAGCGTTAGCACGGTAATTCTCTGTCTTGGCTGGCGTGTGCAGTGTAGCCCGGTGTAAAGAAGTCACGCTGCCATCTATGGTCGACTTCATCGACTCTACAAGGGTATTATAATTCGCGTAATTCGTTAAATGAAGGGCTATCCGGGACTTAATGATCGAGAGGCGAGTTGCCTAACGACGCGTTGTAACGGGCAAAAATTACGGAACACGCCGGAGCGTCTGTATAGAAACTCGTTCGTTCGATCATATTCGCGTCTTCGTCGACCGATCGCCCGTGTTAATGTTCTCGCAAATTGAGCGCTCGATGCTCGATTAGACACGAGCTCGCAAAGAGGCGGCAATTACAGGGTAGATAATCTGCAATTACGACTAAATACAGCCATACTAGAGGATGTCGACGATTCGCTAGGTGCTTTATCGCATAAAAATTTCAGCAAACCCCACTCGGTTGGCTACCGTGATACACGTTGTGCATCGTGTGTCCGCGCCGCTTACGTCTTGTTCTTGAAACGTTTACTATTGTATTCATAGCAGCGCCGCTTCTCAAATGAGTACAATGGGTAGCAATTGCACAATCGTCGTTTATCGATGCACGATCATCTGGAGAACGATCGGGCAACACGCGAGAAACGACGAAACGCGTCGCTCCGTACACGCGCTTGTAATTTGCTACTTTTCCGCCGTACCATACCTCGACTGCACCGGTTTCTCATTCTTCCACCGTTGACAATCTTCCTGCAAGTTTTTTCTTCGAGTTACGTTACGCCGATACTGCCTCAAGTTCAGCACGCGAAGAAATAGAATCGGATGACGAGACCGGCTATCTTCTAATCGGACACGAACAACACGCAGATCCGGATCTTCTTTTTATCCGCGTGGTTGGGCGATTAAAAAAACGATAATCGTCGAAGCAACATGGCGTCATTTACGTCATTGGCGTCGACTTCTCGCGCAGCAGATCGACAACAAAGAGTCGCGAGAGCAACGCGGCCGCACGGTTCGCTTGAAAGAGGCCAAATGACGTAACGATCGGCGAAGCAGTAAATTCTCCGATGTATTTGTCGCCGGTCGGGAAGAGAGCGCGTGTGTCTTCCCGTTGGGAAGAGTATCGATGGGCGACCAATGGGCACCCACGAAGTTCCTTCGTGTATCCTCGTGTAGCCCGACGGACCGCATTCTTCCCCGTGACTTTAGGCATTGTTCCTGCTAAAGTTTTCTTCTTCTTCTTCTTCTTCTTCTTCTTCTCTCTCTGCGTTGTCTCCCTTCACCCTGTTCGTTGTATCCGTCGCGTCGGACTCTCTCGTTTTAAGACCCACCTCACCCCACGCTCGAGGCTTGCCTCGCCATCCGGCTGGCTAACCGAGCGGAGGACCGCTTATAACAAGCCGGACAGAGCGGAGTTTTTGCCCCGACGCCTCCCTTTTTTTCTCGTTCTTTTTTTCTTTTTTAACTGCGCTAGCACAGCCGAAAAACGCCAACGCTTGATTTACGGCCGCTACGATGACCGACTGTTGTCCTCATTCGCTTATGAGTGCAGGGGCTGCTCGACCCGACCTTGGACCGGCCAGGCCCACCACTACCACCTTATCCTTCCAAACGTTGCACGAAAATGTGCTCCGGAGATTTGATTATCTAGCATCGCGCGATAAGTTTACCTGACCGATGCAGCAAAATAATTATCCCGCCGGATTGCACCGACCGAGTCTATCTTATCGTACGGCTGGCTGGTTTATTCCTCTGATTACCGATCACCGGGTCGATCAGCGTGATTTATTTAGTGCAGGTTGACGCCCCCGAGCGTCAATTGCTGCTCGCCCCTTTCAATTCCACGTACGAAGCGATGATCCTTCTATTTAACTGCTTTGTTTCTAATAAACTGCTTTGCGTCGAGTACTATCCAGACTACATTTCTCTATTTTACTTAGTAACATAAAATTCTGTTCGATCGCGTGATCGGTTAAATAACGTTTTACAAGGATTTTATAATCAGGTTTTTTTTTATCTTTCATTCGGTAGAATTATACGTATTTGATCTAGCGATCGGTTAAATAATATTTCATGATGTTGTTTCAATCGTGTTTCGCTTGTCTCTATTTCGCATAGTCGTAGAAATATATCCGATTTAGCAACTAATTAAATAGAATTTGACAATGCTCTTTCAATCAAATTCCATTTTATTTATTTCGAGTGCCGGTGGAAACAAGGAATTTTGTACGGGCTTTTGGTTTTTCCATCTATCACGAATCGGCCGTAAAATCGTGTAGGACTTGGTTCGTCAATGGAGAAGTACGATGACTTTGTAACGAGTTTTACGACTTCCAACACGGTTTGTTCGATTGGACATTCTTCTTTTTTTACAGGGTCTTCTTTTTCCAGGTTTTTTCAGCCGTATAAAAACGCCAAAGCGTAGATTTATGGCTTTACAGCGTGCTGCGGTTGTTCCTCCTGACTTTTCGTTGTCGTTTGACCTTCCATAGTTACCGAGACGATTTCGAAGCTGGCCCTTTTTAGGCCTCGCTTATCTACCATTGCTATTGAGAGGGGGCTATCCTCGTCCTTGTTCTAGCTACGATCGACGAGTGTTCCTTTTTTACTGGTGCGAGTCTTTTGCCAGTTTTTACGCGTTTACCTAAGGACAATAATATCGACTTCCTCCTCGGCACCTAACCTTCTTAGACTTCTTCTCTTTTATTCCACCAGTTAAAAACTGTCGCTGATTTTTCTTCCACGATTCCTTTCTCCGAAGACCTTCGAACTTGGCCGCATCATTTAATTTAGGAAGGTATCGTATTATCATATTGCTGTAGAAATTCGAGATTCGACAATTCGAACCTTACAACTCGAAAATCGCGACAAATCGCAACATAAACTTACTTCGTCCCGAATTATTTGCGACATATCTAGGCATGTTATTTTATCTGTATAATATAAATTCACCAGGAAATCCACCCTCTGCAAATTGCAGTTTGCTTCTACGAATAACAATTTGATTGATTCTAAAACTTGAAAGGGTTAGGGAGCTGGATATATGTTACACATATCTACACTTCACCTATATTCACCTTTGCCTCCTGGTCCTCGCACTGTATCAAGTAAATTGTTTCCTTTTAATAATTAATCGAACTTGCAAAGTTGAATTTGCCTTTCCTTGAACCGCGACAATTTTAACTCTCTGCTTAAAATTCGAATTACCGAAGTTTCACCGCATTAGCAATTCATTATTATCAAGAACGACCATCGTTCGTGTTTCCCCGGTCACGGATCGGCACCGCGGTTCCTTTATTACATTTGCGATTTCCGCAGGCCTTTAAAAAGCTACAGCTAAGATCCTTCGAAGCGTAAGACGCTTATCGAACAGGCAAAGGTCACGAGAACGCACGAAACGGCGTAAAACGGTGCACGTGAAAGTAAGCGTTCGCTTATCGAGCCACGTATAAAGATCGTAAAGTGTCTTTAAACGGCGTATTGCTAGCCACTTATCGGCGAACGAATCGTTAATGTCGCAATCACCTATGAACACACATTATTTTTGCGTCTACGCATAGCCGAGCGGTTCGTACACGCGCGGCGCTCGTGTTCCAGAAGTTTCACCGTAGCGGCGACGGCGGCGGTGTTACCCGCGTGCACACAACGCTCGCAATTAGTCGCAAAAGTTCGTGCTTCGCCTAATAATGGATTTCCTCACGAAGAACAAATTGGTGGAACGATATATCTTTCTGGCGCCCTGGCGAACGTGTGTATTCTTACACGCGAACCACCTCAGATATTTAATTTGCGTGCACACTGACACGCCCGTGGACGCGCGCGAGCGCGCCCTCCTTCCTCGGGACACGTACACATGCACAGAAGGACAGAATAACGTGGGATGCACCGATTTCCATGCGAAACAAGCAAAAAAAAAAAGCGACGACGAAGTTGCATTTAATTACCGCCGTCGGCCACGTTGCATCAGTACGACCGGATTCCGGGGAATTTTTTAATCCGCGACAAATTCGTGTGACGGGATCGACGGCCCGCGGACTGTGTACCTTCGTGTCGCGCGACTCAATCGGTATCGTTGCTCGTCCGATCGAGATTGCCGATCGAGATCGAGACCGTCTCGTCGTATTCCTTTTTCGGTTTATTGATGTCTCTTTATTGGAACTGACCAGCGCGCCTCTTCTTCTCCCTCCACGCTGCGTGAAAAATTTTTTCTACCGTCTTTTTTTCCGTTTCCGCATTTTCATTTCATTTTGCGTTTAATTGACTTTGTTACTACGACATCGATGGAGGTTTACTTAAAAAAAGAACGTATAATAAGAGGTCATAACATTGGTATGCAGCTGTTTATGTTTATTTTGACTACAATATCGGTGACACGTGTTTTTGTAGACTATTTTGATATTTGTCTAACGAATGATGTTATTCGAGAACTACTTAGAATATTTGCGCGGTAAGCACGTTTCGGTAGCCTAGCTATAAATCAAGCAATTTCGTTGGGAATATACGGGCGTTCCGCATGAAATTTTTAACTCGCCGCTTTTTGGCTAACAAAATAAACGTACATTTATTTTACGGTTTGCCAAGCTTATCATAAACATATACCACGCGCGTCTTCGCTACGCCGCGTAGCAACGCTGGAATGAAATTACAATCGCGAAGATAGCTTCTTTGACTCGCTTGCCGCCGCTCTTTTATGCAATGGTTGCCCGGGCTTGTCATAAATACGTCGATCAATTCGTTTCGAGCACTTGTTGCCGCGTCCTTCGCGTTACTCCTGGCCAATTTAAACGTTGACGACTAACGAACGTGCTGATTATCCATTATAAATAGGAACAAGGGTGCATACCACATTGTGCAAAACTGCAATGAAAAGGACACAACGTAACGCGAGGTTTATATTATAAAAGACGGCTATAAAGAAGGCAGAGTGTAACGCGAGAATATCAGCGGCAGTTTAATTAGCCAATTTATAGCGGATGAAAGTGGAAAGTGGAGAGTCGCAAGTCGAAGCGTGCATCGATAAAAGAGAAAACGAAAGCGAGAGAAAATGCTGTGTCCCACGGAGTCTCGATGAATTTTTCACGAACTGCTTTCTTCCTTTAAAACCTCTCACAAATAGTCAAAGGCGTGAACGTTCACGCGGTAGTCGCGCCCAACTAGGAAAATCAGCCAAAAGAAAGCGACACAAAGGGAGAAAGAACATCCGAGGGACGTGTACGTTAGAAAGGAGCGCGAAGAGCGTACACGCGCCCGCGGATTAAAGAGTTATTTGAGTCTCGGAGGCGGCCATAACTCTCCCGGGCTATTCCCGTCCCGCGCTCGCTCGCCCACCGGAATATTTTAACATCGGGGGTGGGTGGCTGGCTGGCTGGTCGCCCTTTACTCGTGTGCGTGCATCAGCTTGGTGAAATACACGTACGTATCGCGTGTAGAGTTGTGTCGGCGGAGAAACGAGAAGAGACACGCGCGCGCGCGCGCGCCAACAGGCAAGTAAGCATACACTAACGCACACCGACACGTGGTGTAACGGGGAAAGGAGGGTTGGTGGGTGAGACGACAGGGTCCGCAACTCCACGCAGCTGACAGCTGTTTCCTCGGTGGGCCGACCGGTCGGTGGGGAGGATTCAGCCTAGTCGCGCCCCTTCTATAATGGCTCCCTTTTCTTCCTTCCCCTACCTACGCCAGTATGGCTGGCATGGGTTTCTCTCTCTCCTAGGCTCGATGTTACGTCACAAGCACACGCCGTCGTTTATCCTTCTCTATAGACCGAATGACGTCAGGGCTACATTCCGTCGAGCGGTGACGTAGCGAGGCGCAGCGTCATCGCCGATACGGCCGGCCGTCGATCGGACGCCGACCGCCAGGGGCGCGCCGATCGCCACGCGAAACTGTTACGCCGATCTGTTATCCGATACACCCGTGTGCCGCGCCACGCCGCTCTGGTTACGCGGATTGCGGAACCATGCGATCGCAATACGTTCTCTTTGATATATGACAGGGTCAACAAGGTTTTCGGCTACTCTCGAAGCATCTAGATTTTCCAACAGCCCCGGTCCACTTCGTTCCACGCTTCCCGAATTGTAAATCTTTCGGACCCGTGTGTGGTCTATTACGTGGATCGTATTCGGGTTCGTTACCCCTTTATTATGTCTACATGTGAAGTACAATTTCTTTCTGTCAATATGTCGTTCCTTTGTAATTCGAATCATCGTTTCTAACATCGCGTAAGATACGATAAAGACATTTCCATAGAAATGAAAAAAGGTCAATATCGTCGACTGGATGTTCAATTTTGGCGATAGGAAAAAAAGGTGCGAATAGGTTTTTTAGGGGTGGAGATAGTATAGGTTGGCGATATCGACGACGGCGTAAGTACTTTCTGACCGCACGGTACCGGTATCATCAGCGATAGGCAGCAATCGTAAAACGCTTGTTTTACGATGGACTATCGCGGTGGGAGGACTGCCGGTTGTGAGCGGTAAGCGTCGAGTGGGGCTCTCACAGTTTACGAGCGCATAACAGACGCGTTTATGGCCGTGATCACGTGGCCCCCGCATACCTATGGCTATATAACCAGGTCCCATAACCCACTGTGGAGTAAACAAATCGTAAAGCTCGGTTTCGGATTTACTGACCTGGCACAATATACGGAAAGCAATACGGAAAGCCAGCCACTTGGCAATGATAACCAGTTCCCTACCACGCTTGAAACAGCCAAGTGGGGTTTCATCATGGTGTGGCGTGCAATTGAGATATCGTTTGAAATACATACAAAAGGAAAGGGTTGAAATCTCGTAACGGTCACATGCAAATCAACGATTTCTGGATATTTCTACATCTATTAAGATTACTATTTTATTCTATTGGGATCTGTATAGAACATTAAATTGAAAATATTATAAATATCATTATTATTTATATAGTAGCAAAAACAACAGAGAAAATGTTGCTTCCAAACTGTGTCGGAATTGGTACTAAATTTCTCAGGTATATTTTACTTTTTGTCTAGTTTCATCTACTCGTACATACACTGTCTTTTTACGGGTTAGTTAATTAGTTGAATTTGTGTCAGTCGATCTTGTCGTTCTTTTTCTCGTAACGGAAAATAAAATCGGAACAATGTAAGCGTCATAAAGTCTCCGGGATAGACCTAAAAATTTGTCTTCCGCTGATTTTGCAGAGTTACAATATCTTTCGATCAATGGACCATGATGCGCCCGCGCACACAATACTTCGTCTTCTATGCGTTGTTTCGTTTGTTCTCACGAATGCCGCCAGATGCCAGCACTGCTTTATGACCCTGGTAGTGGCCAACGACTATTCGATCGTTTTATCTTCCACTTACTTTTCGCCTTTACAATTGCCATGACATAATACCCTCTATTTGCCTGCTGGAAGTTTTGTGAAATATGCGAGTTTTCATTGGGCAATAAACAATGGTATTATTTAACATTGCGTTATTATTTTTACGCGGCTATTTACCAAGGTAATTCCCGCGTCCTCTAAAGTGCAAAGCAAACAGCGAATATGGTGTTTAGCCTTAGATTATGCACGCTGTTATTTTGAAAAATTTAATAACGACCGCGATAAATCAGGGTATACGAAATGCAGGATATTAATTTATCGTTCGTTATTTATTCCAATAAAATAGAAATATCGGGCGTTATAAAAATTACTTGATAATTAAAGGTACGAACTTTGAGAAAACAGTCGTGCGACGTTTCGTTTCTCTTACGTAATATGTTGTACCGTAACAAAGAGTTTTAAGCGAGATACAAGACGCTTTATTACCTTCAATTACATATCGTTTGCCAACGCAGTCATACAACGATTTCCTGTTGTCGCTCGAAAAGAAGAAAAAGGAGACGAGACGTGACAGTACATCGTTGTAAAAAGAAATTTGAACTCCTTCGAGCGAAGAGACGAGCAACTCTCTGCGTAGCCGTAGAGAGCCACCGAGGTGATTTATTCGAGTTAATTCCAATTCCATTGGAGCCGCGAGGGCAGTTGGAGGGGGCGGGAAGGGCGAGAGCGGGTGGGGTGGAGGGTGGATATTCTTATGCAATTTGCCAGAAAGGTTCAAGAACCCGGGAGATCCCGCAATTTATCTTGCCTTATGTTACGCCGAGCCAAGGCAACGGAAGATAGATGGCGTCACTGCTACCAACCCCTCCTCCCTTTCCGTCTCTTTCCCTCTCACTTGCTGCCTCTCTTGGTTTCCTCGCCTCTCGGGTCACCCAAACCCCGTACAGACCCCTGCGACCACCCCTTCCCCCAACCAATGAGGGACGACCGCGGTGGCCATCTTGGATGGAGAGTTATTGAACGAAAAAGATGAGTAAGAAACTTGTTATGGGGGTGCGTTCTCTCTGCGCCGTTGGGAGTTGGGAGGGAGAGAGAGAGAGAGAGGGCGGGCGGGAGGGTAGACGACGAGAACTGGAAGCTGAAGAAGGGTGGCTGCGAAGGGTTGTTGGCGCTATATTGATCAATTGCTTTGCCGTGCTTTGCACTACTTTCCTACTATAATGTAGAATCCCCGTTGGTGGTGCCACGATACCCACTGCGTGGTCGAGTGAGACTAATTATATAACGATCGTGTTCTTGGGAATTTCAGTACTTTCTGGCATTCAATCTTCCACGCTCGGCCCGTCACTCTTCGCTAGATTAATTTCATTCGCACCACGACTTTCCGTTTCCTTTACCTTACGATTATCGTTACTCTCATTCAGATATAACCTTGCGATATATACAACAGAACTTAAAATTCTTTCTTATTTTCTGTCTTTTCTCTTTTATTCCTTTCTTTCTCTGTATAATCTTGAAGACGTTTTTAAGGCATTCGGGCACCTTTCACTCAGGCATTTTTATCGCGTCCCTCGATCACGAACGTCGTAACGCGGATATTGATGGCGAATGCGATGGAAAGAGCAACGACGTACGGGTGGTCCTCCGATCGCATTTCACGAATGCTTAACGCGTTCCCGGTTTATGGACGCGTGTGCGCGCGCGAGCTGACCGCGTAACTAAATTTCGCCTTGAGCATTTTAGAGGCGCCCGTCGGCACGCAGGCCGGACTGCGTTACAGTCCACGCATACACGGACCACCGATTCGTGAGTTGTTTAACAATGCCGCAATTAGGTTGATGAATTGTGACAGGCATTCGCAAGTAATAAACACACGCACCGATCGCACAGTATTTCGCGACACACATATTCGCGCGTTGTTCGTTGGACATTAGGGACGGACAGAAGGAAACCGAAAATTTCAATTTGTATGCAAATACATTTGTTCGGTGCGTGTGTTGTCGTAGGTCTGCGGAAAACGCGACTCACTCACGTGCAAACTATTCGCCAGTCGAGCTGAAACTTTAACAACCTTGGAAATTTGCTCGCGTACAGTTGTTTATGCATTTTTTAGTCTAATCGCCATCTATATTCGCCGCTCGGTTCATTTGTTACAAAAGCTTTCGCGTTTAATACGTCACGGACTTTATTCGCTTTTTTTATACAAACCCGAAAACACGAAATGCGAGATATATTTGCGAAATTTCTAGCGAACGAATAGATTTAATTTGCCTGTTATTGTACACTACCTGTTTAATTTCATTTATATTAGGGTACATGATACATACTTTCACGTTGTTCATTCAAACGTACAATCCTATTTCTCAGCTATTTCTCTGTTAAAAGAAACCGAACATTTTCGTATTGCTAGCAGAAAAATTTTAGCTAGAACGTACAATTTATTCAAACTTGTTAATCGATTGAAAAGTATGTCATCGTAAATGACATTTATCTATCTTAAAACCATTAATATAACAAATTATTGATATAGTATTTATATCAGTAAATTCAATAATCCATGTTAACAAATTCTTCCCGCCAATTCTCACTGTGTTAAATTTCTCTGGAAAAAAACTCCGTTTTTTACCGACTGTGTTCACCGTCTGGCTGCTAGATGGCGCAGCTGGCGACGACATTCCGAGCGTCATCTATGGCGATTCCGAAGAAGTTTCTAGCGATCCACCACGTGCGCGCGCCCCACCAGGCGGCGTGAGTTGCGAAGAGCGGGGGTTTTGCTTGATGGTGTGCGCGTCGAGCTCACCGGCAAAAGGTAGTGGGGAATAGACACCCATGGCATGCCTGCAACGGCGCAGAATCCCATCGATCATTCGTACCGTTTCCCCGTGTTTCACGCCGCCGTGTGTTGCACCGTGTAGAGAGAGGAGTCGGCCACCACTGCCCTCCCTCTTCAACCTCCACTCTGCCCCTGACACGTCCACCCATCTCACCCCACCCCCGCGCGAATTCCCCCTACCTATACGACGTGCTGAGTCCGTGACGGTTCGGCGGGCAATGCCGACCAACCATCACGAGGCCTTACCTTCCCTATTATATTTATGTGGCGGCTCGCGGTCGGGAAGGTTTATGTGGTGTCTCCAGTCTGTCTCGTGCCACTCTTTTTTTCCTCGTCCTCCTCCTTTTTCTTCTTTCCGCGCGTCCGACGTTTTAGTGTGCCATCAATGTTTGTCACCGTACTCTGCACTATCGATGAAATCGTTTCGTCCGCATAGTCGATCCTGTCGCCTGGTTCCGTCTCGATAACGTTGCTCGGCACAAATCCTGTGATCACACAGCGTCGATACCGTGTCAAAGTTACTAGTGCACCCGTCGTACTTAACACACACACGGTCCTTCGATCAGATCACACGTCGAAATTGAAGTTGAGCGGCTTCCTTCCCGTACATCGAGCTCTCGTGCGATTATCGGTCGAGTCACTCGAATCGATTCTCGCACATCGTTTTTGCCGGCATTTCGTCGTGCGCTCATGCCGCAACCGTCGTTTCGTTTCGAATCGCGCGCATAACGTGCCTCAGTGTGTGCATCGCGAGACCCGGTAGCATGATCAGCAGATCGAAGCGTGCACCACGTGTACAGTGGACTCAATAAGTGCAGGCGTACGTTCAACACTGACCAATGAGAATGTAAGGATGCAGGGCCACGCTCCGGATACCGACGACGTTCACTTGTCCGAAACGTAACCTTACCTTGCGTGCATTTTGGCGGATTCACTGATATTCAGCCGGTAACTTTGAATTTCATCTCTCGTTGCTTTACTCTACGGTTTTCCCACGTTCCGCTGATACGATTCTGTTCTCGCGTTTACTACGCGTATTTTCTTCGTCATCGTGAAAAAAATAAACGAGTTGCTTGTTCAAAAATGAAAATGGCTCTTTAAGTTAATCTAATAGAATTTTATTGATTAACGTAGAGAGGTAGTTAGAATTGTCCAATCTTTTCAGAGAATTTTTACCTAAACCTTACAAAAAATTAGATTTCGATATAACCTATGATAGTTGTCACACAAATAACAAATATTCTCTTATGATACGCACAATCGTATTCAAAAGGAACACAGATCGCGCTAACAGACGGCAAAATCGATCAACGTCAAAATGAAAGAGCCACGCAGGAATATCTCGTTGCGATTAAAAATTTTCTGGAACATCCGTTCTATCGGTGTCGGTTCGGACGAAAGGGATCTCCATAGTACTTTCGTAGACACGTATGTACAGGTGCTTCTGTACACGAGCGCGCTTGTAAGCACATGTACGAGCCGCACGTTACGCAGAGGCGATCGTAAATCAGTCAGTTACCTATATATGCGCATATAATACGTACGCAACGTAACGGTATGTAATTTATTGTTTCAGGTAAGTGACGTTGCACCGCCCCAGGACTTGCGAAGCACATGCGTGCATCTTCCTTTCCCGGCATAATGTAAGCAACCCACTGTACCTATTACATTACGACCGATGTCAAGCGGACGCGCCGCTGCGTTCGCCATTGCTCGTTCGGGGAAACAATGAAGCTAGACCGCGCGTCCACACGCTCGCGTGCGTTTCAACCACCTATTGCCCTTACGCGCAGCTCTAGCGACCGTTTTCTGTTTTTTTTTTTTTTACGAAAATTTCACCGCTCCGGGAATTTATTGTCTGATCAGCCGGACAATGAGTGCAGATTTTATCGGGGTATTCGATACACAGGCGACAACGCGCGGCGACTTCGTATCCTCCGCGATCACGTTTCCATCGTCTCTTACGCGCTCGTGTTCCCTTTTTGTTTCCACGGTACACGGTCTCTTTCGTGTGAACGGTGAATTTTTTACACAGTTCCGGGAACACTTGATTGCTGGTTTAATGGGCGAACGCGAAGGACGTGGCCGCTGCTTTGTTTACGGGGTGTTGACCACGGTGTTCATAAATTGTCGCTGAAAGCATAATCGCAAACGTTCCGTGGACGTTTCGAATGGCAAACGATATAAAGGAAGGCTGCTGTGTAAAACTATTATTAACGTCAAAGTGGAAAGAGGATGTTGTCTAGCCTGGTTGCGCGATAAATTATACCGGAAACTCTACACAGCGAGCAGAACTACGCACGTTTCGTGCGCAGATTATTAAGATGGCGGCCTCCGTCAAAGAGATTCTTCCGGGTAGGTTTCTTAATTTTACAAGGAAGATCGCGTATCATTCGAATTACCCGATTATGAATCAGCAAATCGGTTTATATCGGCATGATGGGATGATAGCGGTACTGTGTCCGTGCGAGGCAGCTGTCGATACGAAATCCGGTTTTCTACCGATTTCGATTACACCTTCGCTCTGATATTCTCGCGGCGATAAGTGGACCATAAAGACGAGCACCTGTAATAAAATATATTACCGTAATGGTGCGTGCTTGGCTTGCCGTAAGATAAAGGACGCTGCCACGAGCGTACAGGTGTAAACGGGCCTAAACGAGCTGCGGTTATTAGCGGACACCGCGGGAGGGTGGGAGAACAAGAAAATAATAATCCAAAGATGGATGAAAGCGAAAGGACAAGGGTTCGTCGTGTTCATCGGGAAGCAGCCGCTACGAGAGTGAAATGACGGTGTAGAGGGGGTTAGGGTTTCATGGGTAACCGGCGAGAAATCCTCGTCAACGACGTAGCTGAGATAGGCCCACACACCGGCGGCTTGTAAAACACGCGGCGAGATTAAATGCTTCATTAATGTGATTAAAGTAAAAAGCTGCGTGAGTAATGAACCAAGCTGAATCATCAGCCGGTCGTGCAGTGTACGCTCGAGCCTTGAATTGCTCTGTTGCACCTCTGTACTTGGTACTTACCCCTGCGTCCCAACGACTCCTTCAGCTTTGTGATCGAAATATCAAGACGATTGTCGTGTTATTGCAACTTGGAAGTTTCATCTATTCTTTGTATCTTTCTGAAATTTCTTTCCAAAGAAACATAAAGTTTCCATATTCGTGAAATTGGTGTATCGTTTGTATTATATCACTAATTATACTATTTATTATTATACTTTGTTTATCTCGAAGGAAGGGAATATTCGCCTGAGTAGTTTTACTTCTAAAGAACAATATTTCATGCTTCTGTCATTTTTTCTTACGAAGTCCAACCAACCACTCTAAAAGATATCACTTCCCAACAAAGCGTCTGCTACATCGGATAGTTTTTGTAAATACTTCGCCGGTAATTCGACACGGTCAAATCGATTTCACGAGATTGGAGAGACGGAGGAGGCTCCTGGGCCTCGATGGCTTAGAGGAGACGCGAGTCGGGGGCAAGGGCGAGGCGGTTGGATGCAGATACCGGAGTTTTCTGCAGGCCCTGGAGGAGCGGCTATCTGGCCGTTGAGAGAATAAAAGTCGCGGTGTTCACAATTGGTAATGCCGATAGAGCTGCCATCGTCTTGCCATACAAACGTCCTCCCGGTTACAGGCGGACCGGCCTTTCTTCGCTAAACACAACGATCGTTGTGCATTTCTTCGCCACGCGCATCACAAATGTCCACCGAGTCACTATACGATACTTTGTTTCGATTGCGTGTACCTCTTAGAAGCCTACCCCGCACTCGCGATCTTCCTTCTTCTTCCCTTTGCACATTGTTCCATGTGTTTTTCCTTTTACCTGTCACGGTCTTTTCTTTGGATCAATATTCATGCCGGGAAATTTGAATATTCAATTTGGCTATGGGGAAAGAACGGTCGGGTGAAACGTAAATTTTGCGACAGATTGTTTATTCATGTTTTTTGGGAAAGGCGGAAAATCTCTGCTCTGAATATTAATTCTTCCGCTGAGGTTGCCACAGATCTGCTTCCACCGAATGAAAAGCATAAACATAACGACGATTCTTCATAATTAGTACTATGCAATTTGTATCAAAATTTATCGACGTTGAAGGAATGTCGCGCGCTAGTTAATACTCGACACAGTTTGCATACCGAGGCACGTGTAAATGTCAAATGTCGCGCAACATATGAAAACGCGCCACTTGCTGCTCCATTCCTGAACGCTATGCATATTTTACAACAGGCGTCACACAGCGCCGTAGTGAGTCACAAACCACGACACTATAAATTGCATTATTAGGTCATTACCTGGTTTCTACAATGTATCAACACTCAATATTATCCATGCATCCTGACTTCGCGGTAAAATTCAATAATAAAATAATAGGCACCGTCATCGTCGTTCCCCATCATGACAGTGCGGGTATTTATGCAAGTTTATGTTTATCTGAATACAACCGGTTTAAAACAGAGTTTAGTTTCTTCCGCTAAATATTATAACAGACGTCATATTTTGGATATTTTACATATTTCTTCGTCGTATGAATATTCTGTTCATTTTCGTATCCTTAACTCTTTGAATTCTCACGGAAAGTAGAAGTCTAAGAGTTTAATATTGAGCTAGGAAGATATAACGAATTAAGAATACATATTCATATCCTGTCTACCTATTTTATAGCTATTACATAAACAGAGTATATATACATCACACGCCAACACCTATTACACACTGTAATATATTATCTTATCCGAGGATCAGCTGTCAATGAGGATCAATTCATAAAAACCGCAAGAATGTAAACTAATTAATGCAGATAGAGATCTAAAGTAATTACACGCTATACGGAATGTTAGCTCGTTTCTAATGTTATCGCTACGATATACCGACCGAGCATTCCAGAAACTATATGTCCCGTAAATGCATAAAAATCAGCACTCCACTTATTATCAATTATTATAAAGTCCATCGCTCCTTCTACGAAAAAGGAGAAGACAAAGTTCTTTAGAAAGAAACGAGGAAGAGTGGAAGCCGTGTCGAATGGAAAGGAACGTTTCAGAATGGACAGTGGCCGTTTCATAAGCCTTCAATTGGCGTTCCTAAAGGCGTCACTCTTACGGCAGGCGTGACAACCGATCGGTTCGCGAGCTACACGGCAAACGTCAGGTCGTTACAGCGGCAGATACGAGGATCTTTGACGGGGCGGTCGCGCGGCCCGACGTACAAGGTGCCGTGGCTTGACGCAAAGTGCAAGGAGATGCGATCGACGATTATGCACTTACGGTGTTACCGTATATAAACGGGCCCCGTATAAGCCTCGCCGGGTATGCATGGCGCACGTATAGCGCGCGGACCAGGCCACGAGAGCAATGTATCTTCCGCCGTGACATTGGGGTCTGCGCTAATCGCGCGACAATCTTCACCGCGACGAGCGAAGCGGCGCGAACCGGGACGACGAGGACGGAGAACGACACCGACTGCGCCAGTGCTCAAGTATTCCACTAGATTCGAGGAGAAATTCGGACCAATAGCTAGGGCTAGGGAATTCGAGATCTTCTAGAGATATTTCTTTTTGACGGTTGAAACGCCGTGTATCTAGTTTGAAGGTAGAGGCTGTAAGAACACTGAATCGTGGGGACGTGTGAAAAATGTGACGCGATTAGATCGCATTGGACTGTCTGTCATCGATTACCGTTTATTGTTTCCGATGTAACAAATTGACTAGCGAGTGGCCGTTTGCTTTAATACAGTTTTTTCATGTACTTTGTCCGTTTCGTCTGGCGTAATGTTCGCAGTAATTTATTAATTCTCGAATAATTCTCGAACAACTGAAATTTCACTTTTAGCCTACTTTCATTATCCCTTCTCTCTCTCTCTCTCTCTTTCTCGAATTCATACAGAGATTTTTAGCTTGCGAGTTGTGAAAGTTCTTTCACGAATAACAAAAGTAGAAACCTTCGTGTTCTTGAAACAATAGAAGTTGCTAGAATTCCTGCAAGACGCGAGATGGTGATTCTGGAACTGAAAGGATTAATTCTTAATTTTGAAATGTGGTAGTAAATCAGCTGGAAACACAAGAAGCTCTCCAGCAAATGGAAACGCTTCTTCTTCCGGGGGCACTGCAAGGAAAGTAGTGGGAGTGGACGTGGACGAATCACAGAAGATTGCAAAAACGCAAAATACCGAACAAGAAAACAGGAATGAGAATGAACGAGCGTTGTTTAACACATTTGGTCTTACTGACGCGTATCTTGTTTTGCTACTTGTATAATACTCTTGACGCAGTTGTTGCATTATATGCGTTTCGAAAAAGTACATACAATGGACGACGTGTTAAGGACAACATTATCAAAGCACATCTTTTGAAGTTCTTCTTACAAAGTACAATAATTTATCATTAATATTAGCAAATTGACAAGTGACAAGTTCTAGGTTATAAACTTCTCCTATACTTACAATTTCATAATTTTTCATCAAGTAGGGTATTCGCATAACTCGTGATTTTTTAAACTTACCTACTTGTAACTTATATAAATATTAATATTATAATTTATTTTTTAATATTAATAGCTTGTACCTTGTAACTCGTAAGCATTAACGAGCAAAAGAGTCGGAACCTAATGTGTTAAAATTCGAAGGACAAAGTGAAAAGGTCACGGGAAAGAACCGAAGGAAAAAGGATGCCAGAGGATACAGAAAAAGAGAAACACCAGGCGAGGAGATAATCGCATGAGCGAATCGAAAAGCGCAAGAAGCGGTTGTAAAGCTGGAAAGAAGGAAGAATTATAACAGAAGAAGAGGAGAATGAAAGAAATCGCTCAGCCCGACGCGAGACTAAACTGTTCGCGGTGCGCGATATCTCGACGCTCACGAGCAAAGGACAATCGTATAATTAGGTGTCCCGCGGAAGGCTACACAATATCCACAGGGAAGACACATTGGCGGCAGGTTGGCTGCATATTCTACGAGATGCGTTCCGCGCGGGGTAGATAGGAGTGATCGCGAGAGGCTATCGCCCAGCAATCGGAGTGTCCACGAGTAATCGATGCTGGAATGCTGGTAGGAATGTTCGAACTGGTCGACGAACGGGATCACCCGGATGCTGGCGTTGCCTTTTAACCGAATGCGCTGCTTAAAAATGCCGCTTTTTGGCATGGCCACGCGACCGCCTCCGGTTCCGCTTAATCGCCTATAACGCTCATCGTGGATGCAGCCGTCCTTCCCGTTTCAATTAACTCGAAATATTCTGGAACATGTATCCTACGACCACGTATAAGACAGTGAATCTTGTTCGATGTATAGAACGAAAGGTCGACCGAGTGGCCGCGTATACGGCTCTGCGGAGAAATTGAATATTCACGTTGCGTGTGGAGGGCGCAACGTTAGAGCGGGTGGTCTGAAAATATCGTAGTTCGCGACCACTTATATCGCATATTCTCTGTAATTTTTATACCCTTCGATAAGAATCTTCTACACGGATTCTTCCATAAAAACGAGGTGCCGTAAAAAGAAGTCTGACGTTTATAAATTGGATGGTCTTAAACCAGGGACGATGGAGTTTGAATAGAGGTGAGAGAATTGAGACATTGAGAGACGATTGAGATTCCTCGAGTGAATAGTAGTGACGTTTCTGATAGTGGGAGTACGTTAACCAAGATCCTTCTATTTCATTGGTCCGTCGCGAACTTATCCGACAACGTAATTACCGGCGTGTAAATGTATTTACGCTGGGTAGACAGGACGCGCGTCAACAGTACGTGCATTCGCCACGGCTGTATTAATGCCGATAAAAAATTGCGGAAGCCAACAGCTGCGGTGGCGCTCTCTATCGAGAACAGAACGGTCAGATACGGATCTATCGAACGCGCCTATGCCGCTATGTGGAGCGCACGCAGCGAGCAGACCCGTAATTTATTTGCCGCCGGCCGCCTACCTTCCAGCTCCAATATAATCATTATAATTATTGTCTCCCCTTCAAATCGAGTTCGATAATCATCGCCTGTGTATTTGTTGCACGGCTCGCATTAACGGGCCAGTTCGCTCGTACGGCGGAGACTCCCCGTTTCTCCGAACCACGAATCTGTCCTTCTGTTTCACCGTTTCCATTGTTCTATGCCATTCGTGTTGCTTCTGCGAGCCGGCGAGACACGAAACTCTACCTTGCGAGGCGAGCGTGGCGGTAGGGTGCGATCGTTCTTCTTCTTTTCCTCCTTTTTAAATAGCTTTCTTCGTTCAGGGTTTTTTTTTATCTTGCAGAAAGATTTGTTAGAAATAGAAAGAAAAAATGATTTAGAGGTTTTGGTGTGCGGATGAAGGTATTTTCGTGGTTCACTTAGAAGATACATCGATCGTTCCATAAATTGTCAAGTAGAGGAAAGTGATATCGTTTTTTGAAATTTCTTTTAAAACTTGTTTAACGATAAACGAAGAAAGAAGTAAGTCATTTGTTCTCTGATGAGTTGAATATTATACACTATACAATCATGCACGTATATACATGCTTGAATAATGAGAAATTTACAGAAACTGAAGTCTACCAGTTTCGTTCCCAAATAGACAGCAACACGTTGGACGTTTCCATTTTTCCTACTTCCACCTTAAAAGTGAAATTTCTGAGATGTACCACGACGTTTCCCTTATCTAACGAAATTTCTTCATCGAAGCTCGAGATAACCGGTTTTAAAAATTTCTACGCGGAAGTCGTGGAAACGATACAATAAAAAAAAAGCCTGCGGAAGAAATAAAGAAAAACGCTGGCATTCCACGATCTGGCATTTATCGGTGGCTTTTCGTTGGTGTTCGCGATAACCCGCAGCGGCGCTGTCGACCCCCGGTATCGCGTTCTCGTTCGTCGGCGTAGCGGCAACCGCGACATTATAAATTGCGACGATCCATTCACCGTGTTAATTTGTCCGCTTTTCAATTAGCGGCAGAGCCGAGTTCGAGCGATGGCGTCGGCGAATAAATTGAACGATGCCGGCGACGCTGCTCGTGAGAGAGGCTGTCCGTGACTTTCTAAATTCGCCATACGTGTCTGTGTGTACACGGTGTCCGTACACACGTGTGTGTATCGTGTGTATTAGTAGTAGTTGGCCCCCATACTAGCGGGCGGTGCGGCGCTGCGCCGTTGCCATCGCTGTGCCGTAGCCGTTTTACCGACAGGTGGAAGAAACTTCTCGCTTCCTAGCGCTTGGATCGTTTCCAAAATTCGTGCTGCTGTCGTATCGATGTCTGAACAACGTTTGATCGCGCCGCGCCACTGAGTACAGAGAAAATATTGCCCTTCGTTATGGAACACTGCTTAGATTAAAAGACATCATCGTTTTGCGTTTCTTAGCGATCGATGTCGAACGTCGAAAGTGACAAAGTAGCGGAGAGCGTTACCTGCATTCCTATTTACGCGTTGCCTGTCGTGCTACCCCCGGTAAACACTTGCAATCGTTCTCCCTTGTGTTTTATGGATTGTACGTCGCCTGCAGAGCGTCAAAATTTCCAATGTTTTATGCCAATGGTGTGTAATAAACATGCTGTATATCGAGATACGAGGAAACGAAACGCGCATTCGTCTTACAGCCCCTGGCGATGCATGCAAGGAGCACCGTTATCAGAGAACAACTCGGTATATCTAATCAGCTAGACCGAATTGAAATCGTGTTGAGGAACGGTAGATCGACGACGGGCAGGCTTTCGTGCTGGGATTTGATGAATTCGCGGTATTGACACACGTGACAGTAATTTCCATGGAAAAACTCGGTACGGTCGGTCGTAATATTCCGTCATTTAAAAAGCATCGCTGCGGCCGCCGCCACGAAGGGAAAAGCAAGTTGGTGCCGGGCCACCTGCAGGCAACTTGGGAGCGTCACGACGCCGCCGTCGCGCCGAGTTACGGCCACAAATCACGCAATTCGTAATTGCCGCTACCAACTACGCGATTTCATGTAAGGGGAGGGACACACAGGGCCGTGTGTTGGCTGCACGTGTGCAAGGAAATCCATAAACATCGATTGCCTCTGCGTTCACGTTCACGTGGAACGTCGAACGTCGAACATCGAACACCGACGAAACGCTAAATATTTCCATATCGTGATCCGCCACTATGAAATCGCGGGAAAGTTCTTTGAATTCGCGCGCACCATGTCTGCACGGCCCCGTTTGACGGCATCCGTTCTCCGAGCGAAATGCCCGCGCGTTTTACCTCCTACGGGGATAAGAATACAATCGTTGGGAATACTGGGTAAAAACGATCGGGAACTTCAAAGGATTGCATCGTATTGGTTAGGTCTTGAGCATAACGTTTTAACGAAAGAGTTTCGCGAACTTCCAACGATAACCTGAAACTTCGATTTTACCTATGGCTTACATTTT
Source organism: Bombus bifarius (assembly GCF_011952205.1). Lineage (NCBI taxonomy): Eukaryota > Metazoa > Arthropoda > Insecta > Hymenoptera > Apidae > Bombus > Bombus bifarius. Next base: position 2,410,971 of record NW_022884354.1, read on the forward strand.
TTAATTTCAATTTCAATTTGGACGTGGACGTTTGAACTTGCGAATTTTAATCTCGTTTTCGGATTTACATTTTCAAATCTTTTTTGTATTTACATTTGAATATTCCAAGAGAAAATTTGGTAACTGGAGGTGCACGCGGAAAGGGGGTGATTCTAGGCGAAAAAAGAAGTCGAAAATATAGAATAAACATTTTTCGTTCGAGGCTTCGTTTTCGAGAAAATCCACTTTGAATTTTCGCTCGGTACGCCCGCACTTTATCGCGTCTCGTTAGAACGGATCTCACTGTGGATCGTTGTCTCGATGGAAAAATTAAAAAAAAAATTTTTATTCCATATTTTCGACTTTTTTTTTCCCGTAGAATCACCCCCTCTCCGCTTGTACCACAACTTACCAACCACCCTGTATATCACTCGAGTGATTGTTAGGAGTTTGCTTGACGATCCAACTGTTTGTTGGTTGCTATCTCGACCGTAGGCTGTCCAAAATTATGCGCGTATTCGTTCAAAATCGTATCGATAAAGATGATGTAGCTTCTTTTACTGGAAAAGGAGAAATATTCTATTTCAGGCGGACCCATCGACCAAGGCGATTAGGTTTCTAGTTCACAGCATCGCGCCGTTTGTTACACGTGACCCCGGATGGCGTGGGGTGTGAGAGTGCAACATTGTACCAACACGCTGCAATTTCCGCGGCGATATATTATGTTCGCGTTCCAAGACATTACTTCGGCCTCCGTCGATGTCGGGGTAACAGGCTGACCACGGTGAGTTTGATTTCTTGCCGATGCAGGTTACATTTTCTGCACGGCAACTGGAAGAAACCGCTGTCGATAATAAGCAGCCCTACGACGCTTGTTCGCATTACAACCGATTGATTATCCCATCTAACGTACGATGATCGACTGCTTGTTCCGATAATGACATACGCTTCATTGTATAGAAGATGGCGTCCAAGCGCAAAACTGAAATTAAGATATCTGCAATTACGTGGAACAACCTTCTGTTTGGTCAATGTCAGATCCATTATTGGCTGTATATACATTTACATACGTGCATTGTACGTAATGATTTATTTATTTACGTACGAACGTAATTACTTGTTATTTGAAGCTGATAACGAAGTTTTACATTTTTCGTTGTTATTTACCGTGTACGCCGTAACTCAGACCTACGTAGCTGTTCAGAGCACTTGTGTGATCGCCTAATTCAAATTTCACCGACGAACGCAAAGTAGAAATTACGAAATTGCGAAAAAGAATTCCTAGTATTAGGAAAAGTGTCCGAAAAGTGTCTTTCCTTTACGGATGCATCTTTATACGAACATGAAACCTAACCTGTCAAACGTGATCTTTATTTTGATAGAACAAAATGACGCAATTCGATAGAATAATATAACAGGGAAAATGTGCATCCATTATTTCCTTATAAAGCGAAAGAAACTTTTCGAACGACCTGAAGTCCATAGATATAGCGCGGGTTAGGTTGGGGTTAGGTTGGGGTTAGGTAAACGAAGTTTAAAAATCCTACGGTAAACATCGTAATCTTTTAAAACAGAATAATAGAAATTTAATAGATGAATACTCTGGAATCTAGAATATTACATGATCAAAATATAACATCAATAGAACACGATGAAAGATATTTACTACTAAGGCTATCTACTAATACACAGCATACGCAAGTACCCACTACCTTTTTTCTATTTCTCTCTTCTCCCGTCCCCTTCTCAGCGAACAGTATACAATTCTACGTATAACACAGAAACAAGCGTAGCATGAATCTTCTTACTAACATTGTATCGTCAGTAGGTATACGTATTAAGTTTCTCTTGTCCAACTTCGAAACTTGAATCCCTTCTACCAGTTAACTGACGTCATGCGCGATAGCACGATCGCAAAAAAGCCCTTCGGAGAACATTTAACGCGGCAAGTAACAAAAAATCGCCTCATGGCATCGCATAGATGTTTTGCAATGTATTGCCGTGAACGCAGCGGTAGCGACGCATCGGTTCCTCCGATGGCCGATCGCGGAAGAAACCTGGCGACGCGACGCGCGGGAGATTTGAATGTTATCTGACACAGGGATCGACGCGTACGCGTCCAGGTCCACGTCATCGCGTAGTATATCACGCGCTGCGTCGGAACGTGTTACCATTGTAACACGCTCGTTCCTGGGGCAATACATTATTCCGCGTTTCGCGTTCCCGTGTATTAGTCGGTGTTCCTTTTAACACGATCGCCGTGCCCGGTACAGCATCGCTCACGGTTCCGTCCACGCTAAAAGCTTTCTCCGCCGGTAATTACCGGCATATACGCGTGGGCCACCGCAATCGTTCCGGAATCGAGAAACGCTCCGGATCCGACCAGGAGAACCATAATAGCTGGCAGAAAGACCTCTCAAACCTTTCCTTTTTTTTCGCCCTGCAGAGAAATGATGGGGGAAGAAGTCGTTGAGAATCGTGGAATCTGGTTTGCGGTCCAAATCTAATCCATTCTACTTAGTCTTCCTTCGAATTTCATGTTTTTACTGGAACTAAGGCTAGTTTAAAGATCGCTATGGTTTCGTTAAATGTGACTTTGTATCTTAACCTGCTGTGCTATGATTTCTTTAGCTGGTTGTCAAATGTTCAATGTTGTGATATCGTATTCGATGATATAATTTTGAAATGTCCATTATCTGTATTTGAAGAGCCCAGAATAGATAGCACAAGTGATAAAAACCTGTAAATTGGAAGTACAATTGGCGAAGTTAAATGTTAGTAAAAACGTCTGTATGTGTTCAAACACTGAAACATTAGATGTCACTACTATTTGTACTGTTCTTCCTTTGGTTAATGTTCGTTTAATATCTGTATGCATATATGTATTTAGTTTTTTGAAGAACACTTGTACACACAGCTTCTCCATTGGGCCCTTTATTTAATCAGTCTGACATCCAATTTTAATTAAGATTGAAATTGAAATTCAGACTACATTTTGTAACGAATACAGTCTGTTTCAATTGAGCGAAGAATATAATCTCTGCCATGAGAGGCCATGTTAGAAGGCGAGGGGTTAAAATGGTTGGTCGAGTCATTGTCTGCTCTTTTGGTAACTACTTTTTGTCCGAAATAAATTGGCCGCTCAAGGCCACTTCCGTAATCATACATTTCTTTACATTGAAACACAAATTATAACACGGTCCAACTGTTCACAAACGCACGTAGAACCTTTTTCATGAAATATGTAAAATATTCCCTAGAAGTTTCAACTGTTCACGCGAGATGTCTTCCACGTACATCATTTTTTCCCTCTTCTATAATAAAATGTTTCTAATATAAACACGTAGGTACGTTATATTAAACATGGATAACATTCTCCCGAGGAAAAGAAAATAATAAGAACGTACTATAACGTACGTGTCTTACGTGCTTTACAACCGGAAACACGAACCGCGGCACTAATAATCGCACTTTAATAATAAACTTTATACCTGTATCTTCGAGCAACCATTTAACGCGAACGAAGAATTTACAACTCCGCTATGTAGTTTACATATGCCACTGCACTGCATTGCAAACCATTTATATACTTTAATCGTTCGTTGCATCACGCAGATGCGCGTAATTGCTGCGGGCAAATTAATCAACCGACATACACCTTAGTATCAAAAGCATATTAAACATTTTTCCCAAGTTAGCCACCTCTGCGGAATACACTTCCGCTCTCTTTGACCGTGAAGATGGTTTCATTGTTGCTACGCGTACTTACCAATCGATCGATAGGGGTACCAATATACTTGCATAATTAGCTCGAATGCATTTTTCCTAAGATTCCATCGAAAATAAATGGACTGGTTCCATTAGCATAGGTGTGTTTGTGTGGTATATCCGGAGGTCTAGGTGTAGGTGTGTCGGTGTGTTTCCGCGCGCGCCCTCGCGCTCCTTCCTCCTTCACCGGCGCTGCCTGCCATCGTATCAACATCGCACTTCATAATCCTGCCAGTGTTTCTGCGCGTCTCGATCCGTTACCTCACCGCGATCGGCTCGTTCTCTATGCCTCGAGTCTACCTAGTTCAGTGAACAGCCGTGTTTTCTATTCATTCGCGTCTTTCATTCGCGTTTCATAGACGTCTCGTAGATATTTCCTGGCGAGCAAGGATAATCCTGATGGATGGAAGCGGAAACTTATGCTCGAGTCGCGTCGTTTACGCGATCAAGATCGACGTCGAGATTTTGTGCTTCGATCGCAGATGTGGTACGCGTGACTAAGACGATGTAAGACGCATTGATAACTTGCGAGGTATATTTACGTTTACGTAACGAGTTGGGTAACGTCATAAGTTATTTTTTTTTTTTCTTATTTCCTTCGACATAAATTATTTCGTTAACTCGTAACATTCGACTGGATGGCATAACAAAAGACGCCGTTTGTTTCTTCTAATGCGTTTCGACGGCGACTGAAAAGTGAATATAATTGCCGTTAAAATGGCGTAAATAGAAGGTCCGCGGCTGGAATCGTTTCAGTCGTCGGAAAGTTGGAAATTTCAGAGTGCGGCCCTGACACGACGGGGCAAAAACTTGGTTACAATTTGTTCTGTCGCTGGGGGCGAGCCCATCGAAACGAAGCAAAAGGACGACATCGAAAGACGTTCCGACTAAGGGGGCCCGGCACTTTTGAGTCTCGCCGAACGTCCGGAATACTTATCTCGAAATAGATCATGAGAATTCGACGAGACGCGGTCCTCGCAAGGGAGCCATGGTATGCGAGTGAGAATAAGGATTTTTCCTAGTTAGATCCATGGCCGACGGTCGTTCCGCCCGATGCCGATATATCAGGCAATACGCGTTTCTGTCGTGCCAAAGTGAAATGCCATTTCTATCCGTCAGGCATCGAGCCAGCGGTGCACGACGGTGAATCGTAGCCGCGTGCTTCTTGACCCTCATTTTTTGGTATCGTGCCGCTTTCGGACGAATTCTAACAGTGTATTGTGACCGAGACCATAAATCACCTGCAGCTTTTAAATTGCTTCAGTTTGACAGTGGTTCTTTTTATCTTTACTTTTTTCTTTTCTTTACTCTTTCGGTTTGCCACTTATGCTTCAACCGATCCCGTAGAAATGTATTAGAAATATCGTATAACAGCACTCGTTCTTCGAACCTAGTTATTTCTCGTATTGTCACCATCGAGCGAATGTGGCAGGTGATACTTTGCTCGGAATCAATTGGCCGCTCAAGGCCATCAAACAGTTATCCCCACTACTCGAATCGTTTCATCATTGTATCCCTTACTTTTCTCCATGCCGTGTACCACAAAGATGGACCACAGATTACAATATTTACTAGCGATAGCTAGCTTGCAGCGACCAATTAATTCCCAAGAAAGAATATTCGACGCATATCCATTGTGTTAACCCATGAGTCTATCGGAACCAGCAGCCAGCCAGGCAAGGGGTTAGTCTTTGCTAAAAAATTCCTCCGTAAACGCAATCTTTCTCTATGAGAAATAGCACAGCCTGACTAGTTGGGCGAAGAGGGAAGAAAAGGGAGGTGAAAGGTAGGATGGGTGGGAGACTAAGCGCAATTTGCCCTGCGGGCCCCGTGGGTGGTTGCTCGATTCTTGGTTCTGTTGTGCGGGATTGGTCAGACGTCTGACAGTTGACGGATGACAAGCCGGCCTTACAGTTCTCCCCTTTTACGCCCTCGACGCGAGGCTTTGGTCCCAGGTTCGGTTCCTGCCACGTCCATTATGTGCCGTGAGCAAGGCTGAACCGGGCGTAACGGGATTATTAACTGAAATAGGCGTATAAGTCATGTGTCTTCGTCTACCCTGCCGCCAGTCCCTTCTACGCTGGCGAGCCTCTTCTCTTTCGACGTGGTCTTCGCGCATCTAATTTTCAAGAGACCTCTACGCTTGGGAACAACGCTCGGCAACGTACGGGTCTGTTGGAAATTAGAGAAATTCCCCCGTTCGTGAGCCGCGAGAATTCTCGGCGATGGCTGCTGGATAAGCAGCGGCACGCAGTCGAGATGCGAATCTCGGTTACTACTCGTGGAAACATTAAAAATTATTTCCACTTCTTCCCGGGTTTATTCACTCGACCACGCTACTCCTCTATCTCCTGTCGTATGACTCCTGCCTTTGCTACGATGTTTCCTTATCGCGTCTCGATCGTTATTGCCTTGATCTTTTACATACGTATGACCCATGGTGACAGGGTCATGGGACACGGCACTGGCTGCGCTTTCTAGTTTATGTCGAAGAGAATGTTGGGAATGTTAATCTATTAGATCGTCCTAAAGGTTTCTTTCGTTTTAGAAGAAAATAATAGCTGCGCGATAGTTTTTGTTTCAATACGAACGAAACGTGCCCTACGACAGCTAGAAAACGATCGCAGATAAAGACCAAAACATTGGACAGATTAGGTTTCATGTTTATGTCAACATAGCCAGACAAAGCAGCTGCGTGCAGATAGCGAAAGGCATTTTTCGGACAACCTAATAGAAGGACCCGTGTGTCACTGATAGTTTTAGATAAATGCATAAAACAATTTCTCTTGTACATAAACGTTGGTATATCGTTGTGAAAAGTAACAGCTTGACCTTCGTCGCGCGTGTGACTTTTCCTGCCCAAGTATTGGCAAGAGGGAAGCAAACGATTCGCTCGATCCCCTGGTTACACGGAGAATACATTTTTCGATAACCGCGGCGAGAGATCGTTGGCGTGGCGGTGCTCGATAAACGAGTTGTCGGGTCGCAATTTTTTGATGCCGAATGCGCGATAAAACGGCCACGCTGGCGCGATGATGCGGATCTAGAAGCGACGCGCGAAATGTTCAGCAACAGAATCCGCGCTTCGTAGTCTCGCGGCTAAAGGAACGGCGCGGTGTAAGAGGTACACACCGGTGTCACGTTTATCTGCACGGCGATCGGTTGCGCGCGCCGCGATTGCGCGAAACGGCTGCGTGGCGGTCTTGCAAGCCTCCGCTAGCAAAAGTATGAACCTCGTGTGTAACCGGCAAACCGGTTGAACTTCGCGTCTTAGTTTTCTGCCGATCTTGTTCTCGCAAAAATCGATACCAGTTTAGTTTTCTGGTTCGATTAGAATTCGATTTCTTGACGAGCGGAACCGTCGTATCTGCGTGTCGCCAGTCGGCGAGCAAACGGGAACTCGTGCGGCAAATTATAGCCGTTTCTCAATGATTCTTGGCGCGAGATTTCAGATAACGATGATTCGCCGACTCGTAACGAACACGAATAGTCTGTTTTTCCCTCAATGGTATCTTTTTTATCGTGGTAAAAGAAAAAGGAACAGAGGTGTCGGGCAACACACACCCCCCATGGTTTTTCTCTCAAATTAGTTACAAATAAGCGCGCGGTAGGTAGTAAGTAGACCGTCCTCTCTGCAATAATGATTTGGCCCGTCATTTATGGTGAACGGCGGCAATAAACGGCGCACAGTAATGGTACTACGATGTAAACAGGAACAACGCAAATGAGAAGTAAATTAATTCAGATACTCGTGGATTGGCGTGTTTTGCACGAGGAATGGCCTAACGTGTTTTCAGCCACTAATTAAGATTATTCCTCGAGTTTATCGCGTTCTTCCGTAAGCGGTGTGTCGACTTCTCATTGTATAGTTTTGGTGGAAGTTCGTGATGCGTGAGAAAACGGACACGAACCGGCATCCCGGTTTGTGCCGCGATTAAATCTCTCGCTCTTCTACGTTACGTATATATCGTTGTGCTTGTAAAAACGGTTATGTGGACTAATTGGTCGTCGTTGATCCTTTTTCTTCTTCTTCCCTTTTTCTTCCTTCTTCTTATACGCCTCCCCTTGCGAGCCAGCTTTTTTCCTCTTTCTTTAAAACGCTTCTACATTCGTGCAATCCTTTTTTGTCGTCACGTCACAATTTCCTCCCGCCTCGATGCTTATGAGTTACTGCATCCATGAGGAGTATTACTACCTGTCGAACCTGACTCGTATACACTTGCCCTGGCCTATCATTTATCATCTCATTTTATAGTCAACTGATCGTGCTCCTCGCTGAATTGCCTGTAGCAGTTTACTCCGGATTAAACCTACCAATATTCCCCCCCCCCTTCTCAAGCACATACATCTTACACAATGTATCAAAGTTGACTTATTTTTCAAATGCTTATCGATTTTAAAAAATATCAATGTTCTTTCCCCTTCTTTCTGTATCATCGGGGAGAAAATGAAGATAGAAGGGGAGAAGATATCGCTGCTTAATAATATAATAGCGAGCGTAGCATAAAAATGAAGTCCTTACCCATCGAGATACGATCAAAAATTGGTCAGTGATTTAATTGGCCGTTTCGATGCGGGACAAGTTATTCAACGCGCGATCGATCGTCTAATCGTTATTCAATCAATGCCCGACATTTTGTGCAGCGTTCGAAGGAAAGGTTAGACGCTCCTTGACGCGAAACGGCGTGCCTTCACGCGCTCTCTATTCCAGCCAATCTCTAATAATATACTTTAACACTTCGCTGGTTCGTTTCGGTAGACCACCCAAATGTACACCGATCGAACGATTTAGCTTCGACAACGGTGGCCCTGATTGGTATTGCAGCAGAACGACGACCGTAAACGCGCAAACAAACAGTAGGTTAGTCGAAGTGATTGATAAGCAGCGCCACGCGCCATTCGACGGACAAATACGATCGTCGAGAAAGCGACAGGACCGCCCGCGGATAGCGTTCGCTGCTCTATCTGTACGACTTCGTGAGCATGCCCCCAACAAGGAGACTCTAGGGAGTTGTTGAAAAACCGTCTCGAGATCGTAGACTGGAAAAACGTGATAGTTGTAATGTTAATAACGAGGAAACAATAGTGATCGCGAGAAAAAAGTACGCGTGTGTCGAATCGGTAGGCAGAGCCAATGCACCTACAGAACGAGCAAATACCGAATCGGTAAAGACGACAAGACCGCCCGCAGTGCCACACCACGGTATTATGTACGACACAAACAAGAATGATTGTGCCTTTCGCGTTTTGCCTTTTGCCAAGCTTTCTAGGCGCGACAAGATATTCACTGTCAGTGTTCACATCCTGAGCATTGATTTATCGTTTACCACCGGGATTCTTACGAATGCGTTTAAACGTCTTTTTATGGAAATAAAGAGAATTGTTGTAGGAATTAGAATGTATGCAACATACACGGGTACTGTATGAAGCAGATAGAAACGAGACAAAGAGCTAGAAAGTTTCGAATGAGGAAATTTCGAAATCCGCATGCAAGCATTCGTGAAATTCTGTAACCATCGTGAGTTCTCCTTCGGATCGGTTGACGAGTATAACCTTAATTAGCATTTTGTACTAAACATATGCACAATTTGTCCGATATTCGATGTAAATAACGAATGTGGTTGCCGGCAGCCCTCAGTTGTAAGCAGTTATTTGCATACATGAATATTGAGGCACCGATATCGGATTAAGTGACAACTAGCCGAGATAATTGCTTGAAAAAGCAATATAGTGTATATATAGCGTTCGAGCGGCGATCGTTTGGTCGCCATGTGATTCGAAAAAAAGGAACCGGTTATCGGGGACGATCGTGTTACATTGACCATTTTTTTTTTCTGTAATCGTGATTTTGTCGCTGCCGCGTCCATTATGCAAATTGAATCGACACTATTCTCGACCATTTTATCTCGCCACTTATCGATGGGAACGATCGCTAAACAATTTTTAACGCTACACGTGGCTTCCCGAAGCTTGGCAAAGTTTTCCCGCGGGGTTGCCGCCAAAAATGATTCCAGCCACCTATCGAATTCGGCAGGAACCACGAGGAAACGGATGTTCCGGAAAAGTTCGAGAGATGGCGTGTCGTGTGATTCGAGGTCGGGGCGGTGGAGTATGCCAGCTGTTTCCGTGCTGCCACCTTCAGTGGCCCGTTCAAAGTGAAGGCGGTACTGACCTGCGCGTGTCCCGCATCATCATAACACAAGCCGAACGCCATGCTGCCAGAAGATTTATGGGCCATATCATGGCGCGGCATCTAAACGATTATTTGCTGTTAAACGTAAACGGCTTATAAAAACGAGCCTGCATAATAGAGTAAATATAGGCTCGATGTTCGGCCCCGGTAAATTTATAGATCCACTTAAAACGATCTTGTATCGACGCACTGACTGCTAACCCTTAACCCTGACAGAAACTGTCCCGGACAACGTAGCCTTCGTAGAAATCGCCATCTACCGGACTTTTAATTTCTTTTCTCTTCTTTCGAATAAAAATCAGACAATTTTAAGCGAAATTAATTTTTTCTCGTACTATAAAAAACTTATTCAACGAGTCCTTGACAAATTTGTCCGCTGTTTCGTTCTGCTTATCTCTTTTGTTTTTTATTGACGCATTTAAAATTAATATTTCAAAAGGTGAAGAACAAATCGGACGGGGTCCAACTCGATCAGATATTTGCATTCGTCGATCGTCTTCCTCGTACATCAAGCGCGTGTTTAGAAAGTCAACCGAGTGCCTCCTATGAAGAACAATAATTTATTAAACGGATACGTCATCGCCCTGTTGCGATACTTGTGCGTTTCCCTCATTGAGAATCAGAAGAGTGAATCGCGGCATTTGAATAACAAACGGTATGCAAATTCGGATTGCCCCGCAGTCGTTTAGTCCCCCGTGCGGATCTCTATGCCGCGAAATCCGAAAATATACTGTGTCCATTGCCGAACACGCGTCTTCGATCATTCTACATCCTGATCGATTTATTATTCGTGCCGTTAAATATTTCAACGGAGTAAATCGATATCCCTTTCTCCGATGTCCTTAAACGTTTTCACGTGTCTGAAGGCAATTGATATTCCGTGTAATCGTCAAACAACTGTCAGTATTTTTCTCATTCTTATTTTAATTCCTGTCGTATATATTTCAACGATTACTGAACATTATATATTTATCGATAAATTTCGGACACCTCTTCGATGAATCACGACAGTGAAATAAAACAAAATATCGTCCAACATTTGATCGTACGTTTTAACGTAGCAATGAGCAAGTTCGTTTGAAATCTTCACAATTATTGCTAGCTTTTCGGCGTTGCGGCGATAAACGAGGAATCTTTGTACGTATAAATTTTAGTGGCCCTTTCGGTGGATCACCATAGTGAAATAACGAAGCAAAAAAATTGTCAATGAAAAATCGAACTATTTCTCTGATGGTTTTTATCATCGACGCGTGAAAGTTTATGGAATATCCTTCGAAATTATTGCTGCTTGCTCGGTGTTGCGACGATATAGAATAAATTACCATATAAATAGGGTTCGGTGTTACATCGTATTTCCTTGTAGAAACAGCGCGGCGCGGCGTCCTCCGGCGTTCGTTAATCCGACCGGCTGCTCAGAAATACCATCGGCAGGGAAAGCTCTTAATGTTCTATTCTTACATCTCGCGGCATCTCCGGGGCCAGCGCGGCTTGATAGCCTTCCTCCAAGAAGATTTTAATTAAGCCCGCCCTTCCAATGTTTCGTCTGATTGGATGAGCTAATCCCGTTCCGTAGAAAATTTAGGGTGTCCCTTCTAGAAAGAGACTGAACCCTGCTCTCATGGCCGTTAACATTTTTTCGCGGCCTACTAAGAAAATTATAATGATTTATCGACCGATAAATAAAATCCACCCTTCCCCGGGCAAACCTCTGACATTCATCTTGTCGTTGACGTCGCCGCGTTTCTCTTGGACAATTCTGGTATTTTTAACGGGCGCGTGCCTCCGCTTCGATTTCATTTTTTTTTCCCCCTCCCCCTTCTCCTTTTTCTTTACTTTCGATTTTCACCTCGAAACTTTTTTACGCCGCTTTAAATCCACCGTTATTCACAGCAAAGTGTCTAAAACAAGTAACACGTTACTAAGACGTTCTCCAGGGACGGAATAATTGTAGATCTCCTCCCGGACTTAAAAACATCCTGCCCTGATGTTTTTCGGCCGAGGAACACGCGCAATATAGATGTCTTCCTTTTTGACAGAGCTGTATTTTTCTATGGTAGGACGAGCCCTGAAAAAAAAACAGCTTGTTCGGCGATCAGTTTTCCGAATGATGAGTTTCGGTCGGCATTTTTGTCCATCATCATGGAGGCGCAGTTGGGTCTCGGTGGGAGGGAAAGTTTCTGACCAAGTGGAGGGGGTGAAAGGGAAGTAGCACGTCAGGGGATGACATCTAAATCTTCCTTTTCGTTTCACGCTGACTGCCCGCCCTTTCGCTGGCTACGCTCCTAGTCGAAACTCCCTTTCTGCTTGTTCTGCCTCCTGGAGGGGGTGGGTTCTTTTGGTACATTCGGTGGCAAAATCTTCTTCGGCTATCCGTCGGTATAGTATAGCAAACTTTTCGAAGCGAAAACGCGCTGTTTTATTTTTGTATAAGTCAACGACAGCTTTTGAGTATATTGGGTTGTCCGAAAAGTGTCTTTCCTTTACAGACACGTCTTTATCTTTGTACAGGGTGGTTGGTAACTGGTAAAAATTTTGTTTTTTAATTTTTTAATTTTTCCATCGAGATAACGATCTACAGTGAGTTCCGTTCTAACGAGACGCGATAAAGTGCAGGCGTACCGACCGACAATTCAAAGTCGATTTTCTCGAAAACGAAGCCTCGAACGAAAAATTTTTATTCTACATTTTCGACTTGTTTTTTCGCCTAGAATCAGCCCCTTCCCGCTTGTACCACCAGTTACCAGCCACCCTGTATTAGGTTGTCGGAAAAGTGTCTTTTTTTCACAGACACGTCTCTTTATCTTTACACAAACATATAATTCGCTAAAATAATATAATTATATTATAATTTCCTTATAAAACGAAAGAAACATTTCGGGTGACCTTAGTAAGTGTATTACGAGACATTAAAATGTAATAGCAAAGTATTTGCTCAGTCCAGTTACATGCAATATGTTTTTTCGTGACTCACGCTGAAAATATATTGTACTCTGTCATATACATATCTAATATAAGACTTGTGGGTTCGTATCTATCGCGTATTTAAATAACTGTAACTGGAATAGAGTGATAAAAATAATTATACACGTACGTGTATTTCGATTTCGTACAGGCCGACCTTAATTTTCACAAAATTATCTGTAATAATAGTAATTACGTACATATAATATTTGGGTCTGGATAAAAGCTGACAGTAACTTTGACAAACTTATCTACGTGTGCTTAGTAGTTACGAACGAATAAAAAATGAAAATCATCCCGATACCAGTTTTCTACATTTTCCCATTAAACTCGATTATCGACGAATTTTTAAGTAAACTCTTACATTTTATTTCTATCGAATCAATCTTTATCGCACGAACAATCACGAAATAAGACATCTAGTATGATGTACATCTCCGACGTGAAAACAAAACACACTTTGCCATAGTACGGTTCCACGTCCTAGAACCGCGTAAGGAAAATAAAATTCGTCCGACGGTTCCGTAATCTGCCAGCATCTCATTGGGAAATGGGAATAAAGGAAATTCGCAATGAGAGAGAAAGCAAGAGGAAGAAGTTCATTGTGAATGGTTTTCCGGCGGGTCCCAGGGCCGACGTCGTTTCACGCAAAGCAGAGCGCGGTCCGTCGGCGCATTTATATTTTTATGGCGGTGAAAGTTGGTTCGGGGGTCGCGACCGTGAAGGCATTTCACGTCCCTAAGTTTCGTTGCCGTTGGAAAAACGAGCACAATAACAAAGAGACTCGAGCGAGTTTCACTTTTGCCCCCACCAACTATAAGCTCGGCTAGGAAAAATCTGCGAAAGGAGGAAACCAAAAGGAGTCTTTGTCACTTGTCTGCACCTGAACCAGTTTCTCTGTATCTTTCAGCGCGATCCTTCGACTCTCAGTAGGAGAAAACATGGAAATCTTCACTTTGTTTCGCAAGGTGAATTTCTCAAAATTATCGAGATTCGATTGTTTGACAAAAGAATTGGATAGAAGGTAAGAGAAATAATTAAAACTGCGTGAAACGTACAGTGGAGAAGGGACGACGACTGGGTTTGCTTAATACGCGATAGGGTGGTAAATTAGAGTATATACGTGTCTGATGAAAGATTGTAGAGATTTGGCGGTTAAACAGAAGAGGATGAAGAATAGCCAGCGGTACTTTCGGCGACGCGGTTCGTAAATTTCGCGCTGGTATTCCGTGGTAATCCATCCTCGTGTCTCGGATTTCACGTAAACAGATCGCCTCGAGTTTTACGATTCTTTCGACCTTTCGAATCGTCTTGACGGTGTCGATTTCGCTTCTGTTTACATCTCTAGGATATCCAGTTGCCGCTTGAAGTCTTGTTCCCGAGTGCGATATTGCGCCCTAAATGACGAGTTTATAACCTAACCTCTCTGCCATTAACGCGTACATTTTTATCAGGCAATTGTTTGCCAATGTAAACGTTCACCGAACGGGACACGGAAAATTGATGGATTGAGAAAGAAAGAGCAGAAAAATAAAGCAAACCACGGAGATTTAACACTTAAACTAGTCCAACTTCTAAATTATTGACTCATAATTCAATCCTATCTCTATCTACACAGAATTTTATTACATTTCTCTCTACGGGTACGAACTTTTTTAAACAAACTGTCGACGATTGGTCAATCAAAAAAAAAAAGAAAAAAAGGAGAATAGCGGAGAAAAACGAGGTGATCGCGGGGGTAGAATCGCGAAACACGTCGAGGCCGCGAGTTTCCACGTAACGCGCCGCCTATTCTACGAAATCGTGCACGTGTGCAACGCCGGATTCAGCTGCCTCGTTCGGTTCACGAATGAATTATCGCCCGTATGGGTTGGGCTCTTTCATTTCCAGTGCACGCGGTAGCTCCGTCCTTTCCTCCCTGTTTGCGCCGGCTTCCCCTTCGCCGGCCCTCTCTTTCCGCCGTATCGGTCGAGCCTGCCGTCAGCAACGCTTTTTCCCATCCCTCCGCGATTCAACCTCGCTTCACCACGCTCTCTCTCCCCTTTCTTTTTCCATTTCCAGCGGAAAGATACCGTACCCCCTTTTCTCTATCCCCTTTTCACCTCCCTATCCTGCGCCGTTTTTATGGACTGCAGCGTTTTCGCTAAATATCGAATCTGCTTCGTTTCACTTGATTCGCCGAGTTCATTTATTTTAAACGGAGCTAACCACCGAGGTCGGTTAGATTTGAATTTTTAGCTTGTAAAATTGATATTCATGGGGATTTAAAACGCGGTACAAGTTGGCTTATGATTTGACGAATTTGTTTACCGGATGTCCGTTCGAGAGTTTGAGAAACGGTGGCTGGAAATTTCGTTTTGCGGAATATCTTGCTGGAGTGCAGACTCGGAGACTGGGAACCTCGTTCCAGAGGACAAGACACCCGTCACAACAGCTGCTCCTTTCCTCAGAGCTGCGCGTTTCCAAACTATACACAGGGCAACGACTGTCTTGCATTTTTGTTGGGAAATCGATACGAACGATTGTTAGGGGTATTTTTCAGTCGAATCTCGCGAATCTAATGGGTTTGGGAATTTTCGAATTTTCCGATTGCTCAACGGACACATGAGAAAGTGATATTTGAGGGTGTAATATTTTAAAGTTGGTATAAAAATGGCAGAAATATCCGAGGAGCGGTTGTAAAAATGACAGAAATTGAATATTAAATAAATTGAATTTTAATAGAACTAATAACTTGGAGATATTTTGAAAATTGTGTAATTTCGTTATATTATACCGTGACGCCATCGAAGAGAATAAATGGTAAAGGTAGCAGTAATGGCTGGCGTGTTTCTGGATGCAATTGAGTGGTTGTTTTCCCCCTCCGTGGCCAGAGGGTCAGAGAAACGAGGAACGAATCAAAGGGAGAACGCAATCAATCGAATGTTTTCCTTCAGAACGTTCGCTTACAAACGTGACGGGGAGGAAACGCGAGACGAGGGTAAATTGAAATTCCGTGACACGGAAAGAACTTTGATTGGAAGAGGGACAACCCCTGCGAGATGTCCAGCAACAGAAACGATCTCATCTTTAGATGAAACTCTTACTTCTCTTATTTTTCTTCTTATTTCTTTTCTTTGCTATCATTTTCCTCCAAACCTTTCTATTCTCCTCAGCCCCCATTAACGCAAAAAATATATATTTTTCTGTAAATTGACCTTAATTTAGGAATTAGGTTAGGAATTATTAGGTTTGGATGTACACTACAAGCCATAAGTGCAGATGCACTTACTCGTTACATTTATTGCAGAACTACCAATCTTTATTTTATACAGTACATTGTACATTATACATTATCTTTATATGGTATTTTACAATTATATACAACAATCCCTGCGAGATGTCCAGCAACAGAAACAATCTCATCTTTAGATGAAACTCTTACTTCTCTTATTTTTCTTCTTATTTCTTTCCCTTACTATCATTTTCCTAGAAACCTTCCTATTCTCCTCAGTCTCCATTAACGCAAAAAATATATATTTTTCTGTAAATTGACCTTAATTTAGGAATTAGGTTAGGAATTATTAGGTTTGGATGTACACTACAAGCCATAAGTGCAGATGCACTTACTCGTTACATTTATTGCAGAACTACCAATCTTTATTTTATACAGTACATTGTACATTATACATTATCTTTATATGGTATTTTACAATTATATACAACAATCCCTGCGAGATGTCCAGCAACAGAAACAATCTCATCTTTAGATGAAACTCTTACTTCTCTTATTTTTCTTCTTATTTCTTTCCCTTACTATCATTTTCCTAGAAACCTTCCTATTCTCCTCAGTCTCCATTAACGCAAAAAATATATATTTTTCTGTAAATTGACCTTAATTTAGGAATTAGGTTAGGAATTATTAGGTTTGGATGTACACTACAAGCCATAAGTGTAGATGCACTTACTCGTTACATTTATTGCAAAACAAACAATCTTTATTTTATACATTACATTGTACATTATACATTATCTTTATATGGTATTTTACAATTATATACAACAACCCTTGCGAGATGTCCAGCAACAGAAACAATTTCATTTTAGATGAAACTCTTACTTCTCTTATTTTTCTTCTTATTTCTTTTCTTTGCTATCATTTTCCTCCAAACCTTCCTATTCTCCTCAGCCTCCATTAACGCAAAAAATATATATTTTTCTGTAAATTGACCTTAATTTAGGAATTAGGTTAGGAATTATTAGGTTTGGATGTACACTACAAACCATAAGTGCAGATGCACTTACTCGTTACATTTATTGCAAAACTACCAATCTTTATTTTATACAGTACATTGTACATTATACATTATCTTTATATGATATTTTACAATTATATACAACAACCCTTGCTAGATGTCCAGCAACAGAAACAATTTCATTTCAGATGAAACTCTTACTTCTCTTATTTTTCTTCTTATTTCTTTCCCTTACTATCATTTTCCTCCAAATGTTCCTATTCTCCTCAGTCTCCATTAACGCAAAAAATATATATTTTTCTGTAAATTGACCTTAATTTAGGAATTAGGTTAGGAATTATTAGGTTTGGATGTACACTACAAGCCATAAGTGCAGATACACTTACTCGTTACATTATTGCAAAACAAACAATCTTTATTTTATACAGTACATTGTACATTATACATTATCTTTATATGGTATTTTACAATTATATACAACAACCCTTGCGAGATGTCCAGCAACAGAAACAATTTCATTTTAGATGAAACTCTTACTTCTCTTATTTTTCTTCTTATTTCTTTTCTGTGCTGTCATTTTCCTCCAAACCTTCCTATTCTCCTCAGTCTCCATTAACGCAAAAAATATATTTTTTTCTGTAAATTGACCTTAATTTAGGAATTAGGTTAGGAATTATTAGGTTTGGATGTACACTACAAGCCATAAGTGCAGATGCACTTACTCGTTACATTTATTGCAAAACTACCAATCTTTATTTTATACATTACATTGTACATTATACATTATCTTTATATGGTATTTTACAATTATATACAACAACCCTTGCGAGATGTCCAGCAACAGAAACAATTTCATTTCAGATGAAACTCTTACTTCTCTTATTTTTCTTCTTATTTCTTTCCCTTACTATCATTTTCCTCCAAATGTTCCTATTCTCCTCAGTCTCCATTAACGCAAAAAATATATTTTTCTGTAAATTGACCTTAATTTAGGAATTAGGTTAGGAATTATTAGGTTTGGATGTACACTACAAGCCATAAGTGCAGATGCACTTACTCGTTACATTTATTGCAAAACTACCAATCTTTATTTTACACGGTATTTTACAATATGCACAATATTATATTATTAATATTATAATATAATACATGCAATACATTATAATACAATACAATACAATACAAGTATACAATACATACTTGTTACAACATGAGAACGAAGTAGCAAGTTCGCGCTAAAAGAATTTTTATAAACGGAACAAAATTGATGACGAAATAAAACGCGCAATTTCTATGAAATATCAGTAGACGTAACACTTATGTCCGTCGGTGTACATGTCCGTATAATTACCTAAAAAAAATAAAAAAAAAAAAAATACCATAACTCAATCTACCCATTTCATTACAAAAAACCACGAACATTACAAACGACGTAAATAAAACGAATATAAAAAAGAAAAAAAAAGAAAACAGAATAAAGCACTGAACAAATTCTAGTAAAGTAACAAGGGTGACACCCCTTTCTAGAAGCGGGGTTAGAAATTTAATCGCGGAGAAAAGGGAAGAGTAATGGCGGGTAGTAGCGGGGATGGCGTCGAATTGAATGTTTTCGTTTTGAGGTGCGCTTTGGCCGGTCGATCGAAGCGGAAGAGTTCCTCGAACAGGGTAAATTGGAATTCCGCGACGCGAAGAGTAGCTCGGTTAGCTCACCGGGCCAAACAGGGGGTCAGTGGGGTGAGGACGAGGGCAGGAAACCGGAGAAAACGAGTATATGCGGAGGAGTAGCGGAGAAGAGAGAGCGCGAAGGAACGGCAGAGAAAAGAGAGAGATACCCAAGGAATATTTACTGCCATCTTCTCTACCACTTACCCACAGATTCCCTGCCTGAACTTGTAAACACCTCTTAACTATATAGAGATAGTATCTCGGTTTCCCTTCTCGTGTAACCTAAGCAGTTACGCGGTTGTTATAGTCGAAAGATTATTAATTAGATCGTTGCGTGATTACGCACGAATTTCCTTTTATCTCTGTTCCCTATTTCCTCTACGTTTCTTCATTGCTCTTTTACCTCTCTTCAATTTGTAATTCCTGTACGTGGAAATGAATTTTCCTATAGAAACGCAAGGATGGTCTCTGTGTCTCTCGATTTCTGCATTTCCATCCCTCTCCTACACCACTGCGATGCCGAGAGGTTTAATTGATTCGAACCGCCGCGACTATCGGATTATTAATTGCGCTGTTAATCGGGCACGACGGTAATTAAGCTGTCGACGATTCAGTTTTATGATGCCACGCGGCTCATGCGCCATGCGTTTGCCTTTCGCTGTTCCCTAGCCATCGCAGCTTCCTTCCTGATCGTTGTCGAACACGTAAAAGACCTTTGATTCCATGCAGATTTATAGGTCCCAGGAAGGCTGGAAATTTCTTCGGTTCTCGCTACTTTCGCAGATATTCTAACCTAAAAAAGCATTTCTACGTTTAGCGTGCGGAGAAATATGTTTCGTTTTCGCGATCGCAAACGTAGTGATAATCAAAGATAATCAAACATATCGAAGATTTACGATGACAGATGTCTCGCAGGCAAAACTGCACGTTCATTAACATTAAGAACGCGGACGATAAGCAGCAAAAATTACGTCAAAGTGGTGTTAACGAGCTGCCTCTTGCGAAATCGAAATTCCTCCATGTTTAATGATGGCGATTAAACATGGGCGTCGCAACGAAAGTAAAATTGGCGACAGGACGGAAGCGAGAGGAACACGCGGAAGCGGCAAAACCGGCGGCAGCATTGCCGCGATAATTGTTCGAATTCAATGAAATCGCCACGAGCTTCCGACCGGCCTGTTTTTCCATCGATTCGCGCGCCACCTCGTTTCGCGTCTGTCGACGCCGGGCCCCTTGTCGATCGGTTCACCTGAATAAACCAGTCGGATATTTGTCAAATGTCTGAATCAATATTTGTCGCTAAAGTGGCAGAAGAAGTTTTATACGGGACGTCCTTGCGATTCGAATGCGTGTCGCGAGAAATGCTATTTTATCGAATCGTACGTTCCTACATCGTTGCTAATCTATTAATGGAACATCTTTGCCAGAAATTTCTCTAACCGCAGAATCACCAGTTAAGAGACAGATCAGTTTGAAGTAGGTCGGTTTTAATCCTTGCACGTGTAAATATCCTGCATTTTAGTTTCAATGGAGGTATTTTGGAATAAAATAACGTAATAGGGGACCGCTAAATAAAGAAATTATGATACTCGTCAATTACGAACTCTCTGGTTAGTAGTTTTAGGTTAGGTTTCATTAATTTAATCCCTTGTTACGGCGTTTTAATATCTCTACGTGCTTTTGTAATCAAAGAATTGTACATTTCTATAGAATTTTTAAATATCGCAAATTATAAAAAGCGCGAGAAATATTTTCAGAATATTTCAAAAATATTTCCACATTTTTTTCAATACTTGAAGGTTCGTATATTTTTTGAGAATAATTTTTCTTAAATTAAGAAAATATTAGAATTTTTAATTGGCTGGCACAGTTACGGGTGACCGTGGTTGTTTGCTTTTTTTTTTTTTTTGAGAAAAACGCGAAAATAGAGTGATTTCGTCGGTTTTCCGTTCGATCGAGCGAGACACGATCGGCACCGATGTCAACACGGAAATCCTCAGCTTCTATTTTATTCACGACGAGAGAGAGTCAAAGCGAAGAACGTTGTTCGGCTACGTGTGTTGAAAGCGGAAACGCGGAAGGGACTGGAGGATCCGCGGAGACGATGCTCGACACGCAGTGCACACGTGCATACGTATAGCGTTGTATTTCATTCTTCGTTCGCGTAAGAAACATCGACCGATGGACTATACTCGATTATTATTATTAAAAATCGCCTCCTCGTTTGAAAATGACGAACGAACCGTCGGATGAAATTGGAAATTGAATAGAAAACGAAGAAGGCAACTGACGATTACATATCAATAGGTTACAATACAATATACGTAAAATTCTAATTCTAATTCTTCTAATATTAATATGTAATAATAACGAGCATATTTCTAACCAGAACGAAGGAGACTATTCTTCTAACGTTATGTTTCTTCAAACTGAATATCACATGCGTGTTCAAACTGACGTGAGAATTTTATAAAAAAAACCATTTGCCTCCGTGCAACCGTTGCGTTTCACACGACCATCCAATAGCGTGGACCATTCAATCTCATATCTCTTTCCACCCAAACGTTCTTCGAAAAAAAAAAGCGGCCAGAAAAACAGAGCTCAGCCAGTGCTAAAAAATCGGGGACGAGGAACATGTATTTCGTCCCTCTGTCTCAATCCAAGCAATTTCCATTCGGAAAACCGAGCGTTTTCCTTTGAACGACAAGAAAAAGAGGGGAAAAAAGCGGCAGTGCTCACGGCTTGTAGCCCGAAAGGCAAGAAATCGAAGCCCTGAAACAACGAGAGAGCCGATGCGCCCTCGTAGCTTGTGCAGAGACGCCGGAGACGCGGAGATGTAGAACGAGAGAGACAAATAGAAGGAGACGGTGAAACCCACTAAATCAATACTCTGCCATCGCTCCAACTCTAGCTCATCCCCTCGTGCCCCCTTAGCTGCCAGCGTACCTCTCACTCTCTCTCTGCTTCCTTCTGTCTCCTTCTCGCGCGCGTTCTCCGCTCCTCCTTCGGCGTCGTTCCGTTCGTGGCATGCCACCCTTCGTTCCACCCCCGTCACGCTCTCCGGCCCAAAACTTCTCTCCGGTTACTCCCGCAGAGAGTTTGCCTGTGTCGGGGTTGAATTTCCCCCTCGCGCGTCTAACTACAGCTCGCGAGACGTCCACGATCAGCCACGAGGAAACGAGCTTCCTACCGGCCGTCTTTCGCGATACTCCAGCGTGTTTCCTCGCTTCACGGTGGGCTCGGTCTTCCGGCTTCCACGGACCGACAGAGCGTGTCCAGCACTTCGCTGTAGGTTCGATTGCAGGATGCGGCCGGTGTCGACTCGCTGCTCGGAACTCGTACTCGCTGTTCTATTCTTGGGGGTATGCTCCGAATGCCTGATGAAGAATTCGTTGCGTGGCCGTTCTGGATTGTAGCCTTCGCTATATGCTCGATGCTCCAGCGCTTCTGTCGAGTTTGTTGTTTCAAAAGGCGAGGCATTGTTTGGCTTGGTGCAAGGGAGATGTATTATCTTGGCCACTGTTTTTAGCTACCTAAAATTACGTTGCTCCGTCTTTAGGCTATGTTCCGGCACAATGGAAGCGTAAAAAGTCTCGAATGATCGCGATAAATCATTTGAAGCGGCTGTCGAATTCTTTGCCCCTTCGATTTTGTTCCTACGTGTACCGCGGTTCTTATACGAAAAAGGAAGTCGCCAGTTGGGGATAATCGTCCGCCGTTCTAAAAGTCGAATCGTAAAAAAACATCGTAGCATCGAGTTTCGAGCGTCCGCGTAAGGCTACGAGGATCAAAAGGACACGAGTCTACCCGAACATGGTCCACGCGGATATCACGCGATTCATCAGCGAACTGGGTCACGTAGATCTGCTGGCACACGCTCACGCAAGCGTCCACCATTTGCGGACCACTACCGAACCTATCTACGATCGTGAGATACGACTGGCTTGCGAAGAAGTAGGAGGAAGAGGTCACTGATTGCCGAAGGGGACCGCTTCAGTGCGTGTCTGCGCGGCAGAGTGTTAGTCGACGATCTGGCTAAGCTCGTTGGCCCTCTTTCTTTTGTCCCTTTTCTTTCTTTTCTCTCTCTCTCTCTCTCTCTTTCTCTGCCTATCACTGTACGATCGTCGTGTAACTCGACGAATGAACAGTCAGCTGCCGTTTTGACGGTCACCGGGCTACCGACGCCATTTGCCTTGCGGTAATCTCTCTGGCGTCGGGGTCGAGCTGCTACAAGTTTATTTATCGAGTTACTCGACCAGCAGTTTATGTTTTGTTCATTAGCAGGACTACGAGCCATTTTTTCCCTGCGTGATATCGTTCTCTGTAGTTTCTATCGCGTCAAAATTCTCATTGAAAGGGAGGCATTTGTTGGCTCTGAATAAATAAATCAAGCAACGAAGAAAATGCAAGATGTACTTGTAACAAATTGCTAGAAACTGGCGGCTATTTTTCTAACTCTCAATATGTAAATGAAATCAAATTTATCGTAGAATTTCATTTATCTAAATCCGTGGAGTTTAGTCGTATGACACAACACGAATATGATTCATGTAGGTATCTGTAGTTTATATGGCAGAAGTTTCTAGTAGAACCCATCGAAATCGTGTACAGAATCATTCAAATTCTGTCACCGAACTTCACATAATGGAAATTCATCCCACCTATGATTTTTCCTCGTGTGATAGAAATTCACGTTCACATGAATTGACATAATAGACAGGAATACGCTAAAATTGAATTTCCAACAAACGGACTTCTACTCTACTTGGCAATTCCATTTTAAGATTCTCATCCCATTAATCCTGCTGTCTATTTATCCCGTCGCTGGAAATAATCCGAAGGAATCAACATTCCTGGGGCATCGATCTGAAACATTTAGCAAAGGCGACATCCCTGAAGCCGAAGTACGTGCGCAGCACCGATTAAAAGTCTGGATTAGCGGCTGAAAAAGAAGGGAACCGCGGCAGTCTGGCAGCTTCTTAAAGGGAGCATCGTCGTCCTCCCGGCGAGTCCAATTACACGGGCAGCGGCTTCTGCTTTGTTTCACGGCCGTTGCCCGTTGTCTGATGTCTCTCTCTCTCTCTCCCTCCTTCCATCCAGCATTCTCGTTCCCTCGTTCTCGTGGTCTCGTTGCGGATCGCGGTCGTACACGGTGCAACTTCCGTTGGCAGCCAGCGTTGCGATTCCGCCACTGCCACCTAGCGCTCCGCAACTTAGCATCCCGTTAATTTCTCGCGATCCGCGCTGCGATTACGCGCCGCCGAAAATTTAGCGCTTTTGAACCGCCCTTTAAATCTTCGCGCGCTCTCCTCTTCGTCTGCGGCTAGTCGGGCCGGAAATAGCGTGGTGGCCACCGCCGTGTTAGCACCGCCTAATACGCTCCTCGCGGCCCACTTATTTATTAGGCGTATTAACTCGATCCCGTTGAAACCGTCCCGACTGCTAATTAAATGTGACCGTTCCTCGATTTGCCCGAGTCGATCACGAGACGATGGCTTCTTCTGTTTCTTTCGCGCTGGCTGACGAAGAAGGGCGTGTCATCTTAAATATGGCGCTGGGCTTGGTGATGTTTCGCCGTAAATTTCATTGGAAGGTCATGGAACGCTGTTACTCGAAGGCTACCGATCGTGATTGATTAATTAACAGTGAGACGCTCTTGTTCCTCCTCCACTGCCATTCTTCGTCCCGAGACAATTCATTTTGCTTCGATCAATAAGAAAGATAAAGCTACTTACGGTCTATTTTCGACGCATCTTGCCGATCACATGGAAGAACGGAAGAATATTTGTATTTTGTAATAACGTTGTATTTTGTAATAATAATTTGTATTTTGTAAACCGTTCGACAAAACACGCAAGAATAATATCGAATCACAAAGTACACGGTGATTCCGTTCTAAATATCAAACGTCGATTCTATCATGAACATATGTACGCATCGCGAGATCCGCGCATTGCTTGCAGCGCAGCGCAGCAAACTTCACAGCAGAACACCAGTGTTCCGGAGGTGTTCACGGGTTTCAATTAGGCGCAGCCAAGGATACGCTTTCTTGTGGCTATAACTTGTGGGCGCAGTCACGCATTTGACGATCAATTAACGGAACGCCGCGTGCAAGGCGATAGAAAGAGAGAGAGAGAGAGAGAGGGAGATAAGACTTTAGTTTCCTAAACAAGTAATTAACAGTTGCGATACGTGATGTAACCGAGTGCGTGCAGTAATAGCCCAGAGAAATTTCGCCGAACCCGGTGCTGCCGGCACATGTCGATTAATATTTATAACGCGATGCACTCTTTAATAACGCATTCCGCGTACGCTGTCCTTCTTATCTCGCGATATCTTTGCAATTAATTGCCGCCTGGCAAACCGCTCGCCACTAATTAATCAAAATCTTCTCTTCTAACTGTTGCAGGTAAGAGCGCTTTGACGTTTCTCCTACGCGAACGCGTCGTTCACGGTGATGCCGGTAAGTGTTGATACCCTCTGGAGCGTGATACAAACGACGATGTACATCTGGTAATTAGAAACGCCTTGGCACACGGGAATTTTCCTATCAACCGTGTGCCAACGGTTCGTCGCGCTTTGCGAAGGAAACGATCGCGTTTCGCAGCGCAATTTTACGCCTCGTACCTCGATCACATCGAGTATACGCAACCGACGTTAGGTTGTTAAAGTTATTAGGGACGTTATTAGCAGGAATCTCGGTATTTCGCTTCTAACGGCACCAACGCTGGCTGGCTTCGGTGTTTCTATTAACGTACTGTTTGTCGTTAGCCAAGGTTCATTCAATAGCAGCAGGTATGGCTGTTTCGTGTCGTTAAGTCACGTTTCCATGCATACGCGTGTCTTGTAAAACGATACGATGTGAAACACGCGCGATGGTGGTTCTTCGGTAGACGAGACTGCAGGTTTAGTCTTCTTTGCAAGGTGTCTATGGTGTTTGACGAGTAAATTGACGTTAGAAGTTCCTTTCTCGTGATATTTCTCTTAAATGCGCTTCGGTTATTTTGAAAACAGCCATCGTTTTAAACCGATCATTCTCGGTTATTCGGTTATTCTCGTTTGAAATCCAGAAACTTGGAAACAATTGTATCCGTTGTGACTACTTTTCAAAAGTCATGTTTTCATGCATAGGTGTGTCCTCGTAAGACGATACACGAGAAACACGAGCGATGGCGGCGAGACTGCAGGTTTAACGTTTTTTGCAAGGTGTTGTCACGCGCTCAAGGAGGCCACACGCTCAGAGACTGTAATACGATAGCCTAACACATGCATGCCACAGCCATCAAAACAATAACCAAATAGTAAAGGAATAGCTGCCTCTGTGTACACCAGGGGGACCAAAACCTCGGTGTAAAATCCCTCCCAAATAAGCGCTCGGGATCAGTCTGTCGTAACACTTTGAACAGTAACTCTGGTGGATTTGTATAATAAATTCTATTATCATAAACAAAGTTCAATTTCTTCGCCTCATTCGTGAAACGTTGGAACTGCGACGCGACGAGATCACCGGCGATCTATCGTTTTCGTAATTTCTTGTGTCTCCTACGTGACAGTGGCTACGTCGTTTGACGAATAAGTTGATATTAGAAGTTTCTTCTGACATTTCTCTTAAATACGGTTCGGTTATTTTAAAAACAGCCATCGTTTTAAACCTATCATCGGAATACGGTTATTCTCGTTTGCAATGCAGAAATTTGGAAACAATTGGATCTGTTAATGAAATGTAATCTTCGGACTGATGTGACTACTTTTCAAAAGTCACGTTTACACGCGTAGGTGTGTCCTTGTAAGACGATATATGTGAAACACGCGCGATGGTGGTTCTTCGGTAGATGCGACTGTGCAGGTTTAGTCTTTTTTGCAAGGTGTCTATGGTGTTTGACGAATAAATTGACATTAGAAGCTCATTTCTCTTGATATTTCTCTTAAATACGCTTCGGTTATTTTAAAAACAGCCGTCGTTTTAAACCTGTCATCGAAATACGGTTATTCCGGCTTGAAATGCAGAAACTTGCAAACAATTGTACTCGTTAGTGAAATATAATCTTCGAACTGACTACTTTTCAAAAGATCTGATCTTAAAATAAAAATAAAACAGTTCTAGTGTTTGTAGGTTGAACGTCATTCGTACGATATTATAACAAAAATTCAAGGTGATCGTTAAAAAAATAGACACAAACGTAAACAATGGATATAAACATGAAAATGACATATTGGATCAACGCTTTTTGTTACCGATATTAACTCTAAAGCTACCTCAATATAATTCTCCTAGACAATTACTGCAAACCTAACCTACAATTCTGCGACTTTTCACGAACGAAGCTCGACAACCTGTGCCACGTGAACCAGCTCGAAATTATCAGTTTCCATTCAATCAGCATTACACGCAGGTGAATCGAGCATGATTTCATCGGCTGTACGTGGATGGCGTGCTCGCTTATTTATATCATTTGCTGCCTGGTAGGGCGTTACGGACAGGGCGAGTATCCACGCGCTTCTGTCGGTACTGGTCGCTCGATAACTTCACGATGGCCGCGAAAAGATTGACGGCCGGATCCGTCGATGAGTTCCGTCGGACCGAACACGGATTTTCTGCGATTTTCCGCGCGATCCTCGCGCTCGTAGGCCGTGCACGTCTCGCCGAGGTTCCAGAGACTCGCATTCAATTCGGTTCGCGTACGGCCTCCTCGTGGCACGTGGTGCGTGGGCCGCGCCGATCGCTCCACACTCCACGCCGTTTTCCATTTCGAATCTCCCGTTTCGCTGGTATTTTCGCGAGTCTACCGCGCCCGAAAGCTCGTTTCGATGGAGTAACACTGGTTTTTTCGAAATAGCTTGTACATACATCGAAGTTTCAGAGGCAATATTTTACGAAGCCGGACTGGCCGGAATTTGCCAGTTTTTAAAAGCACGCCGGGCAACCGCGGCGTGTACAGGGTGGTTTTTAGAAGGGGAAACGATTATGTGGGTGGAGCGGTGGGAAAGTCGATGTTTTCTATTTTTCCCTGATACGAATTGCATAGTCGGAGATAACGTCTACAGCGGATAAAGCGAATGAAAGATGGAATTGATACGGGCGAAATATCGGCCGCGGACCGAAGTAAATTAATCGATTAACCTTCGCGTTTCAACCAACGCTCCGCTGAAAACTGGCCGACAGACCGATCAGTTTCTATTTGCATAACGAAAACAAATCACAGGAAAGCGTTCGTCAAATATGTATATTCCAGAAAGAAAGACGTAACTTTCTTCTTTAAAAAACGTACACCAAGTATCGGTGAAATCTGGCTCTTCGACAAAGCTATGCTACGCACCCTCTCGTACACATTCATCGTTCGTCTCTTAGGCGTTCGGTTTCCTCGTCCACTCTCCAATTTATTTGGTCCGGTTGGAAAGGAATACGGGTAACGACTGGTGGAATACGGGCGATCAAATGTTATCGAGCGTACGCGTCCCTTTGTTGACGCAGAAAGAAGCAGCGTGACAGCGGTTCGCAACCCTCGATCCTTGCATAATCGAATCGAGGGAGGGACGTACATAGCAAACGAGCGAGTGAAAAGCAGCAACGATAGGATACGATTCATCGGCGGAGCAGAGGAGATTCTCTGTTCGCGGGAGAAAGTGTAAAGCAGACGAGGAAGACGAGGAAGCAAAGGAGAGAAAGAGAGCGAGCGTGACGAAGACAAAGAGATAAGGAAGAAGAGGGAGGGCTGGATATACGCAACCACCGTCGTGTTGGATCACGGGGGCGTAGAGAGAGGAGCGAGAGAAGGAGATCGGCGGACGCGGGTGTACAGGGGCAGAGTTAGAAGAAGACAGAGAGAGACATAGACGAAGAGCGTAGCTCAACGCATGTGCACAGGGCGCCTCGCGTCGCGGCGCTCTGGTCCCGCCGGTCGGAGGCTGCGAAACCGAACGGCCGGAATTCGCGGACCAGAGTGGTCGCATCTCTCGGTTCAGATATACACGCGCAGCGCAAGCCCCAGGTCCGCGGTTTTCCATGAAAATCGAGGAACGCGCGGCCCACCCGACGCTGGCCAACGCTATCGTACCAGCTGAATCGCGCGTCGATCGTCGACGGAATAATGCCGCCGCGAGTATCGTTCCGTCATCGGTGACGAACAACGATCATTTCGAAGCACACGCTCCACGATCGTATCGCGACCACGGTGTGCACGTGCGACATGATCGCCCGGAGAAAAAACGTCCGCTGAATCCAGCCTATCGCTGGTGTGTCCAAGTCTCTAGAGAGGCAAGTGCGTCCAGTTAACAGAGACGATCGTACGGCGCTCTGAGGCAGCACACGGTGAAGTCATTGGAGGAGAGTTGACGCGGTGTGTCTACCACTTGGCGAACAGAAAATCTTCTTTCATCTGTCGCGACGCCGGCGGATGTTGTTGCATCGACAGGCTTCGCGGATCCAACCAGCTGCATTCGCCTCAGAATCGAACACGAAATACGATCGAATGAACCAGTGGGGTTCATGACTCGCTAAGGCAATCGCTCGCTTATTTTTTATTGTTATTCATCGGCAGACGGCTTGGCTGTGGCTGGCACTCGCGATACGTTAAACGTTCCACGACCGTTTACTCAGTGGGATTTCATGCGAAACGTTGACGCGAGTAGGTCGAGTGGTTTTGTTAGTGTGCGGGCGTAAAGGACGCGAAGAAGAACACTGAGAAGTGACACGCGTATTTGAGAATACGGCACCGGTCGCGGATTCTGTGAAACGGTGGTAGCGAACAGGCTCGTGTGAGAGAAGGGTGATGGTGATTGGACTCGAATGGTCGCTTCGCGTCGTAGAGCAGAGTAAGTTTCCACGAAGGACACATGTTTGGTGGACGGTGTCGGGTCGTTTCCACTCGAGGCCAAATAATTCGGTGCTGGCTGGCTCGGTGACTGTACGTGTTCACGTTCGGTCTGCCAGGACCACGACCACGAGCACGACTAGGGCCACGGGGCTGCCCGAGGAGGTGCCGGTGCGTGGAGGGAAGAACCAGCCACGACGGAGCCCAGCGCCGGGGCACGGACAACAAGGCCCCCGGTGCAGGGAAGAAGCCAGGCAGAGGGGGAAACCGGGGCCAGCGTAGCAGCAACGGCCCTGAAACTACAGGGGAACCTAGCTACCCCCTTGCACAGGGGGGAAACCAGGAGGAGACCTCGCCGACGGAGGCGACGGAAAAAGAAGCGACGGAGGTGAGCGCGTTCACTCCCATTCTTCCTCATTTTTCACCGCTCGTTCTTCCATTCTCCGTTTCTTTTCTCCTTCCCCTTCCTCGTCTTCGTCGTCAACGCGAACCGTAGCGATCCTTAGCGTGTTTTTATTCACAGCGTGCACGGTCGCACGTCGTCGAAACTGCCACCTCGACACGTGTAACTCGCGCCGATCTTTGCAAACGAACGAGATTTCCTGGAGCTTTTGCCACCAGGATTGAGTCGTCGTGTCTCGTTTCTCGAGCGTAGATTTCACGATTCGTGGAAGTACGCGGATCGTGTCACGTGCACCGGCGAAAAACACAGCGGTGCACCGGTTCTCTCGCGGCCTCCCTTCGGATATCGAGCGCGAACGCTAATAAAACGACGCGAAGCCAACCGAATTGCCGCAATAACGCGATGGAGATCCGGTTTCGCGAGCATCGCCTGGCTTTTTACGAATTATCCACCGGAGAATGCGACCGGTGTGGTCCTAAGAGGGGAGAAATGCCGGCTGAAATTCCACGGCTGTCCGTCGGTCGAATCTCAACGAGCCTTCGACTCGAGACGGACGCGAAACCAGCGAGTTTCGAATCATGGATTTGTTTGCTCGAGAAACAGGCCGCACACGGAATTCGACGCTCGCGACAACAATGAGCGTGGCGCGTCTCGCTAAATATAATTCGCAGTTCTGATTCACCGGCAAACTAATTAATTTGGCCGGCCGTCTCCCGCAATTTATCGCTCTAACACTTGCAACCGTGTAATCCAGCCGCGCGAATTGGACGCCTGCACGACGGCATTCTTACGTTTCACCGATTTTTCGAACAAAATCGTTTTTCTTAGAACGCGTCGAATAGTAATCACGTGTCGCTAATATTTAAATTCCACTCGTTTTTTTATGGACTTGGCGAAGATTTCAGAATATCTCAAACTTATTGTACACTCTCGCTATACCGTAATTAGATTCCTGTCATTAACTCTGAAGATTTCTTAATGGTACGTGAACATCTCGAATATTATCGCTAATATTAAAAATATCATTTGTTCTTCCTTAACGAATATAAGGAAGGTTCAACGATATATCCTCGCTCTCTTACTCAAGCACTTAATTATCCACTCTGTTCTACGATGATGCGTGCAAATCTATAAAACTGTCGATTTACTAAAGACGTAACAATTTACACTATCCTTAATTAATATTAAAATGGGATAAGGAGGAGCGACGTAAAATACGACGAACGAGCCGCGTGTCAGTCGAATTAAAGGGAAGGCAGAGGGTGCACGGTCGTGTTTACGTACAACAGGTCACTCGTTGAATAATTTAGCAGAGAAAAATATTGGAGAGCGGCTAAGTGACAGGCCTTGAACGTCGCCAAGAAACGACACGAAATTCGCTGGAACGGTGCATCGACTGGCCGCAACGTTATGATAAAATGCGCGACGTACGCGCAGATAACGTGACGTTTAAATTAACGCCGCTGCCGCAACAAGCGACACGCTTCGAGTGTCACATTACGATAGCCTCGGTAACGGTTGATCAATGCTGCCGCCAAAATTCGTTACCGAATTCCTGCTTATTCATCAAAATTGCCGCCGCTATCGATGAAACGTTCCAACATCGACGAAGTTATCTGATTTTTCCTCGTTCCTCTTTTTTCCTTTCTCATTCATTCTATTTTCTTTCCTACTATTTTTCATCCGCTTTTTTCCCCCGATTTTCGTTTCCCGGGGGGGTATCTTCCGCTAACACGTCCGCCCGATGAAATCGAAAGCCGCGCCCCGTAAAAATAAACGAACGCGGTCGCGCTAAGCGAATCGAAGAACGAATAAATTGCACAGGTAGCGGGAATCGAAGTCGCTGAAAGATTAATCGTTATTGGCGCGGGTGCGTCTGCTTCGTAACACGTGGCTGCCGTCGCACTCTATTTGGGTCTGTTTTAACGCGATCGATCGTCTGGCGATAGATTTTTTCGTTTGAGAAAATCCAAGAAATCAGGAATTAACGTAATGAAGATAGCGAGAATAATCGATGAAATTGCTTTCTGTCGTATGGTCGAATCGTTAATTTATAGTCTTCTTGGCGAGTAAATTTCTTCGTGTTATTAGCGTGTTCGTCTTTTCGTAGTTTTATGATAATTGTAACAAGACCGTGGTAGATTGCCTGGAAATAAATTAATCGTTTGGCCGCTTTCACGTTTTCCGCTACTTCTGCGTGTTTACGCAATACGTTGGTCTTCACTCGTCCTGTACAATTAGCGACGCCATGGATAGCCAACTTCTTCCCACGTTCCTTTCTCGAATTTCCTTTCACGCGAAACACGTCGCAGAAACTAAATATCGATTCGTTTCTTAGAAGTCCGCAGCTATTATTCCCAAGGAAGATAACTCGGTTTTTTCAGCGAAATGTAAATGTGAATATTTTTTGAAAACAATTTATAAAACTTCTTGCGAGTCCGTTTCGTTGATAACGTCGTTTCGATACTGCAAATTTCATTTCTGTCAATTCCGACAGAAAACTTGTCAATTCCCATCTTACCACAAGCAAAGAACGATATCTTCACTTCTCCACCAATCAGTTTCCCCAGTTGCTCGACATCTTCAGCCAAACGAAGTTTGTCATAACAACATAACCTTTCGATGCCCAATACCAACTTAAAAATAAAAGAACAGAAATACCCGTGTCGCCTATCACGTCGATTCAAGAAACTAGGAGAGGTTAACTTGTCAACTGCCAACTTACATCTTACCACAAGCAAGAAACGATATCTTCACTTCTCCACCAATCAATTTCCCCATTTGCACGACATCTTCATCCAAACGAAGTTTGTGATAACAACATAACCTTTCGATGCCCAATACCAACTTAAAAATAAAAGAACAGAAATAGCCGTGTCGCCTATCGCGATGATTAAAGAAACTGGAAGAAGTTTCGCTCACTCGACCACTGGATACACGCGCTTTCTCAACAGTCCTTGCAAGACTAACGACGACGCAAGAATTACCGTTTCCTCGAAAAATTGCGGGCGCACGATCAGGCTGCGTGGTGCGCCGCGTGCCATGGTCATTCGATAATTCGCTAACCGCTCTTTAATTGTAATTGTTCCGCGGCGGATTGCAGGTCGGGCCGTGGGGTCCACGCAAAAACACGGATTCCAGCGTTAGCTGCAATTGGTCGGTTGGTTCTTGTTGTGTTACGAAGGCGGCCATAGCGCCGACCGCTCGACAGCGCGTCACAATGCCGTTTTTCTTCCGGCGCGTCAACAAATTTCATCGACGTGCCGATCGGATGCCTCGCTGTCGACCACCGCGCCACTGCGCGTGGAACGAGCTTCCCAGGAAACATTCCTCCGGCTAGTTTGTCCGCGAGCCTAGATCGCTTACCTAGATACCTTAATGGCCGGTCATTTTGATTAAATGCCGATAATTGGCGCTCGATCAAGAGAGCCGCGAGATCGTTCTGCGTTCGCGCCACCGGTAGATTAATCGTTCGTCTCGCCAAATAAAATCGATCTGCCGTGGAAAAACCGTGAAACGAAACGATTTATCCGGTTTGATTTCTTGCAGCTCGACCGACTTCTTTCCGTTTATAAGCGTTTTATGCGCTACAGACTGAGTAAATGATATACGTTCTATTGTAGGATTTTGATATTGCAGGAAATTCTTCTGTCGAATGATCAAGTCATCGACTCGTCTCTCGTGCCTTCATAAAGAAGGTCTAGTTGGCTATCGCGTAATTAAAGGCTGCAGCAATCTTCTGCCCATCAAAATACGTAGCGAGAAGCGAGAAATGGAAACGAATGACAGTAAGAAGTAACTAGAAACGACCACGTACGAGAACCCTCGTCTCGATCGTCATTCAGTTACGTGTCTCTGTGTGATACTTCGGTAATAGTCGTACGCGGAAGACAAAGCCTTCGGATCTAAAAGTACAAAAATTTATTTGCCACGAATTTACGACTCTTACTCTTTATTACAATAATCCCTTCGACAAACAAAATACAGTTGTCCTCATCGTTACTTACCCGGCTCCCAACACTCTACGGTCCGTATTTTACTTCTCAAGGCGTCAGAAGCATCTGCCATCTCGACAATCTTCCAGCTTTATGACATTTGAAAAAAAAACGCCATGCTGGTTTTTTTTTTTTTTTTGAGGAAAAGATCGACTCTGGGCGCGGCTCGCGCGCGATTCTTAGGTCGACAAGCCACGATGCTGGTTGGCTGAGGTTCCCCTCGCTCGCATTACGGCCCTTCCGTTCGTGACAGCTCGGCATCGGGGGTGGGGGAGGGTTGCGAAGGCAGGAAATGAAGGGAACGGACGGGGGGTGATAGGAAAATTTGATGGAGGGTGGCTGCTGGGAAGGGGAACAGTATAGAGTGAAACAGACACAACGAGCAAGAGGAAGCGAGAGTGGGGGGAGGGGACGAGCCGATCAAGGGGAAATAGGAGGTACGGAAGGCTATCAATGACGCGTTAGACCACGTCACGTCGTGCAACACATCTGCCACCGTGTGCCGTCATATATATTATCTTGACGATACGTCAATTCGACCGCTGATCATTATACTGATTACCTTGGCACGCAAACTGTCCCGCATGTGCGCCAATTCTCATGACTCGGTTATTAATAAGCGCGGCTGGGATTTCGGTGAAAGGGCGAGGATGTTTCACAGAGAGGAACACGGTTGTCAACAGGAAAGCTTCTTGGTAGGATAAATGTCCTTTTTCGCTGGCCTGCAAGTGGCTTGTCTCTCTGACGCGGAAATAAAATATACGAGAATTGGGCAACTGAGGATTGAGCAACCAAGAGACTGTAGAAGTAAAGAAAGCGATTGTACCAGATAGAATGGTCTAGCGACGGAAGCAGGAACGCGTTAAATGTTTTTACGTATAAAGCTACATCTCGGATCGATAATTTGGTAAAGAACGATTCGATTATTATGGTTTGTGGAAGCTTCTTATAGTATTCCGTTTATATGTATATCTCAAAGAACTTAATTAATGTGAAATAATTGTTAGATAAATAACAGTAGGTATCTCAGATGAGCTCGTTACATTGCGAATTACATTTAGTTTGGCAAAGATCGTCATGGTACGTAGTGTCTTTATAGCTTCTTTTTGTTTGCTTGTTTTTTCGAAATTCAAAACTATCAGATAAAGTCATTGTTCTTATACAGGGTGGTTGGTAACTGGTGGTGATTCTACGCGAAAAAAGAAGTCGAAAATGTAGAATAAAAATTTTTCCATCGAGACAACGATCTACAGTGAGATCCGTTATAACAAGACGCGGTAAAGCGCAGGCGTACCGAGCGAGAATTCAAAGTCGATTTTCTCGAGAACAAAGCCTCGAACGAAAAATGTTTATTCTATATTTTCGACTTCTTTTTTCGCCTAGAATCACCCCCTTTCCGCTTGTACCACCAGTTACCAGCCACCCTGTATAATCGAAAACAGTGGGTCGCGTGAAAATTCCGCAGAACGAAGACCCCTGTCGATGATTCAAAATGTAAAGAAACATGTTCGTGCTTCGAGCACGATTTAGCAATAGAAGGCACCGTGATTCTTGAAAATAAAATCTATTTCACAGAACGTCCATAAATAGAGCCTCGTTGCCTTAAGAAAGAAGCTACGTGTGCACAATGTTAGAGCGAAAACAGGATCTCAGTTTCGATAATAGCTGCTTGAACGGCGAAACGTAAGGAAGAGCGAATGGAAAAGGGCAAAGGGAATAAGGCAAAGCAGACGGAAGGTGCTGAAGAGAAGAAGCTTGATGGTACGGCGTACCCAGCGCAAGGCCCCGGAGCGGCCGGTGCCATAAATTTCGATATTATACACGAGGCCTCGTCGGCTCCGGGCGAAAGAAGAGAAAAGAGGGGGACAGAGGGAGGGTTGGAGGAATAGCCCGCCGGTGACGCAACCAACAATGCTCTCACGAGGTTTTAACTTTCTTTTTTCGCTCCCTAGGCCCACAATGGTCTTGCGCAAACTTTCCCCGATTTGCCCAGAACGCGGACTGTTCATTCGTTACAAAGGATAAACAGAGGCAACGGTACAGTTTACGAGGGAAGAAGAAAAATTCTGTGTTGCTGGTGTCTATCGGTCTCCTTCTTCCCTACGATGCTTCTTTCCTTTTTTCCGGCTCATTTTTGCTTGACAACGAGTCGTATTCAAGGTCGAGATATGAAAACGTGACTCCCCGAACGATCTCGAATTTATTCCTCGGGGACACTGCAGAGTTTCGCTCAAAGTTCCAGCTCTGCTTCCTTTCCCACTTGTTGGTTAAATCTTCTCTTTTCTTGTTTTTAATTATTTGATTTGCACTTTACAATTTGTCCGGCTGGACATTTGGTAAATTTTTCTAACCTAATTGTTAAATAATATGGCTACCCCCAGCGGGATACCATCTTCGAGTATTGGTTAAATCTTGGGATTGGGATTAAGAGAAAATGTGGTAATTAAGACACCAGATTAACCGTGCTACGATTTTTAATATCATTTCCATTTCAACGTTTAAAAGAAGCTTTAATATTCGAGGAGAATTCATGCATAACATTAAGATAATATCACATATCAGGTTGTCCCAAAAGTACTTTTCGTTTTATAAGGAAATAATAGCTGCACAACATTTTTTGTTCTATATTATTTTATTGAATTATGTTTTTGAATTATGTGTGTCATTTCTTGTTTTACATTACTTATTGAATTATGTATGACACATTGTATAGTAATAGGACAAAATTATGTATGACCCATTTTGTAGTAATGGGACAAAATATGGCGCACATAATTCAATAAAAAAATATAAAACAAAAAATGTTGTTCCATCTATTATTTCCTTATAAAACGAAATTAGCTTTTGGGGCAATCAAATAAGTAATCTGTTATCTTAATTTTATACATAAATTCTCCTCAAGTATCAAAGAAATTTTTTTTTTTTATTTATTTATTTACATTTTACAATTTGTCCAGTAGGACATTTGGTAAAATATTATAGCTTAGTTATGTTACCATTAGTTATGCCCCAGTGGCATACTATCTTCGAATTTGATTGATTTATTTCTTTAGTGTGGTGAGTGTTTGTTAGGTTATGTCCTTTGTGAGATCTGTTGGCTGTTTCCTTTTTAATCTTCTTTTTATGTTTGATGCGCCGATCGTTTAAAGAAAATGATATTAAAAATCGTAGCATGGTCAATCTGGTGCCTTAACTACCACATTTTCTTAACGACAATATTTTGATCATAATTCTCAGTAACGATATTTCTTCTATTTTCTTCAAACTAAAGTAGCTTGTTAAAAACGAAGGAATACGCTCGGTTCTCAAAAATCAAAAGTAGCCCGAAGATCGTACAGTTAAGAGAATTTTTTTTTTTATTTATTTGTTGAAATTACAATCAATTCTCGCGTAGAGAATTTTCAGTAATTTTTCTGGCGTGGCGCAGTGACATGGCTGTTTATTTACAATAATTTAATACTTATTATAGATAAGTATAATTTATAAGTATCATAAGTAAGTGCATATGCAGCACAAGAATTAATAAACGATTTTCAAATGCGTAAGAAGATTTCGATCGACTAAAAGTATAATAGCGCTTTTATCCCCTGTTGAAGCTAACCCTTGCAGTCTCAATTTACGTAGGTACTTCATCCCAACTGGCTCCATCTCGTTATCGCGCGACCCTTGGTTGGATTCTTTCAGCGAGAAATCGGAGAAAAGCGGTTCGTTAACGAGTTCCTTCGTACGTAAACCGAAGCTATTGGTCTCACGAGGAGATACTCGAAAAGGTTCTAACGTCAGTCCTACGGAAACATTTTTATTTCGGGAACGAACCATGCAACGCAGTGTCAAATATACATCCCCCTTGTTATTTCTCATACTTTCCATCGCGATAAATCAACGACTCGGACGGAAAGACCAAAGTAACGAAATTCGATAGAAGTGAAACGCTGTATGGTAAACCAAGAGGCCACGTGGTCGATAATTCACCGACAGATCATCTACCAAATTATATAGAGTTTAACGCGTTTTTCTGCCCTATTTTAGTGGTCGTGGTTTCTAACCGCTTTTTAAATGCGCATAAATTCAGCCGCGATTTCGCCGCGCCCCGAGCCAATGGGAGGCGATAAATAGGCGACCGGGGGAACAATGGGGCGAGGGCACGTTATCCGCGTTCGAAATGTGTCTTTAATAGGTTAACGGGACGCGTCGATATCTATTGACCGAGAGGCATCTACGTGGCTTTTTCATTTCTCCGACGGAAAAAAGGGAAGAACTGATAGGATACTCGGTGAACCGTAACTCCACGATTTCTATTGTCCGATCTACGTTTATTTCCTCTGTATGCGTATAACCTGCCTTAATATTCCTCAATTTTCTCGAAATTCCCTCTATTATATCTTTTAGGTAATTTATTATCGAATTACTCGAATTACCACGGTCGTTCATCAACCGGCCTATTTCTCTGATTATTCAATCGCATAAATTTCAAAGGGAAACTCTCAGCACGCGTAGCTTCGTTATTTCTTCTATATAATTTACCACTGAATTATTACAACTATAATACACCTATATCATTCGCAAAGCAAGCCTGTTCCTCCGACAATCCCATCAATTTGAAAGCGACGTTACTCAAGTTTTCGAGCCGACAATCAACAACATGCTAACTCAATCCATCTCTCGTTCGTGGAACGCGGAAGGTCCGCGCTAATTCGTCGAAAAAACGATACCGTTACGCAATCGCAGAACCCGCCCCGTATTGTTTTCGAACGCGAGCTTCTTAAATTCGAGTTATTTTGGTGGTAGCGCGCGGCAAGATGGATGGCGCGTGGGCCTTCTGGCAACACCGCGAGAGGACGCGTAAAGACAGAGACGCAGGAAGAATAAGAAAGAGAGAGAGAGAGAGTCGTTGGTGTTTGGAAGTTCTACCCAAGGAACGTCGCGCAGTTGGCGAACGGAACGCCAGCCGCCCCCGTACGTCCACGTCGTCTGTTCTTCTGCCCTCTGTCCTTTTCGTCCTTTCTCGCTACCACTTGCGACATCGTGTGACGCCTTCGGGGCGCCGCGCCTCGTTATTCGCGTGATTTATGCCGCGCTAATTGCATCGCGGCGAACAATAACCGCGCTGTTCGTCGCTCGATTGTCAAGGCCAGCATTGTCTCTCCCTCTTTTTCCTGATTCTTCTTTCTTATATTCGACGGATATAGAGGTCAGCGAGACTTCTGGAGCCGACGGCGATTAGAGAGTATTTTGTACGATATTCCGTAGGATGATTGGTTTCGATGGAAGAGTTACAATTAAGCGATATTAAACTTCATCGAGGGTTATTAATATTATTATTATCGAGATGAATTAGGTTATGTCGAAGAAAGTTAGAATTGCTTGTTTCCACAGTCCTGGTAATTTTACTCTCGCGCGAGTTTATCGTTCGTCCGTGTAATTTGATCCTTTCGTCTCGTAAGAAACAATAACAACGTTACGTATCGCTCGGCGAAATCTTAGCTTCCAGATACCATTCGATGTTTCCAGTAGAACGATTTCTAGGACTAGAAAGGTCGATAGTAACCGAGAAATTTATAGCTTATTGATTCTCTGTAATCGCCATTAATAACCCACCAATTCGATAATCCAATAATCCATTAAGCAGAAATTAAAATTGTAGTTAAAGTTCAGAATCCAAACATAAATAAATAAAAATAAAGTGGAAAAGCTTCATCCGCGAAATAAGGACAAAACAATGCCACGTGGCGAGAAGCACAGGTATCCAGCCGGTCGTTTCTCATGAATCCTCCGCCATTCCTTGTACACATCGTGTTTACCACGCTGCACAGCTTACACGTGTAGCCGGCTACGTTTCACGCGATGCTTCTGTGTGCAGTGGCGGCCCCCTGCTCGTCTGTCTGCTTGGTTATGCAAATCACGATGCTCGCGCGGTTCACATTTACGCGTACTTACGCGTACGTACGTTCGACGATGCATCGTCGATGTTTCGATGTACAATGGGCTGTCGATTTGTTATTGTAAAAGTGAAAGAGCGTGACGCAACGGCACGTTATCGTCCGTGCGACGTCTCAATACCAGAACACAGGCAGACGATGCTGGCGGTCTTAATTCTGTCACGAGAACGCAAATCACCATGGACCTTTATTTCTCTCCGTCTTTTTCTAGAGCGCTTGTAATTTATAGCCAGCCGTGGCGTGTTTGTTTCGTCTGTTCACGCGTCCCTGTAAAATATTTCACTGGTCGCAACGAGCGTAACGAGTCTCTTATTGCGTAATCGTCCTTCGTCTACTGGCGCTATATTCGACAGACAATCGCGTT
This sequence comes from Bombus bifarius, assembly GCF_011952205.1. Taxonomy (NCBI): domain Eukaryota; kingdom Metazoa; phylum Arthropoda; class Insecta; order Hymenoptera; family Apidae; genus Bombus; species Bombus bifarius. The sequence goes on from NW_022884354.1 coordinate 2,451,284, forward strand.
TTCTGTTTCCCTTTTTTTTTTTTTTTTTTTAATTTATTGCGAACGAGCCTGCAATCTCTCGCTTCGTAAGATACGTCTCGTAGCTTGTCATTATTCGAACGAGTTCAAAAGTAGATGGACAGTGCTCGAATCATTCGAGTTTAAACCCGCTGAGACCTTGCAATATTTTGTACTTCAATTTTGCTTTCGTTTCAATCGAAGGGAGGCTTCTAATGTTTTAAGAAGAAGCCTACTATAATATTTAGATGACAAATCGTGTATATTAATGACGATTCTTCCTTATTTTATTTTCTAGTGACAGAAGATTTCATCTCGTTGGAAAGTGATTCAAAGAATGTATTAGGTTATCCGAAAAGCTTCTTTCGTTTCATACGGTGATGATAGACGAACGAGAATTTCTGTTTTATATTATTTTATTGAATTACGTGTGTTCCATTTCTATTTCTATTATTATATTCGATAAACATATTGAGATATGTATAATTGTATATGCTAGACTAGGTTAGGTGCGTAGTAGTAATACTTGTATGTGAATATCAGTGTGTGGAAGTATGTGTGTGCGCTGAAAACGAATGAACGTAAACTGATCGGTTAAGTCGAATATGGAAGAAATCGCTGAGACGCGTGCAAGTTTGTATCGATGAATATCTTTGCAATCGCTTATCAAATAAATATATAATTATTCTGATATAAATTCTAAATGTAAATTTAACGTTCCTATACCATTATTTCGGTTATTAAGCTATCCAAAATTCTCAACAAAATTAATATAAAACGAAAAACACTGTGCGTCTATTATTTCCTTATAAGACGAAAGAAACATTTCGGGCAACCTAACAGAAGGATTAAAAAAATGTACAATTTTTATTCCGATAAAAAATCGTTGACAGTAGCGAGCAACCCTTACTTTCAAAGGTGTAGCGAACATAATTTGGGTGTTTCAAAATGCCGCAGCTGCCGAAGTTCGGTAGAAGTTTCGTTTTTTAAGGAAGAATACTTCGGACGTTGAAGGTCCGTGCACGAGATCGAGATCGGTGAAACCGTCTTTGTAATCTTTCGCAATAAGTCGAGCTTGCCGCCGTTTTCTTCGATGCACGCGACACTCTGTCATTAGTTCAGTGAATTTGATTCGATGATGGTCGTTGAGAGATACTTAGATGATTGTATTCTGCCCTGGGAATCCCCGTAATAAGTGGTCCTCGGGGAGTAGTAAAGAAACTACCAGCCTCTTTGCACACGATATTTACGACCACCATTGTCCGACAGCCGAGAGTAGGGATTTTCGCGGTCGTACGAATACTTCGTCTTGCGAGGGTCAAGAGTCTGGTTTTCTCCATTGCCTACCTTTCTTCTCTCGCTATCTCTGAAAATTGTTTTCGTCTATCGACGTGCTGAAACTGTTCCCACATATTTCCTCTTTAGCTTTCTAGCAGTTTGTGAAAAGTTCCTTTAAAATCAATTTAAACAACAGATCTATCCTGAAGCGGCTTTGCAATAAAAACAATTGTTGAAATTTATCCTTCTTTAAACCTTGACACTCGCTACTTGCAGCGAACATTTAACCCTTTAACAATGTAATACGAGCGAGATCAAACATAGACATCTTTCATCTTGAATGTCGTCACACGTAATACAATTACGTATTGACGTTTATTTACTGTATTGTTTCCATTCGATATAGAAATAATTATTTTCCAAATCGTTCGTCACCACAGAATTTTTCTATTTAATATTAGCAACGGAAGAATCCTTTATTGTTAGTATCGAACTAAGAATTTCTTGCCCAAGAACTAGCACCGATAAAGACAAGGAAACAAATCCATAATCATCGGTAGCAAGCGCCACGGTGCGGAGGATCGGTAATCGTCACCAGATGGCAGGCATCATGGCGTAATTCGAGCCGCGTAATTTTTCTCCTTCGGCGGCAATTTGGCCGAGTTGGGAACCGAGGGTTGAAACCCATACTTGCCCTCCCGGAATATCAAAGCGTATCAAAACGATCGAAGCAATCAGAAGGAACGGCCGGCCGCGTCCGGCTGCTTTCGTTCGTTCGGTTGTTTCGTAAGTTCGAGCAACAGCCACGGTCGTTGTGTATTGCCGGTCAGCAGGCAGGATATCATCTACCGATCCTCTCTCGTTTCTTTCGTGCGACGTGCACGAGGGGGCGGCCATAGGGCAGCATATAATTATCAGGACCGTAATGGCGGCCATAAATCATAGGCGCTTCTCTGCCCCCGACCACGGGCTCATTTCTTTCTTCCCTGGTCTGGGCCGCGGCTCTGCCCACGGCTACAGGATGAATACGGATGAGAAATCGGCCCGGTCGATTGGATAGAGTCATCACTCCGCTGACCGCAGTGCGAACACCGACTCCATTTTCCTTGGAAACGCGTCTTCTTTGATTCGTCGACACTTGGAAATACGTAGCTGTAAAAGTTGCATCGTTGGGTGGTTGAAAAATAAGTCAGCACTTAAATTATTCGCAACATTCTGTAGAATATTCCGTGCAAGATTAAGATCGAACAGTTAGTACAACTTCATTCGTCTAAGCCCATTGGGAGGCAAATAACTCGTATAGCTGAAGTTCATATTGTTGTACGATCACTGGTCCTCTTGATCTATGGTTACGTATTTCTTTAGAGTTGTTCTTCTCAAGTGTGCGCGATATACAATGCTGAATATAGAATGCTGATTTCGGAATAGTAGGATTCTTCATTATCAGGTTTTAAAAATGTCTGACTTTCTATTTATTTAGTCGATGGATGTCAACGAAGATTGATGGTATTCTTAATCCTCTGTTTATTGTATTGCATATGTGTATCTCTGTATATGTATTCGTTGACTTTACATGCCACACAGTAGATTCAGGCAAATGAATTCCATCGGCAGGGCTTGATTTCATCAAATAAGAACTGAAATTTTGCTGCAATAAATGGCGTTCGGATAAAGGAAATTTTCTCTATTATCTATATCTAGTAATAGGCTTTAATTTTCTCGTTTCTCTCTCTGAATAAAGTTTTTTTCGTTTTATAAGAAAATAATGGATACACAATATTTTCTGTTTTATATTATTTCATCGAATTACGTCTGATCCATTTTGCTCTATCAAAATAAAAATCACAACGTTCGACGGATTAGCTCTCATGTTTGTATAAAGATGCATCGTTGTAAAAGACGGGTCTGTAAAAGAAAGACACTTTTCCGACAACCTAATACATCTACGTCTTTATTAGTACAAAGTAGTAGAGTTGGGTGCGCGAATGAAGGGAATGAGCGATAAGAGCAAGATAAATGATGGCGTCGCGACCAATAAAGCTGTACCGTGGGTGTCGTTTTCTTCGTCAATTTCTCGTTTTCAATAGTAATGTTCTCGAGGAAATGAACAGCGGGAGCGCAAACACATGATGTTTGCACGATCCATTCCATACACGCGGCAAATTTCCCGACAAAGACGATCTATTGCCCCTTCGGCCGCAAGGACAAAGGGATCCGTTTCGTCGGTAATCAGGACCCTTCGGTTCTCGCCTCCCCAAAGGTCAGCCTCCGGTTGTTCCGCCAATGGCGGACCGTTCAATCGTCCCTCGAGACAAGCTCCTTGGATCTACGCTAACATACATGAACACACAGACGATGGCTATCCTTCGAGCTGACTCGCGAATCCAACCCCTCGACTGGCGACTGACATTTTCTACCCGTGACGATGGGGTGGGCCTTGGACACGGTTCGATGGTGGGGCGAACAGGAAGCCAGGCAAAATGGAACAGGAAATGGGCCCGGACGTTCAACGATAAGCACGGTATTTTCTTTTGGTATTAACTTGTGGAGGGGTGGAATTCGATGTTGTTTTACCTCTGGTGTGGAATTGTGGCGGCACTCAACAGCAAATACCACCACTCGACACTAATTAGAGTCGGACGACGGCAGCGCAGTTGGTTAGCGCTTTAGGTTACAAATGTTCGGGACGCGGGTTCGAATCCCGGCGATCGGAATCCGATTTTTCTTCCACGCATCTAATTTAGAAGAAAAATAGCAGTAACCCCATCAGCGATATCGTATAGCCAGCGCTACAGTCATCACGGACAACATTTATTTACGTCTCAGAATTTAGAATTTGCCAATTCTTAGTGTCAGAATGTCGACACTGTTTAGGGACGAAGTTAGAACAGTCAACATCTCTTTACCAGGTTTTTCACTCTTAGATCAGTCACCTTCTTCATTCATATCTATTATATTCATACAAAGTAGAATTGGAAATATCTTTGTACTGTTAATCAAGCATTCTACTCATTAAACTATCTCTATTATCCTAAACGAAATAGGGGATCGATCAATTGGCTGCGTCGATCGTAACGAGAATTTACGACTCCTGTTGACGCGCTTCCCCGCGATCGCGTCTCTCCGCTACTGGTAGAAAAGAGAAATTAAAATGTAGAAATTGAGAATATGAAGTTGATCGAATGTAGCCTTCGAATGATTCAAAAATGCCTCGATCTTGTCGCTGTGCAAGCAATAAAAAGCAACAATCTGTTCGTTACAGCTCTACCTTCTAACGATTGGTATTTTGTAACAATGAAAGTTTCAAAATTACGATTAACCCATTGGCTGCTGCGACTCACAATAAATTTTTCTATCACAACACCGTCCCGTTTTTTTGTTTCACGTTTCTGTAAAAAAATATCCAGCACGTCCGTTCGTTCTTTCGCGTCTACTGCCCCTTGAAAAGTGAAACGCGCGAATCTTGGCGCGCCACAAATTTCCCGTTTCCGCCGGTGATTTACAACTTTCGCACAATTACGGGAATGCGTTGGTCGCGAGCTCAGCTCGCTCGACTCCTCGTCACCAAGCTGACATTTTATCATGATTACGGACTAGTCTCTGGTCACGCATCGACGTGCACGAGAGGGGCAGCGAGTATACGGACGAAGTCGAAATCGAAGGGCAAAAAGGGCGCCGGAGACGCCGCAGTTGTTTCGCAGGTATAAGCGAGAATTATGATCCATCTACGTCGCGATGGACGCGAAGGGAGCCGGCCGCGCTTTTCCGCCGGTCTGCGTTATATTCTTCTGTTCTGTGACCGCGTTCCCTCTTTTCTTCTTTTTTTTTTCCTCCTCTTTTCGTTCCTGTCTGCCGTTCCGCGTCGCTCGTTGCCCGCTGGAACGAGCGGTGGTGACATTTGAAATTTGTTGGGAGAAAGAAGAGGTAGGGTAGGATGTTTTGTGAATAGTATTTAAACCTCGGCCGACTGCATAGCATTATGAAGATTTCCAGAGGCGTTGATGCGCCACCGACGAATAATACAGAGATATAGAGGCGGCGCGGTTTAAATGTATGGAAATTAACTTGACCGGATAGTGTGATCGCCGTTGACAATCGTAAATGAAATCGCACGTAGCTTCGCTTTACTACTTAATTCCAGTGGCTCGGAAAGCAATAAATTCGTTCCAACCGGCTGCATGCGACTATGAACCATCTATCTAAAGAACGTTCCATCTACAGAGATTCTGTCTTTCGATAAATTCCGCAATCCTCGAAACCAATACCACTAATAACGATGATATGAAATATGTAATGAGATTTGAGATTTCAAGGCCGGCAAAATTTCACCATTCATTGAACCTCGGTTCCTGAGTGATGCGCCTTTTTTCCCCCCGTTTCATTGGCTTTTCTTCGACGTGGCTTAGCGCGCAGCGACACGGAGGGTTGCACGGGGCGGCGTAGAAAAAGGGCGAGAGAAAGAGAGCGAAGCGGCCGGTAGAGAGGGAAGCGCGGACGAGGGAAAGCGAAGCAGAGTGGGGGTTCGTCACGGTAGGAGGGGTTGGTTTCGAGGGGGGATTCGGGGTGGGGTGCGCTGACAGCTCGACGCTCTCGTCCGTTCCACGCTCGACAGGAGGATACGCTTCTCTGCACACATTCACCATTCACGCACACGCGTGCGAGCGGCTCGTGCACCGACACACACAAATTTCTACATGTGTAACAACGCGTCCCTTTTTTTCTTTCGGCTCGCGTTCGACTCGTCTTCGTCTGCACACGTCGAGTGCCGCGTATACGCACTCACACAACGTCGTCGCGTCTGCCACCAGTTTCCCCTTTCTTTCCCTCTCTGTTTCTCTTTCTTCGTTGCTCTGGCCGCGCGTTGGTCGTTCGTGTGCGTGCGTTAGCCGTCACATTGTGTAGTTTCGTTTCTGTCTGTACTTCTGCCGAGTCAGAAGCTCTGACGCGGACGCGGAGTCGTGGTAGCTGCGTCGCTCGTGTTCCCACCGCTTCCTTCTCGCGCTCGTGTCGATGACAGTTCGCCGGAGATCAACGTGATCATGAGCGTCATCGTGGCTGTACTGGCGAATCGTTCGTGCCCCGGTGAACGTCGGACACGTGATCCCGAACGTGACGTTCCCGAGCTCCCACGTGTCTGTCAGTGAGCCGAAGAGTCGCGCCGCACGACTGACGTCGGTTGAACGCGTGTGGAAATTCCTCGCTGTGAATGCTGAATGTTGCAGTGCGAAATCGTGAAAAACTTCCTTACTGTGTAACTTTCGGTGATTTCAAGTATTATTTCATTTTCTTAAGGTCTTTGGATCTTGAGGATTCTCACAGTGGATCGAAATTTTGAAACCAAAGGCTTAAACAGAAGTGGTCGAATGTCAATTTACATGGCCATATACGACTATAGCTTGTTTAGTTATATATATCCAACACCGCGGAGAAACGAGTGTCGATCATCGATCTTCGACTGGCGAATCGTACGTTGAATGGTGGTGCGCCGAGTGCTTGCCTATATCTCATCTACCATGTTGGTTGCAAATCATCGAACACCTTCGAAACACGAAATTCGTCGTATCGCGGAAAGGTACTGAACCATCACTTCAACAGAATTTCCTTTCTATCCAAATTCGTATTACAATATTGTAAGAATCAAGTGTTTTCCCTATCCTTTTAATCTTTCAATTACCGATGAATCATAGCATCCGATCTACCTCGGTATACGTCTCTATGCATTAGATGCATTCGTACTAATTACACGTACTAATTTCCTAAGCTAATTATCGCAATAAGAGGCGAGTACCGCGACGTGCTCTCGAGCAATGCCGCTAGAATCGTTCCGCTCTCGTGGAAATAGTGGCACGCGCTTTGCTTGGAGAAAGCGTGCTGGACTCCGTTACGTCTTTGCGTATCGATAGACGGCAGTGTGTACGTAATTGGCGGCGTGTTTGCACAGTCTGCGGCTGCAACAGCGCGTCGTCGGTTTTCGCGGTTGACAACGCACCGCGATAACGCCGTGTCTCGACCTGTCCTGCTCGCATAATTGCCGCATTCCCTCTTTCTCTCCCTCTTTTCTGTTCTATTTATATATACATATATGTTTGTGTTCTGTGGCGATTCGAGCGAGGCCCGGTTCGTCATTTTCGTGTTTATCGACCGATAGTAACCGCGAAGAAAATCGCAGATCGCGCACAATTGCCTGCGAGCAGTCGCAGATACGTGGTAATAGTTTCATCAAGGACGCATCATGACGCAGAGTGGAACGTGCATTTGATGATATTATGCCAGTATGATAAAAAAGAACTATTGTTTGTTCGATCCGTATTGACGAAGGTTTCGCGTTCGATTTGGCTTTTTTTCATGATATAAAAGATGATAGAAACAGTTGACAGTGGATGTTGAGGTTAGGGAACAGGATATTCGTGCTAAAAGCATCAGACTCGTTAATACGACGTTTTTCACATTTCATACAGTCATTTACTTCTTTTTATTTAACTTATTAGCTGCTAACGTACATTTGTTCTGAAATTATCCTAAAATTCATATTACAAGCTGATATAATCGTCTATAATCTGCATATATAAATGACACATTCTGGCATATATTAAAGACTAGTAATTCTAGTATTGAAATATCTCACGTACAATTTAATTTACATACGAAACTTGCCTCGTTATCTTGATCCTATAAAACATCTTTCGCTATCACGTGAGATCCGTATCGAAGTGTCACAAGTGGATTATCACATCCAAGACGTCGCAAACGTTCCGTACGACTTTCACTCTCACCTATTTTCTATCCATCTGTTACCATCGTCTAGAAGAAACTATTATCCCTGGAACTTTCGTCGGCTGAAATAGAAGCGACGTTTCACCGAGTGTTTCTGGCCCCCGTTGGACCCGGTGGAAGACAAATGTGCCGTTGAACGCGCGACACCCCCGCATTATCTCGGATTAAAATCAGAAATGCAGGTCAGACGGTTGGCCGGCGTTCGGCGGCCACGTGGCCATGCGGAGGACTCGTTCGACTCGCCAGGACACACGACGAGACTACTCTTTATTACCTGAAGATAACAGAGAGAACTCGTGTTGCATAATCTTCGACCCGACCGAGCTATTTTTAATCTTGACGAGCAGCACGCGACCGGATACGAGAGATCGAGAAAATTGTGGAAAAAACCACGAATCTTGTCTGCATAAGTACTTGATTATATCATTATGCATGAAAGATTTCTTCTATAAGATAATGTTAGCAGCAGCAATAGCGGAAGAAATGTGAAAAAGTGGTGGACGATTGTAAGCAACGTAATAGTTCGGTTGATCGTAACACAGAGGGCGGAGGAACCGTTTCGATATGGTATCGCGACCCTATAAATATTTAATGAAGCTCGAACCCTTCGGATTGACGAGGGTCACCGGGATTAGAGCTCTCGAGGATAATCGGCGTGTTAAGAAACGAGTTTACAACGCGATTAACGGGGTCCGTTACGCGATTTTCAGTTCGTGTTATATACATTGTCGCGTATCGCTACGATGCTGAGAAAATATCAAATTTCAAGTTCGTAGGGGAACGTTGCAAATGGTCGTTAAATGTTGCATGAAAGGTGAACGATAAAATGTGGTCACGCGAGATGTTTTTAGCAGCGTTGATGATAAATTCGAGATAAAAAGGCGTAGATGAGACGGCAACAGGTTACGAAAGTGTGGAGAAATCGTAAGTGTAGATGAAGCGGCGCGTGTAACAAGAAACCGGAGAATATTTCTTTCGTCGACGCGGTTTCTTTTAATTGTAGATTCGTTCAGAGGGAAAGAATGCGGGTCTGCAACATTGTCACTGACGGAGAACACGTTTCGAGCCGCGAGCAAATATTCCATTGCATCGAGCGCCGCGTGCAAACAGTCCCCGCGAATGATCGACCTCACTTTGCACGCGCGCCTGTTCCTCCAACGTTTCATATGCATTGTGTTTTCGTGACGAACGTATTCTGCTCGGATCGCATCTCTTGAATCTATTATGCGCGACAGTTGCTTCACGCCGTGTCAGCTTTCTTGCTACACGTCGTACGATGCTCGGTAATTGAAAAACACAAGTAGGGAATTTCTTATCGACAGAGCGCGGGAGTTTTAGGGATTTTTGATCGTAGGAAATTCGCAGCTGCAAAGATGCGCAGAATGCACGTAATATGCAGGAGGATGCTTCTTCAAAAATGGAATATGGAAATGTTCCAATTAGATCGATGATTTTTACGCTAAGCAGCAAAATTTGCTATCCGAGTTGCTTTTAATTCTATTCGTAACGATATGAATTTTCATAAATTTTATCGCAGTCTATCGGTTATTTGCTACGACTTTTATCTCTCAAATGCGTATTCTACGACAAAATATTATCAAACAGCCTTTTGTCATACTCCACTTAAGGATCACACGATCCATCTGTTGCAATATTTCATATTTCTTCCTTGTTTTCAAAGGCTGTTCCAATTTTTCTTCCAATTAACATGTACCTTCGTTCTTTGCCTCGAAGAAACTTTGTTTTGCCAGCAGTTCAAGAAAATCGGAAAGAGATTTAAGTAATTGCGGGGGTAAGACGCAGCCGGACGACGACGACAGCGCGACGTAGGGACCCGTTGACCTTTTGCGAGTTGCCACTTTGTAGACACCAGACTTTGAACTTTGCCTTGTATTCGGTTGGCAACTTGAGCAAAACCCGAATCCGACGGTGATCCAAGGGTGAGGACGCTTCGCTGCACTTCTGATTTAGTAGATCCGTGGCCACTGGGTCGGGGGTGGGGGTGTCTACTAGCTTAGAGGAGCTTACAGCGTGAGACGAGGAAGGAGCGTGAAGCGGGGGCCGTGAATTATCGGGTAAATTAAAGATTGTTAATATGCAACCTTTATTTATTTAAACAATCTCTTACAAAAATACGATCAATTACTTTCCTTAGTTTCGTGCTGTTTTTTCATGTTGTAAGTTAAACAATTACACTTTGATATTTAATAGTTAAGAATAAAAGGAACTGCGTTGCATGTGATAACTGAGAATTATAGGAGAGTTTTACTTTTACAGTGGGCAGATTTCACGACAGATTTCATAGGTTTTCGTGTTTAATATCGTTTACGCGTCTATGTCATTCAAATGCAAATCGTGTCCTTTTGTTGTTACGATCAGCTTCTTGTCTATCTTACGCTCATTAAATGTCATTCATTATTATTATTAGCTGATCACTCAAACGTTCAATGTCATATCTTTATAAATACGTTTAGAGCGATGGAATCCAGATAGAAATTTATTTCATTCACTGTACCATAACAGGCGTTTTATTTCAGTTGCTCTTTTATTTGCAATTTTGTTTTGTTTTGCAAAATTGATTTGTTCAGTTTAAACAAGTTCAGACATTGTTTAATCCCTTGCCGTACTTTAGCGAGTGAGACTCGCGATGAAGATTTTGGCCCAAACATGAATATCGCGTCTGACTCGCTACCAGATACTTGGGCCAAACGTAAACATAAGAAGCCGAGCTGGCGGACTGTTTTTTTGCCCTTTACGATCGTGACCGAACGTTAGTTCTTGTTTACGAGCATCAGTTTGGTCTGTTTCATCGAACTAAATGGCACGGAAAGGAGATAATATTTTCTAGCATCGTCCGGCTTATTTATGTTCTTTTATTTAACAAATACGTTTCTAGAAAAATTCAACGGTTCCAATAACAAGAAATATATTAGCTTGTCCAAAAAGTGTCTTTCTTTTACGGACACGTCTTTATCGTTGTACAAAGATGAAAGCTAATCTGTGGGACGTTGCGATCTTTATTTTGCTAGAACAAAATGGATCATACGTAGTTCGATGAAATAATATAAAATGGAAAATATTGTGCACTCGTTAGTTTCTTATAAAACGAAGGAAACTTTTCGAACGACCTAATAATATTTAATAAGTTGAAGCGTCCACTGCACTTTACACCGAACGTACCAGAAACACGTTCTCAGGACTCATAGTTTTTCGATTCCTTTGTGAAATCGTTGTCAATGTTTGCGTATATCTACGTCGCATAATATGACGACTGTTGGAAAAAGTTGTTCAGCCACGGCGCGTAGGGACGAAATATTCCAAGGAAATCCGCGCGGTGAAAATAGTCCGAGAAAGGAAACGGCGCGGCGGGACGAGCTGCCTAGAAAATGTTGCGTGAAAAACGCCGCGCGCACCTGTTTCCCTTCGATTTGCAGAAGAAAACGCCGCAAATCCGCGCTTCCCGCCACTACCACCTTGCAATTAGGATAATTAGCTGCAAGACCTGTCGAGGATTCGAGGAAATTCAGAGTCAGCCGAGGTGGTGAAATTTTTGTTGCAATTCTATGAAAATCGCGTCGCTCTCGTTACTTCGGAAAATAACCATCGTCCTCGTTTCGCTTTGGACTTCGTTTAGTTTCGAACGTTGATCGCCATGCTAATCGAGTTATTCCTTGACGAAAGAAATTTCTGTGATCATGAATTTTGGTGGGACAAAAATATTAAATTGATTATTTAATATTTTTTAATTTATAATATCAATATGGAAAATATTGGGAAAATATTGAACAAAATAGTTATAACATAATAGACATAGCAAAGAATTAATTTGCGATTTTATTAACTGATACTTCCTGGTCAACTAATAGTTAATTCACAACTTCAAATTATTTATAATTATTTACATATATACAGGGTGGTTGGTAACTGGTGCTACAAGCAGAAAGGGGGTGATTCTACGCGAAAAAAGAAGTCGAAAATATAGAATAAAAATTTTTCGTTCCAGGCTTCGTTTTCGAGAAAATCGACTTTGAATTTTCGCTCGGTGCGCCTGCACTTGTCACGTCTCGTTACAACGGACCACACTGTAGATCGTTGTCTCGATCGACGTTATTCTTTTAATTTTTCAAACTTTTATTCTATATTTTCGACTTCTTTTTTCGCGTGGAATCACCCTGTTACCAACCAACCACCCTGTATATACACTGTAACGTTAAAGAATCGTTCTCAATGTTCCACTCTATCGTTTCGATCTTTTTGCCTCCATCTTCTTCCTGTCGACGTTGAAGTCGTCTGTGAAATCGATCTCAGTCTCTGTTTCTTCGATATTCTCTCTCCTTCGTGTCTTTGTTCCTTTATCGACAGATACGCTCGATCTTCGAACAGAGCGCGTTATTATCGGCACCATCACATTTTAATGACACGTAATTTCGTGGCGGTGCTTCTTGGAACTATTTCTTCATTTAATTCCAAACGTCGGCTACGTTGTTTCGCAGGTTTCCGTTAATTCTGGGTTTGGCAACGTGTTGAGCAGAGGCTCCTTAATTCGAGCGCCCGCAGCGTGTAAGGACGTCCGTGAATTCCTTTTTCCGAAATTTCAAGAAAATAATCGCACGCGCCCATCTGCAAATTAATCCTCCTGCAACATTCCTCCGATATATGTGCACACGTGGATTGGATTAACATCGTTTCATGTTTCTACGAAATATGTTCAGCTTTCAGAAGGGTTTTCGATCTCATCCATGAAATTATAGAGCCAGCTTTATAGAGCCAGAAATTTATCACATTCTGATTTTTGTCTTTATTATGTAACCGAGATTCGGAGAATATCGTGCAAATATCTCTAGAACATCGATGTGGCAAGAAAATTCCATTAATGTGAAATAAGCTTGCAATGTATTTCCGTCGAAACATAGCTTTTTCTAATCGTTCAATTCTACGAGAAGCAAATAAAATAATTCGATAACGCCTAATTTAATGTTTTCTAAAAACTACGTATTCTATGATCGAAACAAAAGAAAACGATTTTTCTTTGCAATCGTTGTGTATCGAGTCCTCCATCAACAATTGAGAAAACCTTCAAACTTGTTTAAATCGCCAGTCTTATCGAGCTTGCAATTATATTCCAACTTTTGTTTAACGTCGTTCTCGATAAAAGTGCGAGAAAGTATGCAAATATAGAAGAGAAACAATCTTAAAAAAATCGTAATAAAATATTGCTCTCTTCGAGTATCCAATCTACCCCTATCGAAATACGTTCTTTTTCAACTCTTCCGTTCCATGAACGTCAAATCGGAAGAGCGAAACTCGCAGAACCTAACCTATATTCCGAGAAATATGAGAACCATGGAAACCGTGGATAGAAGAGCGTCATATCGATCAAGTAAAACGAAAAGGGGAAAAGAGAAAGGAAGAAATAATAGAAACCATGGCCGTGAACAAGTCGAACGATTCTCTGCAATAGCAGGCCGCGGGCCACCGATACACGCTTCAAAAAGCAATAAATATTTCAGCTAACCAGCGTCTATGTATATAAGGCGTGCTCGGCAAAAACGTTCCATTTATATCGTGGCACGACTTCAACACGATGTACCCGGCTCTTTCCGCCTCCCTTTCTCGTTGACCTGTTCGCGTGTGTGTCGTATACGCATTGATACGTGCAGCGGGGCTCCTTACGGTTTACGAGCTGCTGCCATGATTTATCGCGGTCGGCTAGTGCCGCGAGGATCATTAGAAACGTAACTTGAGACCGCGAAACGTCGATCGGGTCGGTGATCCTGCACGCTACGACGGTTTATTGATTTTGCTCGCTTCGACACCCTTTCAAATTCGTTCGTCAGTTCACGAGATGATCTTTTTACGAGCTGTGAATTGCACATCAGGTATATGCGGAGGTGTACATATCAGAGAAATATGAGGCAAAAGAGGAACCCAAGATTCTTCCGTATAGAATAGAAATACGTTTGTGGAATTTTCTCGTTTTTTGTAGGATAGAGAATTTGTAAATGCGTTAATCTTCCACGAATATGTTTAAGGAAGCATTACGTGAGTCATTCCACGGGTCTCCCTTCATTTGTTAATGGACTTAGCATGTAGGTTATCGATAAAGATTAATATTATCAGGGAAATTTTAAGTTGTCGATAATGAAGTCGTTCTGTTAGACAAACCGAGAATAAGGCCACTTCGGCTACAACAATGTCCGTATTTCTTTAACGCGAAATAGGAATACAAATAAGACCGACAGTGTGTGAAATGTAAATTGTATTTAGCCATTTCCAATTCACAATTTTAAACTGTAACATTCTATTCGAGGCTAATGATATTACGACCACCGGAATCGTTAAATTTTCCCAACGAGTGATCACATTAGACGCTTCAGACGCTCTAATCGCCACCGACGGTCCACCGTATATCGGTTCTTCGCTGCGACAAATTTCCCCGCTGCATTCTTGCCACGTCATGAACCCCATCCATAGTACACGGGTGTTTTCCAGACGCTCTCGTCGAGCATCGTAGGAGGGACGCGCCGGTTATCTCTCACGGCCTTCCGATTTAATTAAGCACGGTTTCAGCTCGAGCCAGGAACTTTCGATATTAGGCCCGGCTCGCTCGTATCTATCGGGTCGAGCGAGCAAACTCTAACTCCCCTTCTGGGCGGTATATACCTACCGATGGTGCACACGGTTCGTGGCGTTCTCACACGCGTACAGACGCACACTAATAGAACACACGCACACAGAAGAGGTAGGCACGCGGTACCCGTGGCGTGTGTGTATGCGATCTCGTTTCCAAAGTCCGAGAGTAGGCAGCGGGGCGAAGCCAGCCGGCCTTTGTTCACGGCGTTGAATCTACCGGGCTTTCAACCCCCTACTACCCTATCCGGTAACCCTCCGTCGGACGCTGAGCATCGCGACGCCTCCTCTTCCCACACTCCTCTTTTCTAGGCTCCGCTACGTGCAGCCCTCGCCCTTCCTCCCCTTCCACGTCTCTTGCGGCTCCGCCACGACCTTTGTGCTCTTGTCAACTTGTCAAACTACCCCTACCGTGAGCTTCGCCGAGGCAGCATCCAATACCAACCCCTGAACCAACCACTCCGCCGAATCCTCGCTTCTCACCCTGCCCCATCGCCGCTACTCCTCCCAATATCTTCCTTTTCTTGCTTGCTGGCCACTCTATCGGTTCTCTCTGTCTCTTCCTCTCCCCTTCTGTGTTCCATGCTCCTTTCTATCTGTCATGCGACTCCTACGGACAGCCGGACAAGCTACCGGAAACGTATTTCCTACGGGCAAGACATGGACAGAAGCCTATATAGAGTGGAATAGAGGGTAGTAGACCCTGGTTCGGTTTTCTTTCGATTATCGCCGGTTCCTTTGGGATAGGCCACTTCGTTGCTAGTTAGTGTAAGGGACGTCGCAGGGTGGTCTGATCTTTCATGGAGTTTCTCCGGGGGATGAGATACCTGAGTTTATCTCGTGGAGATGTAGTTGGCAGGATGGATACCTGGAATGAAATCGTAAATTCTAGTGTCAAATGCTAACGCTTATTGATAGCCCATGTAAAGTAGAAATCGTGTAGAAGTTCTTTGAGTTTTAGGTTGCAGAAAATTTCTCCCAAAATTCTAACATACCTTTCAGTCTGAGTTTCGTCAATTTTTCAAAACAGGAGAGAAAAATTACCTTTCTTTTTGATAACTTGGTGAAAAAATTGGTTAATTAAATCAAGTTGAATTTTATACAACAATTGCCTCTATTTGTATGCTCTTCACTGTACATAGATCTCACATTGATGATCAATACACATTTGTTCTCTCTATTCCTCTTTCATCAGTCCAATAAACAATAAAATATTATAAAATATTTAGATGTTAGTTATTTCGTTTATACGCCAAATTTGTATATTTTTATTTATTATTGCACGTTTCACGGAGGACCATGAAATGTTCTGCGACCCTACGGTGTTTCCCTTCGACGAAATTCGATCTCAATGTTAAAGCGCGCTCTCGTTCCAACGCGATTCAAGATAGCCAGCTCACCATTTGCTAATTATATCTGTTAATTGTATAATATCTGTAGCCAGGCAGCAATGTGTACAAGAGTGTTGTACGCATACCGTTACACTGAACACGAGCGCGACATATGTAAGAGTTAAATGTTACCTCTGCGCCGGACATTTGCGCGATTATCGTGGCGCGATATCTCTGGCTCGTCCGCCGCTGTATAGAAGTTTGCCACAACCAGCGAAATTTGCATTTACTTATTTTGCAACAATGTATCCTCTTTTTTTCTATTTTCTTTTTTTTTCTTTCTTACAATGAACGAACGTGATTCTTATTGCGTGTAAATTTGATGAGATTGGCAACGCTATAAATACAGCGATTTGTTTTCATGTTTTATTAATCGTGCGTGATCTTGAAAATTGCGCGAGAATTGAAAATAATGAAGGACAGCTTGTAGAGAATTGTCGATGATTGCAGGTTCTTGTTACTCTTGACAAGTCGTGGCATGGTGAAGAAAATGTCGATGTCTCTTTGATGTGAATTGTACTACAGCTTTATCGGTTTAAGTGTAAGTGTAGTAAATTTAAGTTAATGGACGACAATTAAAGGTAAACTGTCTCATATCTCTGTAAATTTCTGGGGAACGACGTTGCAGCAAGGAAACATCAGATAAGATGGAACGTAGTTAATCCTTATGCAAGTAACTAAAATGTTAAGCTTAAAAATGTAATATTTCACGCTTTTATTTATAAATATAAAAGGTAACTCGGGTTTTTAGTTGTCCATACTAGGATTAATATTGCTATACGCTCTTCTTCATTCGCTATAAATTCCTCTCTTTCATGTTTCCAATTCAAGCTTCTTACAATAACAACATATATAAGTGTAGAAGTATAATTATTTCAAGAAAAACTCTACACATTTTCTTTTGTATGCCCGTGACCTGCAGACACTGTTACAAACAGAACAGAATTTAGTGAAGCAAAAAGATTCAAAATAAGGAGGTGCATATTATTGTAACCTTGTTACAAGGTCTAGAAACAAAACAGCTATAAGTAGATTTCCATTGCTGTTCCTTGTAACCTTCAGCTACAGCTGCACAACAAAGTTAACATTTTGGTAATGTCTTTTGCTATAAATATATCAACGTGCTCCCTGTTACATTCTTTTGTATTGTAACACTGAAGGAGTGAGGATCTGGATCAACATACACCATACCTGTACTTGTACTTATTTCAATATATTTTTCTATTACAAATTCATCCACTGGTTCCTCTATCAGCCAACCTCAACAATATCACACATTAAATTAATAAATAATGACAACAATTTATTTAATTTTGATCTCATACACTGTACCTGCACTTGTACTTGTTTCAATATATTTTTCTATTACAAATTCTTCCACTGGTTCCTCTATCAGTCAACCTCAACAATATCACACGTTAAATTAATAAATAATGACAACAATTTATTTAATTTTGATCTCATTACTGTACCTGCACTTGCACTTATTTCAATACATTTTTCTATTACAAATTCATCCACTGGTTCCTCTATCAGTCAACCTCAACAATATCACACATTAAATCAATAAATAATGACAACAGTTTATTTAATTTTGATCTCATATATTGTACCTGCACTTGTACTTATTTCAATACATTTTTCTATTACAAATTTATCCACTTGCTTGACTGTCAGTCAATCTCAACAATATCACACATTAAATCAATAAATAATGACAACAATTTACTTAATTTTGATCTCATATACTATACCTGCACTTGTACTTATTTCAATACATTTTTCTATTACAAATTCATCCACTGGTTCCTCTATCAGTCAACCTCAACAATATCACACATTAAATCAATAAATAATGACAATTTATTTAATTTTGATCTCATATACTGTACCTGCACTTGTACTTATTTCAATACATTTTTCTATTACAAATTCATCCACTGGTTCCTCTATCAGTCAACCTCAACAATATCACACATTAAATCAATAAATAATGACAATTTATTTAATTTTGATCTCATATACTGTACCTGCACTTGCACTTATTTCAATACATTTTTCTATTACAAATTCATCCACTGGTTCCTCTATCAGGAATCTAACCTACCAACCTAACCTCAACCTCGACAAGATTAATATTGCTATACGTTCTTCTTCATTCGCTACAAATTCCTCTCTTTCATATTTCCAATTCAAATTTCTTACAACAACGACATATATAAGAAACAATGATACATTGTTCTCTGTATAACAAAACGAATATGAAACTTCAATATCCGATGAAACTCGTAAACAAAGTTAGAAAGCAAATCACGTGTAATACGTAATTAACCATTTCTTATATTATTCACGCTTCACGCGATTCCCCTCTAAGGGTGAGTGGTGCAATTTTTCCAGAGCATAGAGGCGTGTTAATTCGGAAAAAAATCGCATCGTCGTTCCCTGAACGCGACATAAATTAACTCCGGGGTAATTATTTCAAAGTCAAGGCAGCTGGACGGCCTGGGGGATGGAGATAGGGATGGGTTGAAGCCGTAGCATGAAAAGGTGGTGGAGGAGGCGGGGTGGAACTGTTGGAATTTTTGACTCACCTTGTACAAGCTGTCTGTGCCGAGAGGCGAAGGAGACATACGGTGAGCGAAACTCTGGAGAACCGGGGTGAGACCGTGCAACGTTTCGGCCGAGCGAACCCGCGGCTTGATTTATAGGGTGGCGTCAAAACTTTCCACTCTCCGTCGTGTCTCGCCGCTCTTATAGGTACCCCCTCGCGCGTTCGCGACGAAATAAAGGCTCACCGTGGTAATTTCGACCTCGTTGCCGACGCTCTCAGCGAAGACACGCGTCCCTCGCTCTTTGTCACGTTCAGTCGTTCTTTCGCATTAACTTTGCATCGATCTATGCGTTGATTGTTGTTGAAGTAATTACTTGAAGAAAAACTCTACATCTTTATTTGTGTATATCCGTGACCTGGAGACAGCTATTACGCAGAAAATAGAATTTAGTGAAACAAAATATTGTAAATAGGGAGAGGTGCATGTTATTGTAGTTTTGAATATAAATTATGTTTTGGGTTACAAGGTGTGGAAACAAAAGAGCTATAAGCAGATTTTTATTGCTGTTTCTTGTAGCTACAGCTACAATGTACTTTCCTGTAAATATATGAACGTCCCTGTCATAGCTTCTTCTATTGTATTGTAACGCTGTAAGAGTGAGGATCTGGATCAACATACACTATACCTGTACTTGTACTTATTTCAATATATTTTTCTATTACAAATTCATCCACTGGTTCCTCTATCAGCCAACCTGAACAATATCACACATTAAATTAATAAATAATGACAACAATTTACTTAATTTTGATCTCATATACTATACCTGCACTTGTACTTATTTCAATACATTTTTCTATTACAAATTCATCCACTGGTTCCTCTATCAGTCAACCTCAACAATATCACACATTAAATTAATAAATAATGACAACAATTTATTTAATTTTTATGTTATATACTATACCTGCACTTGTACTTATTTCAATACATTTTTCTATTACAAATTCATCCACTGGTTCCTCTATCAGTCAATCTCAACAATATCACACATTAAATTAATAAATAATGACAATAGTTTATTTAATTTTGATCTGATATACTATACCTGCACTTGTACTTATTTCAACACATTTTTCTATTACAAATTCATCCACTTGTTCTTCTAAAAGTTAACCTCAACAACTACCTTTGTTATCTTAATGTATGATTGTTTGGTTAGCTGAGATGAAGTTGGTTCATACAATAAAAACACAAAAATTGTCCTTGTCTCAATATCCAGAGTATCCACGGTTACTTGGGATCCTAAAAAATCAAATATAAAATTCCAAACTTAAACAATTTTGCACAACGCTTATTTCATTAAACTTTCATTCTACCACTAATTATTTTTATTTATTTCCCTTTTGTTTTATATTATCGATTAGCTACTCTCGTTAATGTCTAATCGCGTTTGATTAATAAATTCAATTTTATTATAAACATATAGTTGGATATTCTCTGCGATTTCAAGTATCTACCTGTTGGTGGTCAATTTTTCAGCTTATCGCCAGGGATACGAGGATTTCATTGTATCGAACGAGCAGTTAGGAAATCTTCGTGGAAATGATTAGGAAGTGAAATCTGTCGGGGCACCATTGTTCCAGATGTTACGTTCTTCCTCGATAATTATTCTTCCCGAGGAAGGTGCTTCCTAATGGAAGGTTCGAGTGTCGGCAATAAGGATGAGTAAACGTTAAGGTTACGCGTAACGAAAGGTGTATAGTGTTTTGAAAAAGTATTAGGGCCTTTGTATAGACCCTGTCCCGTCGGTTAACCACGCGCTCATAAATTATCAATTATCGCACCCTTTCGACTTGTCCCTGTGGAAACCAGCTATCTTGAATCATGAATTTTGATTAGCAATTTTAAATTACCACAACAACCACTGCGAATTCTATCAACTCGAAAAGATCGAATGGAATCAATTAATAATGGAATTCAAACATGGTTCTATGGCATATTTTTGTCAAGATTGAACGAACGATAAAGTACGGTTCCTACAGTCCTTGACGACCGTCCACTATACACAGGTTGTTGATATTCCAGCAGAAAGCGATAGAATGTCGAGCACAAAAAAGCGCGTTTGGCGTTCGGCAGTTAGTGTAACTTAATAGTCCACTTATCTTATCTGACGTTCACAAATATCTTCAATTTGTACGTGATATGAGAAAAATCGGAATTTATGTTAAACCAGTTCTCGGAACAATACAGTTCTCGTCGTTTGCTAAAATGTGAACAATATTGAAATATAAAAATTCGAGAATCGTAACAGGGTTAAAATTTCAACACTCGTTCGAGGTTTCCATTTAATTACGTCGTTGAGTCCTTTTCAAATTTTTCTGACGTAATCTCAAGACTTCCATCTTCCTATTGACGTCTGCTTGTCTAAACAAATATGCCTTTAACGTACATTATTTCAGCCATTCGAGTTTGCATATGTAAACGTTCGGATACTTTCGTCAGCCACTGTATTTATTTTTCCTTTCTTACAATTGCCAATCTCCCGGCGCACTTTTAACACTTAGAACTGCCGATAGTTAACACGGAGCTATTTCTACCAAAACCAGTGAAAACGACTGGTCTTTAAAAAATACCTAATGATACAATATTTGTATATTTATTGATTTATTGCTTTCTTGCAGAAGCAATTCCACGTTATGTGGTACATTTTTGATATTATTAATCCATCTGGGGCCATCGTCCCTGAACGAGGGTCCACACGTTTATAAAATCGTAGAACCAGTCGTTTCGACTACCGTGGTATTTCTAGCGTTAGCATCTAGCGATCTAGCGATCGATCCGGAATTTTCCTGGTAACTGATATCGTCGTATCGAACGATTCGCGGTAAAAATTTGAAAACGAGTGGCGAGTTGTACGAAACGAGGAAACTGGTTAATTGGGGTTCGATAAACAGATAGCGGGACCCTTTTACACTTTGACAAGTACCGGTCGTTTTGACTGGTATTGGTATAAGTAGCCTCGATACAAAATCATTTTCAGTTTGAATACATAAAAAGGAAATTAAAATTCTTTATATTATTCTTTTAGTTATCGTTGCGAAAGTCATTACATCATTAGAGAAAAAAAATATGGTGTGGTAGTTCCAGTGTTAATTCTCCGTTTATTACAGCAATTCCACGGTTTAAAACAGTGCCTCGTTGTCGCTCTTGTTCCCGTGACTTTATGCTGCCAGAGGTTCCCTTAATTCGCCTGCTATCTCGCTGCGACTTTTAAAGTTCATCCAGGAAACTTTCATTGCTTCTTGATGGACCATGAGATAGTACGAGGTGTCCTCCTCAGACACGGTTATTAACAAAGTGGAATCTAGATCTTGTGGAATCTTGCCGGCGACTTTTAACCTCGTCAGCCAGGTGAAACTTAACGTTCTCAGGAAACGCCGCTTTTTATTTGTGTACGCAATGTCAGCGCTCGAGATCCTATCGGCTTTGGCTTTCACGCGCAAACGAAGTCACGCGCGTCGTTTAGTACTTTTTGTGTCGAAACATCTTGATCTGTCATGTGAAGAAATTATCGTTAGAAAAATTAAAAATTAATTTGAAATCCATCTTTGAAAGTATCGATAATATAAATGTTACCAAATAATTCTTCAATTTGCAAGCTTATTTGCCCTTTCGCAAGCTTTTTAATTTCCGAGAAAAATTAGTTTTTTACCCAGTGCTAATAATAAACAGACGTTTTTCCAGGAAGTTGCGCAAGAAAATCATTGCACTGAAACCCATTATGACTTTCACCAAAGATCGATATACTCGTCGTTTAGTTAATTGCTTAATTACCTACTGAAATACAATGTTGCGTATATGTACGCGCCATCTTACGGGCAAAAGTTCAACCTCGACAAGAGCATATTACGACGCCGGCGAGCGTATCTTCTAAGAAAGTGAAATAAAAGATTTGAGGAACAACGAGTGTAAATAAATTTCTGTGTCATGCAGAGCTACGCTAATCCGAATATTAAAGGTTCACTGTCAGCTAAACGACCTCGTTTCTTTCGACTGTGTTAAAAATGTCGTAGCTGCAATTCTGTTGGTTATCTCGTGACAAGATAAAACGGACTAGATCACGTGAAACAGTTTAACGAGAGCAGCTTTAATTTCTCCTGATTTTTCAAGAAACCATTGACCCTCGAGTCAAAACGCGCCGGGGTCGAAAAGAGAAAGCTGACTGCCCTAAATTTCATGGGTCGTAGAGAAAAAAGTTTTCACGAAAAAATGTGAAAGTTGGATTCGTTGCGATTCTCCTAGGCTTTTCAACGCTTTGCCACCAACGTGACAGGAAGTAAATGGCAACGCTGGATGTTAGGCACCCCGTTGCGAGGACGACGCGCAAAATTCGAGCGATCTACTTTGAGAATTCTCGGTGCTCCCTCGCTCTTCTCTTCTCTTCTCTTCTCTCGATTTCTCTTCCCTCTGTTTACTGTTTTTGCGTTACGAACCAAGTCGACCTGTGACCATTGAAATCGATATAACTGTAGATCTTGACGTTTCTACAGTTACGGCCGAGTCGACGCAGCTGCTTATTTTAGAAATTCATCGTCGAAAGTAAAGAGCGTGTAGAAGTTATTGTTGCCATAAAAAACTCGTTATATTTTTTGGCTTTCGTTTTAACTGTAATCTTCTTATCGATCGGTATCTCTTCCTTTGGCGAGAAAGCTTTTTCGTGTAAAGATACTTGATATTTGTAAGTGGAAAGTAGTCACGCGAAGCTATCAGGCGTGAAATGTAGCTAAATAATTTTGCAGCTAATCAAACTTTCGAATTTATGCAAACAAAATTTTGTTTCCTTGCTCGAACTGACTATCTCTCTTCGGTCTGGCGTTTAGCTATCTTTCTGATGTTCTCGTTTAATTCAAGGATGATGTTCGGCGATTAAAATGGCCGGGGAAATTAGCACGATTCCGAATAGGATTATTCGTCGCGTTTCTACGATAGCCTTTCGATTTAACGAGGCCAATCGAGATGATTCGAGTAAATTACGCCCGAAAATCCGCTCTATTTATCGCTCCATACTTTTCGAAGCTTCTACTCGTCGTCCGTCGCGTCGAATAAATTACAGCGATTGGTCGTAGGAGACGCATTATTCATCGTATCGAGTTTCGCCAGAACGTGTCCATATTTGTGATAATTTCAACACGTTTCACGAGCTGATATATATTAAAATATTTCGTCGAGTCACATCTGCTTACGAGATACAACGTCATACGTTATGTGTCATCGGCGAAGCAAAGACTTTTGCCTCTGTATTTATTATATTCGTGCGAAATCCGCTCGTCGATTGCATCACGTTCGCCAACGCCATGTTCATATTCAATTGTCGAAAGCGGAAAAACGATTGTTTCAATGGCGTCGCAAGCGGGAGAAGTTTTTTAACACGTCGAATGCGGCGGTGGTCTCCAGTAGACGACAAAGGGGTTTTCATTCATTTGACATGTGTAAAAATTTTTTTCGTTTTTATTTAATTCTTTACATTCACAATTTGTCCAGTTAATGTGTAAAAATATGTACTACAATTTTCCATATCCGTATAAATATTCTATGTAAAATATCACGTGTAATCTATATACAGGGTGGTTGGTAACTGGTGGTAGAAGCGGAAAGGGGGTGATTCTACGCGAAAAAAGAAGTCGAAAATATAAAATAAAAATTTTAAAAATTAAAAAAATAACGCCAATCGAGACAACGATCTACAGTGAGATGCGTTGCAACGAGACGCGATAAAGTGCACGCGTACCGAGCCAAAATTCAAAGTCGATTTTCTCGAAAACGAAGCCTCGAACGAAAAATTTTTACTCTATATTTTCGACTTCTTTTTTCGCCTAGATTCACCCCCTTTCCGCCTGTACCACCAGTTACCAACCACCCTGTATATTTAGTATATTAGTAACAATTAGTAAATAAAAATAGTAAAAATAAAAAATAAAAGTATAGTAATAATATAAAAGACTTAATGGAAGACTACCAAGAAATAGGAGAATAAGTTAGGCTACTTATTTCTTATAGGAAAACAGTTTTAAAATTCAATGTGTTTTCAATCAGTGCCACGCTACTAAAATTCCTATTTAGTTTCCAAGTTAAACATACTTTTTCTTATCTTTCTCAAAACTTTGAAAGTCACACTGTTAAGATATTCCTCGTTCGTCTGACAGAAGACTTGATCAACTTCAAGAAGCTTAAAAAATTATATGAAAATTGTATGTGATATTTGAGGTTAAAAAATTATACGTCGTATCAAAATTTTCTTATTTAACCCTAAACGTTAGAATCGAAGAGCCAGCAATCCCGTGACCTCCGCAACTTTTTGTTTCGTCGTTCGTTTGAAAATGATACGCGCAACATGGACAGGAAGTTGTGCAGAATGTGTTAACGAGATTCGAAATCGGGCGGCGCGAAAAAAAAAAAAAAAAAGAAGCGGGAAAGAAAAAAGGAAATCAATCACGTTGGTAGCCGATAAAGGTTTCATTGAAACGAGTGTATCTACGAGGACAAAAAGCGTTATCGAGCACGTGGCTACCTTCGATCTACGCGACCGGAAAACAAAAACAACTTTGGTCGGGACAGCTCGTTGAAAAATACGAGCGTTGATAATCTCGAATGCAGAATTGAGAGGCGAGCGAGAGAAAAATAGAAAAAGATAGGATGGTAACTGACGCGATGCGACCCAAGTAAGTTGTAAACTAACAGAAGAGAGAGAGAGAAAAAAAAAAGAAAGAAAGAAAAGGGAGGTTAAAATGTACGCGAGGTTGTAATACATATCGTCGGCTAGCAAAACACTGGTAGGATTTATCTACGACGTTCATGGTCTACTGTTTCGACCCTCTTCTTCCTCTTGGCACACCCTTCAGCCAGCAACGCTACCCGGAAGTCTATATGTGTCTCGGTATCTCTGTTTATTATAAATATGTCTAAATATACCAGCGTTTTGGTACTCACGATGGCGAATTATCTTCAACGTGTAACACGATCCTGTGGTTTTTCGACCGTTTCAAAAATTGACAGATGCTCACGAAGAATTTAATAATCTGCTTTTTATCTGTTCGAACTCGATTTTGTTATATAGCTGTATATTATTCGCCGCGATTTATCGTGATCGGTAATTTACACTTTGCAAAGGATTTATGAAATATCGGTACGATTTTGATATCATACGTCGTAACGAATTAATATGTTGATTTTGCGAAATTGATTGTAAATAGCATATTTCATAAAAGCAATCATGTATGTCAGTATACTTGAACATATCGACCGGCGTGAAAATTGTATATCATTTATTCACCACGCAAAGTGCTATTGCGCACTTCCATATTATATGATACACCGATACTCGGAAGTTAAACTGGTTAATTTTATTTTTCATGCAATAGTAGCTCGTGCTCAGATAAATAGATTCAATCGCTAGGCGTTCATATATACGAATATAATAATTAATAATAATATAATAAAACGCTAAGCTGTTTATCCAAACAAATGAAACTGTGTAAACATACAGTGACTGCAAAGAATATTCACGCGCATCCTTATCTTCCAACGAAGCGTTTTTTATTAGCCTCTGCGCTTCATAGCACTCAATTTTGCTTGTCATATGTAAACACCGCTAAACGATACGAACTTCAATATACACTTGCATGCAATTGAGCGGAGATCTCGAATAAGAGTCCGAAACACACGCAGCATGTTTTGGCAAGGAGCGATTAAGTTACAGTGTATCAGGTTTCAAGCGCCTAACGTGCTTCCTTCGTTTGTAAACATTCGCAGATATCTACAGCTTGTTATACTGAAACGATCGACAGGGACTGCAAAGCTATTTCGTTGGCAACTAAGTGATTTTGTCATTATTACCTAATGGCCAAATCACCGATATACCTCTCACGCAATTGGGATATTATGCTACTAAATCGACTACTGTCAGAATGTGTCATTGGTGGTCGCGCATTCGAGCATTCCTTTTTAGGTTAGGTTAGGTTTAAGTATGTATTAGGTTATCCGAAAAGTGTCTTTCTTTCACAGACAGGCGCGTCTTTGTACAAACATGAAACCTAGTCTATCAAACGTTGTGGTCTTTATCTTGATGGAATAAAAAGGATCATACATGATTCTATAAAATAATATAAAAAACAGAAAATGTTGTGCGTCCATTATTTTCTTATAAAACGAAAGAAACTAATACATAAATGCTACAAGCAATACAATGTTGTAAGAACGTTCGTAGCTCCACTGCTAATCGCTTTAAAGTATCCGCAGCGACCTTTATCGTAGTTGAAAGAACCTACCTGCTGCGATACTAAATGTTATCGGATTCCTGGTGAAACACGTTCGCCAGGATGGATTTTGCAATCGGTGGAAGCGCGGGACGGGAACGAACAGTCAGGTCCGTTTCTCGCGGTCAGCTGACGCGAGACGATGCGAACTCGGTAGGGGAAATGGAATTACGGATGCGGCGTGCGTGGAGAGCGACATAAGCTATTGGGCGGCCGGCTTTTGAGCGGCCTTGCAAACTGGTTTCCTGCAGGCCGACTCGATTATGCTAATCGCATATGCATGTTAGCATTTGGCTGATCCGCTGGCGTGTTGGTTCTCCGTTCACCGATCCGGCTGCCGCCAGTTCGATGTGTGTTCGCGTAAACGATCTCACACACGAATAGAACCGCGATCCTTTTCGATGGAGCAGCGGTGCGCTCGAGAAACCTTGATCGCGGCCACCCTTCAATGCCTACTCGACCTTCCGCCAGCTGGACACCTTCCACCGTGCGTAACGGTATTCTTCGCTGATTTCCCTCGACTATACTTTGACGCTGTCCGTTACTCCTCGCGCGAGGTTTTTCTTGCCGGGGATTTTTCTACGGGATGAAAAGAAATTCACGTGGATTCAACGATAACAAGTTCGTTCGCTTTTTATTCTTGTATACGCTAAGAAGAATGTTGGGATAATTGTTTAGAAAATATAAACATATGTGTGTGTGCGATCTGAATTTATAAAAATGAGGAACGAAGAAATTACTCGAAAATACGGTAACGCTTGACCTGTTTCTTCGAGAAAATGAATTTATTACAGTGAGTAGAAAAAGTATTCGAACATCGTGGTATTTATCGTTGCTTGTACGTGTGTTTTCTCGCCTGTGTCTATTAGCCTTTGAAGGTGTTGGAAATGTAGAGCAAAGAATTAAAGAGGAATCGATGAAGCAGCAAGACTAAAACTTTCTTTTCAATTTTCTATACTTTTCATTCGAGAGTAATAACGTTTGAAATAAAGAAAAGTATAATGGGTGTACGTATATGTGAATATCTTCGAGGAACAGTTCGAGCGATATCACATTTCGAGATCACATTCGGAGAAAGATCCCGTCGGTGTTTACCACGCGCGAGACGCTCTCGCCGATAATATCACTCCGTTGCATTCCGTTCTATTTACATTTCGTGTGCATTGTGGTTTTGCAGATTCATGGGTCGAATCGAGGTGGCGAAGCATCGCGAGAATCAAGAGATATAGCGATTGCAACACTGCCGAGTTATAGCTATCTTGTTGCATCTAATCTCAGTTCTCGACGACTCGCCTCCAACCATCCAGAATGAACTGTATATATTAGGTAGGTAACTAAGTTTGTCATTAGTTGGTAATGACAAAATCTGCAATCACTTAGTTACCAACCCGATACAATACATTTTCGACTTTCGAAAATCTACGAGAAATCGGCCACGATTTTCGATACACACTCTGTAGTTCTCGAATCGACAACTTCTTCCATTTGCTCTTGTAACTTATTGTTACTTGTAACTCTTGTAACTTATTGTTACTTGTAACTCTTGTAACTTATCGTTGTTGTAATCGTTTCTTCCTATCGTTCTAAAACGGATAATTCTAACGAGACAAATAAAGAGGGCGTTGGAGAAGTAATCGTACTATTGGTGATTGCCACCTAATGACAAAATCCGCAATCACCTAGTTGCCAGCCCGATAGAACGCGTTGTAACGCAGAACGACGATCTTCGCGAAACTCGAGTTTATCCGCGCTTCGTCAATTTCCGATTGAATAACATTTTTCTCCTAAATACTTGCACATACTTAACATTGAAAACATAATGTTTCTCGGGACTGAAGTTTCCTAGCGAAAATTGTCATGCTGAGTGTTCTAATTTTTTTTTTTTTACGCGAAATAAGATCGACAAGAGTGCGTTTTACTACGCCAATGAACGTTTATCGTCGGCTTTCTCGGCTCGATGGCTACACATATTCAAGAGGATGGAAGTGATGCAGATTTCGAATCGAGATAAGGGCACGCTCAGACAATTTATTATGTAACAGATACGTTTGTTAGAAAAAAAAGTGGCATAATTATTTTATTCGAACTGGTTCGTGGGTTCGAAAATGCGAAGGATTTCTTTCGTTCTCGTCGCGTAACTTCGTAACCGGACTTCGCTAAGCATTTGCTTATTACTAACGCGGTTCGTAAATTAATGACATGCAATTAGTGTTCCCTATGAGACTTTAATTGCGCTGCTACGTCTGTTTCCACACTGCACGATCGATGTAAATATTCATCAAGCTCAACGATTTCGCGTACCGATATTTGTAAATTTTGTCCGATCTTTATCTATTGCAACTTGTTTCTTCTGTGTTAAATTACGTCATACTGAAAAAAAAACAATCTATAATTAAAGTAAAAAAGTCAGACACGCGGTTTCAATTATGCTGAAATACTATGTGGGGATATAAAAAATGTAGATAGATAAGTTAATCGTGTAATATCTTTCATCCTCTTTTCCGGTATCACGACTCGAAGAAAAAGTGTCCGATAAATTGTCGGATAAAGCGATCGATAAAATCTTTCATTTCGGGAAACTTTGGATAGAAAAGTTCAAATACATTGGCACGCGTACGTCGCGTACGATGGCTTCAAAATTTGCAATAAAATCACCAAATTATTAAAATTGAAGATCGAGGAAGTCCTCGACCTTAAAAAATTAAAAGTAAAAAAAAAAGAGGAAAGAACTAAAAAAGAAGAAAATAAACTTTGCCAGAGAAATTGAAGCAATACTCTCATGGAGACTCAAACATTTCTAACGCCAGCGTTTACCTTAGTTTCACGCCTATGTATCAAAATTTCCAAAATTCCAACCGAGCCTTCAATTATCAATTATTTTTCCGAACATTCATCAGTCTGTCGTAAATATATTCGCCGAAACGAACTTTCCAGCTATTCCACGTGCGAAGCGTTTATCAATAGCTGGATCAGACGCAGCGGAAGTTGGGAAAAAAGCGGCCGCGAGAGCAGCGGGAAACGCGCGGTGGTCGCGGGGTTCCGATCGACGCGGCCGGAACTGGAATGCGCTCTCAAGGTCGTAATTTTATGTTGGCTGTTTTTGTTTTTTTTTTTTTCTCCTCGATGGATGGAGAGCGAAGAGGTGGCCTGGTCTGGTTCGAGGGTCACCGTTTTACGACCTCGTTTAGTTTACGACTGTTTCACGGCGTGCGAACGACTGGCACGAGCTACGAGTCCCATAACTGTCAAATCCCGCCGCCACCGTTTACGGTGACCACTGAATCTTCCAGCTGGCCGCGATATTTCGTCGTTTATTCGAACGACGCTGTTCGAACGACCGCGTGAAACTTTCATGGGTGATCGCGCGACTATTTCACCGCTCGATTAGCATTCGTCAGTTTATCGCTCGGATGGCTGGTGGTATCGTGTTTCAACGCGAACGTTTTTGTGAAATAGCAGCAGGCAGCAGTTTCTGCTTCATTTTTTCCTTTCTTTCTTTCTTCCTTCATTCTGCTGTACGTTTTATGGCTTCCTGTTTTAAGCCAGGGGAAACGGATATGGTGACGTTGGACGTAAAGAAGATGCAGGCTATTTGCTAATTTAATAAGATTGCATAGGTAGCGTGGCGAGCGAAACGGAGGCAGGAATTTTATATTTGAATGGAAGATCGGTCGAGTGAGATTTCACCGCAATTGGTACGCCATAGATAGATACGTTATCCGGTTTTATTTAAACGTTTTGCGACTGAAACGCGTCGCTGACGCGGACAAGTGGTTATTTTATTCAAACGGATCAATAGCAAAATGTGTCATGTAAATGGTGCAACTTGCGAAACACTACGTTTCGATGTTTATACGTTGTACGTATGAAAGTAGGATTGAAAAAAAGAAACCTGCTGATAGTTGCATTTGATTTCGACGGTGTGTTCGAATAATTACTCGAAAGGAATGAAACGAGTTTATGCGCTCGATGGCTTTTGCGAGAATCGTTGCTCCAGCTAATAGAATGACAACTTCCTTTTACAGCTTGATAACAACGACTAGTAAACAACTGCGAGGGACAAAGAAATTCTCCAGCGAGGAGCCATTTTGTTAACTAGAGGCCATCATAGCTGCCTGACGTCACTTCCATATCCAACTATGGCGTCACGTGACGCTCCACCCTGTTTTCAATCACCTTGGACCCGAACCCACCCAGCTGTCAGACACGCTCCACCCCGTTTTTTCCACTCTTTCTGGCTATCGCCATCGCCATCTGCCGGCAATAATATGAACTCCTTAGAGCTTTAAATGGCTAGCTAGTTTATGCCCTTTCCGGTCGGTGTCACCACCGAATAAAGCTCGATGACCTGAATTCGTGCCCTTGAAAAAGTTGCCGCGTGCAAGCAGATTTCGACATCGATAGTCACGCGGAAGAATTTATCTGCCATTTTTCCAGTCATTTCCACCGCTCAGGAAGCGGCTTTCCGTTAAATACGAGTTCCCTCTACGTAATTAAACGCCACTTTCCGACCAGAGAATAGCAAAAACGTTTTCACGGCAAGACAATGCGAACGTTTCCGATAATACCCAGGCGTGACGTTTTCCATTTCAAACGGTTTATTACACGGCTGGCGTAACAGCGATCGCGTTTAATCGCGCCAAAGTAGGAAGCTCTGCAGCTAAGCTGCGTTCGAACGAATCTCTTCAAAAGAGGGGAAAAAGACAACAAAAAAAAAAAAAAAAAAAAAAGGAAAAAAGGGAAAGAGGATAGCAGACGGAAGCAAAGTGTTACGCGTCGCGTGGTTCCAATGGAAACGAGCCGTAAACCTCGATCGCTGGGAAAGAGGTTGGCGAGGTAGAGAAACGAGAAACAAAAATAACTCGCGCCGCAGAAGGACAATGTTGCTGTTCCGTGGAGGGGAAAGAATACGTAAGGGCGAGCCCGTAAAGCGGGAATTGAGTTAAAATCCTGCGAGAGGTAGAATTTATACGCGATCCAGGCGGGCAGCGGTGCGGGGAGCGCGGCCAGCCGAGTACGGAGCGCATGGAATCGCTATCGGCGGCCATTCATCAATCCGAGGAATCAATACGCTGGAATTAATGAAAGCGCCGCGCGAACAGCGAGCTAGCGGCCGGAATGTTAATCGCGATCGTCCCGCGTCCGACCCATTCCCGTGTACAGCAAACTCCCAAGGGCCCCACCTCCACCCGTAGCCCTTCAACCTGCCACCCCTCCCCTTGCCCTTATCCTTCCCCCCACCCTTCGAGCCCCTTGTACATCCGTCCCCGTCTCCCATGCCCGCGTGCTCTCTACCATTACCAATACGACCACCGTGCTGCCCACAATGCCGTCGCACCGTGCATTCTATTCTCTCGTCTGGAATCGCAGCCCTTTTTTCCCTTTTTTATTACTTGCGGAATCGGCGATCGTTCGCTCCTCTCACTCTTCCAACCAATTTGTTCTGTAGATGGCTGGTGTTTGTTCGTTTATAGGAACTGGTTCTAGGAATTGTCTGTTTAATTGTTTAAGGCTATAGTTAGTATAATAGTAGATGTGCATTCGGACCAACTGGCGTTCTGCTGTATGAAGTACCCGAAAGCCGCAATGCACGTGTTTGTAAGTTGATTGCCAGCTTTTATGGAAATTTGCATTTTTATCTAACAAGAAATCTAGGAAGAGATTCGTTTTATTCGATAAATATCATGATAAGTTATATTAGTATGGTATATCTTGGATATCTCCCCATATTTTTTTTTTAATAAACACGTAAAGATCAGTCTACTTATAAGAAGAATCTGTATACATATTTACTCGTT
This sequence comes from Bombus bifarius, assembly GCF_011952205.1. NCBI lineage: Eukaryota > Metazoa > Arthropoda > Insecta > Hymenoptera > Apidae > Bombus > Bombus bifarius. The sequence goes on from NW_022884354.1 coordinate 2,484,019, forward strand.
TTCAAGTACTCATTGAATTCAGAACGTCAGTTTATTATTCGAATACTCATTCACTGTAAACATAACTTAATGCCACGACTGAATTGATAGAAAGCATTCGAAATAGATGTTTAGAGACTTTATTTGCATACTTCAGGCGAATAGCTTTGATTATGTGTAGAGTGTAGTCATTGAACGAAGGAAGTAGGTTTCGTTGTTGATTGTCTGGCATTTCAGTCGCGTCAAGTGGTATGAGACAGTAGGTACACAGACACGTGATATTCAGGTGGAAGCACTGAGTTAAAAACTAACTTCAGGACGATACCGGTGAAATGACGCACGGTCGGTATGGAAGGTTTCCGGGCCTGATCGGAAGATCGGTCCGGAAGATTGAAGATCCAGCCGATAAAGGACCGACGGATCGTCGATGTTTCGAAATTTTCGAAATTACCGGTATTGTCGCCACTTTTCGATCTATCGTTAAATCTATTATTAATTAAACGAACGTTATCGCTATGTGTAATGACTGTCTGTTACTCTATAGAAACGATCTCTTTAATAAAATCAATTTCACTGTATCGGAAATATAATTCTCGTCCTCTGGAACTTTGTTTTGCCTGATGTTCTTAAAAAGAAAGGCAACGCCACGATTCTAGTTACGTACTAACTAACGAGTTGCGCGGAATTCATGTCGGCAAGCAGTGCAACAAAAAAATTAGTAGACTTGGGGGGAATCTCGACGAGGCGTTCAGTAGCCGTGTTGCTTAATGGACGGGAATTTTCCAAATTTAACGATCGTTTAGCCCGCCCACACAGAAGGGACAGGCGAGTTTGGCGTCTGGGCGATGGCCGTCACCGTGACGAGCACGTGTGTAACTCGCCTTCTGTCATTTACAGTAAAACTCACTTCTGTTCGTTCAGTTCGTCGAAAGATCAGCAAACGGAGCTTTTGCCGGCTTCAGCGACTGTTCCAATGGACGAGCTCGGTATAAAACACGGTACTTTGAAACTCCAACGAAATTCCAATCTATTTCTATCTGTATGCTTTTTATCGTAGAGAAAAAGAAATTCAAAATGAACAAAGTATGGCGATGAAACGAAAATCTGTTTTTTTATTTTCTCGTCGAAAATTGTCGCCGTTTTAATATTCCACCATATTTTAATACGACGTACGTAAAATCAATTGAATCGCCTTTTTCATGTTACAGGTGTGGCATAACTTCGTTAGCAGGGTGGACAGAGGAACGGAACGTGTCTGGAGCGGCTTGGCGTTTTGAACGAAGATACCACACCGAAGAAGAACTCTGATTACCATCTTACCCCCACGCCCCCCCTAGTGTACAAGTTTTAAACCTGCCCCCTAAAGTATCCCCCGCAGCTTGATAACTCACGGTTCTGTAGTGCTCCAGTTTCTAGTTTTTCTTTCTATATCGATGAGTCGAGTGTGATAAACGGGCAAAGGAACGAGACAAGAGTATTATAGAGGGTATACGTAATTTGATGATACGCTAAGTGATTCACGGTGATGTTGGTGTGATACAAAGAGTGTTGCGCGCGCGCGTGTTGTCCGAGAGTGAGCGTGAGGAGGGAGGAGAATCGCGCCGGAGGAGGAGGTGATAATACTATATGTATAAATAATAGAAATTTATTCATGTATATGTAAGGACGTGTGCCAGTGTGTCCGTACGCAGGTATTCGAGTACAAAGAAAAGAAAAAAAAAAAAAGAAGAAAAAGAAAAGAAATCCGACTATTAAAAGTGAAGAGAAGACAAAAACAAGCATACAGTTTGCCAGTACGAAGACAGGGAAAAACGAAGAGGAAAAGAAAGAAAGAAAGAAGGAGAGGAGAGGAGGAGTAGTAGGTGGAGAATAAATTGAAAACCCTGCGAAACGATCAAAAGACTAAGAAACGAAGAAGTGTGAGGACACGTAAGGGAAAAAAAAAGATCGAGGTGGCATTAGAAGGTGGGCCAGGTGGGACAGTAGCATGAGTTCGTACTTCGCGAATTCGTACATCCCTGACCTGCGTAATGGCGGGGTGGAACACCCGCATCAGCATCAGCAGCACTACGGTGCCGCCGTCCAGGTGCCCCAGCAAACGCAGTCGGTACAACAGCCATCTCAGCAAACCGGGGATCCATGCGATCCTAGTCTCCTACGTCAGGGAGTGCCTGGCCATCACTATGGGGCCGCTGGTAGCCAGCAAGATATGCCTTATCCGAGGTTTCCTCCGTACAATCGGATGGACATGCGGAACGCGACCTATTATCAGCATCAACAGGAGCACGGCAGCATGGACGGGTTGGGTGGTTACAGGTCCACGTCCCCGAGCCCCGGTATGGGCCACATGGGACACACACCGACCCCGAACGGACATCCGTCCACTCCTATTGTCTATGCGAGTTGCAAGCTTCAAGCGGCCGCGGTCGATCATCAGGGTAGCGTACTCGATGGACCGGACAGCCCGCCATTGGTCGAGTCGCAGATGCACCACCAAATGCATTCGCAACATCCTCACATGCAGCCGCAACAGTCACAACATCAGCAGCAGCAGCAGCAGCATCAACATCTTCAGGCGCAGCAGCAGCACATGATGTACCAACAGCAACAGCAAACGCAGGCGGCGTCGCAACAATCTCAGCCTGGCATGCATCCGCAACAACAACAGCAACCTCAGCAACACCAAGGGGTGGTCACGTCGCCGCTTAGTCAGCAACAGCAGGCCGCTCCTCAAGGTGCGGCCACTGCCAACCTACCGAGTCCGCTCTACCCGTGGATGAGAAGTCAATTCGGTAAGAAAATGTCTGTTGCTTGCGTTAAAATCGTGCAGAAAGTATATACAAATTCGCCGATGTCTCTGATGGATATGACATAACCTCATATTGCAATAACGTACGATGCGCTGTATCGGGAATTTGAAGTCCCTTGAAATACACAAAATTGTTTTAGCCGAATGAAAATAATAATTTAGTGAAACATAACATGAAAATAATAATTCGAAAACGTTAGCTGGTCTATAAATTTAAAGGGTTAGGAAGGCCACTAGAGTAGTAAAAATCGAGAAGCAGCCATCTTGAATGTTGCATTTGCATCCGAATTACCCTGGTCGTTACCTGTGTTTCTAAAATTGTACAATGAACGTTGCTTCGAAGGAAAGAATCTTTTCTATCTGGCAGTAACAAAGAGAGAAGAGAGACGTTACATTCGTAAAGTCAGAGAGGAGATAATACGTGAGGCGGTTGTCGAAAATAGGCTCAAGGATTTTTCCGCGTGACCAAAAGGTTCGGGTAGAAAGCAAGATTTCTAGAGAGGACGGCGGCAGGTAGTCGGCCGCTTTCAGATTTATGCAACAGTAGGTAAAACTAGACCACATTCGTACGGTTCGCAAGCCAAGATTGGCATAATGTCTCCAGTTTCTAGGTATACCGACATCCCGAGTTATTTATTGCCCTGACCTTTTAGCTCTCGCTGGTTTCACCACACGTAAGCGTATACCTCCCCATAAAAGTTCCTCTTGCTGACTGTGGCCGTGTTGGCTCCACGGCTTGGCAGAGTCTCCGCTCATCCACTTTTATTCCCATGATAACTCGCGGCTGCTCGCTTCCACTCAATGGTATGCTGAACTAGTTCGCTTGTTTTCACTCACCTTTCTTCGTCTGTCTAGTTAGACAGGAATCTAGTATATTGAACGACTGCTGTTTCTTTCTTCCAAGTGCTTTCTGCAAAGACGAGGGCAATTTCTATTTAGAATTCGTTCTATTCGACGAAATTCCAGCCTCTTCGTGATCTTTACGAAGCCGAGCGTAATGTATTCGAGGGAACAAGAAATATCGCCTGCTTTTCAAATATAGGGTTGTAGCGCAAGAAAAGCGTCAGGAAATCTGCTGGAGTCGACCGTGACTGCAAAGAATCGCACGGGTAATTTCGGAATAATGAGTTGGGAATTTATGGCAGCAATAACCAAGTGATAATAGCCGTTTTCTTTAACCCAGAGGTATCCGTCCCGGGTTGGGTAAGAGCACAGGTTCCGGCGCTCCACTGTGCTTGCTCTTGTTTTCTTCACCCTTCCCCTGATTCTGCAAATCCGAGAAAATGCCGCAACCTTGCAAAGTCAGGCTCCCTCGACCCCTTTTCCTTGTTACCTTAGCATTCAGTTGCTCGATGAACTCTGCTCGAGTTAAATGTTCGCTTCTTCAAGTCGAATTGTTGCAAGCACTTACTTACGTATATCAACTTTCAAGATACGAATTTTTTCCTGCTCTTATAAAATCGTCCACGAGCTGCCACCTGTTCTTTGCCGGATATTTTTCACGTAAGTGTAATTCGAATCTTTATACGTTTTATACTGTTCATTTTCTACATTTGATATGGAGAATGTAATAATCTTACGAAACCATCTCTCGGTTCAATTCGAAAGCTGGTACCAACCTGCTTGATTCGCCGATAAACGGTGTGGTACAGGAATGACGAGACTGGTCCATACTCTTCGTTGCCAGTCAAAAGAAGAAAGAGGATCGAGTGCCTGAATCTGCTCACAGATGTCGGCACGCTTAAGTCTTTCCGATGGGTTGTCCAACGATATATGTATTCGTTGCTCGTGCTTTATCTAGTAAGCGTATTGATTTCGTATTATCTTCGCCATATCTTTTCATAAGTAAACAAAAATGATTCATACGCAAAGCACGATATACATTTACACCATCTATCTTCGAACAAATCTTACAGAGAGAATCTTCTATGATCATTTAAAAGCAATAAAATATATGTAGCTTTGTATCAATAATTCTCTCGGTTTAACCATTCTAAACATAGTTCCGTGTTGTATATGTGTATTTCGATCCCACACGATTCCATCCATCGTGTATTTATTAGCCATTCGAAACAAGATCAATCGGCTCTCACATCAGTGTCCATGTATTCTAACAAACATCCTTCATATCTGGTTTCGATACTAATTCGATCTATGATTATCCACGACTATTCGTTAACACCGCTCATGAGGTTTGCCACTCGATCGTATTACCCTTACAGGTCTACCAATCACGATAAACCTCATATCAATTTATCTAGCTATCCATTCGTGGCCGTGGCTGCCTGTTTCTTTCCACGTTGCAAAACACCAGCTGAGCTAAGCGTGCTATAAGCAGGACTCCATGAATAATGCATGGCTCAATTTTATAGATGCAGGTGCTCTCCCGGGCATTTGCCCGGTGAAACCGCCGAGATTCCCTGGCACCTTACGCGGGACATTTGCGTTACATAGGTTAGGAAATTCCGGCATAGTTGGCTGGCTCGCGAAACCCCGGCATGCGAGTGCGCATCGGTGTCGTTTACTGCCGAACATCATGAAACGCTTCGTGAACGTGCACGACTTTCATCGTGAAAGCTTCTTCTATATACAATGACCCTTTGCCCCGCCTTTGATTTTCATTAAATATCCCTAGCCACCTGTCGAGTCACGTGACAGCTTCTGTCGTATTACCAGTCCTACCATCGCATAATTAGTGTTTTTATTATTCTTCGAAATGTCAATATGTGTTACAATGCACGATAATTCCTGTTTGCCTTGAGAAAAGGTAAACGACGAAAGTAGCGAAGTTGGTTAAATTGGAAAAGAAAGATATTTGAATATATCTCAATAGAATTTTAGTATTTAGAATTGCTAGTAAATATTGTTTTACTTGAAACGTTATGAGCCAGTGTAAATAACGTGCACGATTTCGTTGGCGATTAATAGCTGCGGACGCGAACCATGTTTTCGTTCGAGATACATAATTCCGTGGACGTTGTAAGTTGCCCGATGCGAAGTTTGCGGATGCGCCGACACTGAACTTCGGTAAAATTGTTCATTGTCATTCGTATCTTGCATTCGCATGCATGCATGCACTCACATGCATAAACTTTCATTGATTAGCATTTTCTTTGTCGAATTAATTCGCCAGGCAGATGAAATTAGAACCAATTGCGGAGAATGATAGTATTCGGGGTTCGTGATCAAGTTAATTAGCTCGATGGAAAAAGGAAAGGTGAAAATTAGATTGCTCACAGGCTTGTACGGATTCGACCATCGGTAATTGCGGTGTAACAACTGCAACGGCATACGCGTTATCTCAGCTTATTCCGCGAAACGCATTATCATACGAAAAAATATGATATTTCTCGTAGCCAGGGCCCATGAAACACCATCGCGATATACCATAAAAATAACATACAATGAAGTTATAATTCAGAAGTTCCAGGCACCGTGACGTTTCGACGATTCCACCGGATCTTACGTTATAAGACAAGCAAATGTTTTTTTTTTTTATCCTTTTTCGTCATCGTTTCTCACTCGACATCGAACTCGCAACGAAATTCCGATTTAACGCTGATCGATCGTAATTGTGTATCGATATTGCGTGGTCGAACGTGAATTGGTCGCTTTGGTTATCGATATCGCTGATGCTTTTAATACGTAAGATAATTGCGATCCTTTTGCGCGAAGAGATTTATGGTATCGGGTTCCTCCGGTTCTGCTCGGGCTCCCCCCCCCCCCTCCACTTCGTCCCTTTTCTCCCCCTCACAAATAAGCATGCAGCGGTGCAGTTATACATAGGTGTGAGGCTTCCGTTATTGCGTACACGTGTACGTGGTACGAGCGCCACATTTCTTATGTAATCCGAGCACTGACACGAATGCTTAGCGGACGAACAAAGTACCACGGCGAAGAAACCGCACTACCGTCGAATTAATCGCGCGAAATATCTACGTAAATGGCCAATAACCCGTGCGCGTAATGAGGAATTAAAATGGCCCTTGCTCCGCTCCCTGCCTCGTTTTATTTCTCCTTTTTCCTCCCACCTTCTTTTTTTTTCTTTTTTTTTTCTTTTTTGTCGTACGACCTGGCTAATTGAGGGCGCAGATTTATAGACTGGACACCATTTGTTGGTGGAGGCACGTGGCCAGAAAATTTACCAGATATTAGCGCGCATCTTTTAGTTATTTTTTAGTTTTTTCACAGGTTCCTAACCTTTTCTCGTCGCTACCTTTTTTAACGTTGTCTTGCTATGTATAGTGGATTTTGATACATAGCGGCAGTGCGATTTTTTTAAATTGAGTATATAGCAGCCTTAACTTACTCGTGACGCGAATATTTCACGTTTATCGCGCTGTAAGATATATTCAAGTATTATTATTCCGTCAAATTGTATAACTAGCCTTATTTTTGTACGCCCGGTTTACTATCGCGCCATTACACGTTACATTTTGTCCTGTATAATAAAACATCGGACGCTTACGATAGTAATAATCTACTCTGCGAGTTAAGGTTAGGAAAATCTGCAACATGCCATCTAAATGGGGGAGCGCGCGTAGCAATAACAATTCTTTCGCTTTGTCGTGCAACTTAACCTAAAATGAAATTTTAATTTAAAATAAGGTGCGATGCTTTCTCGTTCGAGGATGTCCGAAGGAACGCGCGAGGGTTAAGCGCGACCGCTCAACACCTGTAACCCTTTTTTCCTCGATATGTGGGAAAGATAAAAAGAAAGTCCCTAGATACCATGTGGCAGGCGTAGGGTTTTAATCTGGCGGGGGTCACGGCGATCAACATTCACATCTCGAAACGCGTTTCGTTCTAGTTCGCGTAGTGTCAGACACCAGAGATTGGTGTCCGAAACGATGGCGGCTTCGTGAGATATTCAAAAAGAGATGGAACCCAAAGAGGCAAGAAAGGAGGAGCGTGGTGGAAACGACGTGAGGTCGAAAGGCAGAAAAGGAGAAGGCGAGCGAACGTGGTATACGGTGAAACAGAGAGGGAGGAAGTCGACCGGCGGAGGGCGTAGAAAATGTTGACGATGATGGATGAGACCATAGAAATCCTATGTCCGTTTGCTTTTTGGGCCGCCGCCATAAACTCTCGAGACAACTATGGACGATACGCCGTTGGGATATGGGCTCCTATTAAACCTGGAAATTTCGGCAAATTGGGACGAGACGGGTCTAAATCAATGATCTTATTACGTGTACGAATTATAGTTTTTTTTTTCTTTTTAGGATCGCTGGGAAGAATTCTTGAAATTCTGGAAATTTAATATCAAGCAAGAATTTAATATCGGTTAAGAATTCGAGATTTTTAATATACAGGGTGGGCGGTAACTGGTGGTAGAAGCGGGAAGGGGGTGATTCTACGCGAAAAAAGAAGTCGAAAATGTAGAATAAAAATTTATAGAATAAAAAAAGAACGTCGATCGAGACACAACGATCTACAGCGAGGTCCGTTCCAATGAGACGCGATAAAGTACAGGCGTACCGAGCCAAAATTCAAAGTGGATTTTCTCGAAAACGAAGCGTCGAACGAAAAATGTTTATTCTATATTTTCGACTTGTTTTTTCGCCTAGAATCACCCCCCTTTTCGCTTGTACCACCAGTTTACCAACCACCCCGTATATTTGCTTCATTCGTTATTCCTTATTCGTGAGATAACGCGTTAAAACACTCCCAGTTGTAATATATTTGCTTCATTTGTCGTTGCTTATTCGCCAGATAACGCGTTGAAACACTGTTGACTCCTCCTAACTTTCATTACAAATTCTCTGTCGTGAATTTCAAGATTCCCAGTTACCTCTGACCTTATCATCGTCCCTTGCTGTTCGTCGCCAAGGCTCCTCTGCGATGCGCCAGCAGGTGTAAACGAAGGGGCCGGGGGGAGGGGGGACGATCGTAGACAAAGTGGGACAACCAGCAAATCCAATAATTTCCTCTTGTACAGATGCATACGTCGCATCGGGCCCATTCCCGCTGCTCATTATCTCGACCCTCCAGCGCTCTTCCCGGGGGCTTTCAGACTCCGTCGTCTCCTCGTCCGGTTCTGTCTGTTCGTCTGCGGTCGAAAGGCCAAAAAAAAAAAAAAAGGCAGAGGGGAAGAGGGAAGGCCTCCTATCAGATACTCTCAGCTCTCCTCGAGGGCTTCTAAGACCCCTCTATGAGTGTCAGTCGACTTGACGTTCTTCTTACTCCGGCGGCGACTTCTGTCGAATTCCTTTTTCTCTCGTCCTCTACGAGAGTGATCTTGGCGCAGGTGGCTGTTCCACGCTTAGGACGCTTCCACTTCGTCCAGTTTCCTCAGACGAGAATAATCGCGTGCGGCTTGTTCCACGTTCAGAGGAAGCTGAACTCGATAGTCGATGGAGCGAGTTGTCTCTGTCCTTGAAATATGCTTCTCTTTATCGGCGATTACCGAAGACGCGTGCAACGTCTACGGCTTTGTTTTTCCATCGCAGATGCAGGAAGTTCGCGAAGCTCGGAACGCGACCCGATGCATAAACAACCCACGAAATTCCTCAACGAAGTTCGTCTTGACTGCGTGGCGCGACCCCCACGCTCGGGCCATGCTGCCTGCCGGGGTCCTTCTGTCGGGGAAAAAAAACGACGCCTCCCCCCCCCCTCGCCGGGCGAAGAAAGTTCAACGAAAACAACGTGACATAAAGCAGCCTAGGACGGAAATACAAAAAGCAAGACGGATTGCCGGGCTTAAAATATATGGAGAGTCAGACAGACGCGAGTCGGGGAACCGGCTGCAACTTCGATCACGTGTTCAGGATTAAAGAGACGCGCGCTATTTCCACGTAAAGGTTCAGCACAGTTTCTGTACTTCGCTCGAAATCCAGCAACGTGTTTAGGCAACATTTTTCCCTCGCCGATATATTGCCACACCTATTACAACATACTAACGGCAACACAGTTGAATGAATCGGACCGATGCGACTGAATCTTCGAAATACCCGTTCTGGAAGGTTTTCCAAGGTGGTTCACCGGATTCCACGCAATTAATCTGAACCTCTGTCAGCGACGTGGACCGGTCATATAATCCGAGAGGCTCGTGTAGCGAGAGTCTGGTGTAGGGAGGCAGCAGAGAGAGAGAGAGGGGGGGGCGAGCGATAAAATTAATGGGATATCTAGGGTATCTAATCGAAGAGCATTTCAAGGCCTGGCCTTAAGGTGGCCACGTAAAGCTTAGCTTAATTGGGCAGCGAGTGGTGGCCGCGCCTTATTAGCGGGTTACAACATCCGGCTAGCTGTTCATCTGAAAAGTCCTGCATGTATCCTGCGGCGGGTCTGAAAGACCAGTCGGTCCGCAGAGAAGCAACAGAGTAGGAGAGGAACAGACGGAAGGTGAAAGAGAGAGAAACAGAGAAGCGGAGCAACTAGCCTATAATAAGCCGTACGGTTGTGTACGTTCTGTTCTGTTCCGTTCCGTTCCTTCATGCTGCGCCAGTGAAGGCAGACCCATAAATCTCTCGGGCATACTCCAGGGGACATTTGATCCTTGCGTAACCCAACGCCGTTAATTTATTGCCCCGCGTTTAAAGTCACCTCCGTCCGCGAGAGAGCAACGGCTACGCCGCCATCGGAACGCCGGTTCAGCATAAACCGACGGTTGTGGCTAGCTTTTCTTGTTATCGACCTCTTTAACACGCCCTACACTCTGCTTCATTCGCAACATCCATCCTTCGATGGAGAAAATATTCCTGTTCGCGGCATCGTTACATCGGAATCGAGGTTGCCCAGACCTTGCGATACATCGTCGTTTCAGCCGTTCGATGCGTTCCTCCTTCTCGCGATATTCCATTAGGAAAGAAAATCTCACACCCTCGCTATCATCTACATCGTGTTTCCCACGACGCGTTCGTACAATGAAAACGCCATTAATTTCTTTTCAGCCGGCAAGAATGTATAGCGGTGATTAATTCGCCGGAGATGTTGCGCCTTGATAACGCTTTCACACCGTTTTCCAAGCACTCGGCTGCGCGAATACAATTCAAGCATTTAGTATCGCAGCCTACGTTTGATATCTTCGTTCGAGTAGCAGGAAAAAGCAAAGGGAATATTCGTCCAACATTCACCGTTCTACAGAACAATTCAACATTAGACAGTCCGTGACAGTCAACTTTAGACAGTAGCTTCCATCGTTCATCTGTTTGCTAAAACTACCCTTTAAGTTCTTATATGGTTTGTTGTGATTTGCCACGTGGTCGTTCAATGAACGTGCATCGTTATCCTTAGAACCTTCACTGCAATGTGTTTTCCTTGTCGTTGCAGGTCGAAAATTCGAATAGCTTCTTTTTCCATAAGTTGTGCAGTTTACAAGCCCCCGGTTAAAGTTTCTGTTCACGTTGGCCATCGAACGTCCGTTTAATTAAGCTCGCATGTTCGACGAGAAAAAGTGCGATGTCTAATTCAGCGGGCGGACAGGGCCTAATCAAGATTCGAGTCTTCGCCGCTGCGATCGATCGACTGCGGAACAGACAGCTGCATACGTAAGTCGAGAGGATATTGCCAATATCCTTGCGCTATCTTGTTATTAGGATAACAGTTACTCGCGCCAGTTTTAACCTTATCCTTCGTTTCTGATTTGCATGACGTCGTAAGAAGGCGTTAGTACCTAAACAAATGTAGAAGCTTTACTATCTGCTTTGCTTCAATTTCGAATGCAATCCACGCTAATGACAAATTATACTTAAACCGAGACATCCTCCTTTGCTATTTGGCATTCTTCGTTAGAGAAATCCGAGTGGTCGATCTGCGTCGCATTTAATGCCTTCTGTGGCATTCGCTAGCCACGTGAACGTTCGAGGATTCTCCCGCAATTAGGCAACGAGAGTGTTATCGATAAAGAGGCAGGAACTAATCGGCACGGACCAGGTCGAGCGTGACTCGACACCATTTCATTATTCCGTGAACGCTTTGATGATCTTCTGGGTTAGACGGCGTACACCGTGTTCAAGAGGCACCTTCATTAACCGGCTGACGAATGAACATTAATAAGCCGGGCTTCCAAGTGGAGGCGCGTTCGCGCGCGACTCATCAGCCTCTTTGATGAAACCCGAGATCTATGTTTATCCCGGGCATCCTTTGATTGGCTGGCTAGGACTCCAATTTTGCGGTTTCGAACACGCCACGGCGTGCAAACTCGTCGTTGATTGCCCCGGCGTCTGCAAATTGGGCATCAAAGAATGTAGGTAATATTAGAAAGTTTAATTCTAATGTATTTTTAAAAGCTCCGACGAAGAAGACGAGTGTTTAAGATACGAGGAGGATTGCCAGCAAAAACTGTAGGCTGCGATGCGGAGTAATTGTTGGCCAACAGGCAGCGGATCGGAGCAAGCTAGGCGAAATGGTTAAAAGTTATAAGAAAACGCTAGAGATTGGTATGTTGTTAATTTGAGAGCGTAGCCCGAGGGAGAGAGAGAGAGAGAAAGAGAAGGAGGAGAGCAGGGCATGTTCCCAGAGTTTCTCTCCTTCCCTTGGCGCGCTGCTCTTGGTCCGGTCGAGCAACGCTTGGAACCCTCCAAGAGAACAGAATCTCCTCTTTCTCTCTCGTTGTGGAGGAGAGAGTCGCCATCCGTCTTCATCGGCCGACAGCGCGACGGGCGGCGTTTGCCTCGAATGCTCACCAAGGAGTTTTCTTCTTCTTCTTCTACTCCTCCTCGTACTCCACCTCCTCCTCCTCCTCTTCCTTCTGCTCCTTCTCTTCTCGCTGCTGCTCATCCCTTCGCCCCCTCTTCTTTTTTCTCTGCCTCGTACCACTCTGAAATATTCTCCTTTTGCCCTCTTGCACTCGTGTGGCAACAGCTAACCTAACCCTTTGAGATTATGCCTGGCGAGAGAGTATGCATACACATGTACGTGGCCAGCACGCACACACCGATATAAACACGGACACGCGGTCCCAGACGTTGCTTCCATACAGAGTCCAGCTGGTTTTCTGTGTACGTCCGCGCTTCTTCTCCCTTTCCCTTGCTCCCTTGGCAAGTACAATTAATATTCTTGTTCGGGATTCGTGTACCGCCACACCGAGCGCAGATCATGTCACGGATATCTGTAAGGTATCTATCATACGCGGAACTGCGCCTACGAACCGGCGGCCGAGAGCTTTTTCTTCGTTGGACGGACATTTTTGTTTCGTCCGGAGCCCGTAAAAACTTTCCCGCGTGCCGAAGCAGGTTGCAGGCCGTGGCGTTCATTAAATATCTCAGATTGCGGCCTCCAGCCCTGCCTGCCGGAGTATACGCGCCGCTAACGAAGCCTCCGTGTCTCCCATGATCCTCTTTCCCTATGCCATGGCTGTTTCCAATGGATCGGAATGTCGCTGAACAGTAGAATTCGCCAATTCCACTATTTCTTTCCTCTTTCTTCAGTTTTTCTTTAGGATCGCACTGCAACAAACGTCGATAGTACAGAAGTTGCTCTTTAAACCGAGTTCGAATTGTTCTGAAGAGGTTAGGATTGCTCCTAATTGCTGTGTACAGAGTTTCTCAGTAGCAGGATGATTAAAAAAGAACTAGTCCTACTAATCGAACAACACTGGTACTGGCTTACGGTGGTCTACTTACGTTTCAACGAGAAACCAAGTTTCTTGGAACGACGTGTAAAGTAGATGGCGCGCATAACGCCCGAGCATCGTACTACCAGTTTTGAAATCGCAGTACGTTTCAAGGGTAATTCGCTTGCACATGCATGCGCGGAGTGTGTGCGAAATAAAGAGGAGGAATAAAAAGGAAGAAAAAGTGACGCGTGTTCGATCGTAGGATGAAGGACGCGAGTTGGTCTACATCCAAGCTGCTCGTGAGAGACCTGGCGGTGAAGGAAACCGATACGTAGCCTCGATTCACGCCAGATCTCTGACGAGTATATATTCGTAGCTAGGGAAAAAGGAGGAGAAACGCGAGACTAACGAGGAATCTGCGCGGTGATTTCCATGTTTCAGAGAGGAAACGAGGCCGGCAAACGTACACCCGATACCAAACCCTCGAGCTGGAGAAGGAGTTCCACTTCAACCGATACCTGACCAGGCGGCGGCGCATCGAGATCGCGCACGCACTCTGCCTGACGGAACGGCAAATCAAAATCTGGTTCCAAAACAGACGGATGAAATGGAAGAAGGAGAACAAGACGAAGGGCGAGCCGGGCTCGGGCGACGGCGACACTGAAATCTCGCCGCAGACATCGCCGCAGGGTTGAGAGATCCCCGAGGAGTGGAACTTCCAAAGAGGTCTCATCTCTCTCAGGGTCGTTAATACCTTGTTTCCAGCACTACCTCCTCCCCCTACACATACATACACATATAAACACATCTGCCCCTGCCAGCCCCGTCAGACCCCATGCTAGCCCCCCGCCCCCGCCCCCAATGCAAGCATCTCCAAATATCAAAGCCCCCAAAACACCCACACGCCCAGCCCACCCCAAGCCAAGCCAAGCCAAGCCAACTCAACCCAAACCCACCCAACCCAACCCACCATCACCCCACTCATACAGCAATGACGCTTATTTTGTCGTGTTAATCAAGTTGCTCGTACCAAAAAAGGAGAGGACAACGTAAGAGGGATAAACGGGATAGTAGAGACGATCGTGGAAGAGAAATGGACGTTGCCGACAGTGTGGATAGAAGTGAAGACGTGAACGGAACGATGACAAAGGGATGAAAGGATAAGGAGCGAGATTGCGCGCGCGCGAGAGACAGAGAGAGAGAGGGAGAGGGTAGGAGAAGAGGAAGAGGGAAGAGAATGCGAGAGATAAGACGAGGAGGTTCGAGTGGAAGAAGGAGCAGGTGGGGACATGGAACGGAGCGAAAGGAAGGAAAAGGAAAGGAAAGGGAAGAACCGGACACACGAACGAGTCGGATGAAGATTTATAGGGACGCGCGATCTTCTAATAATCACGTGGTGGAATGCCGAAGAAAACGGAGAAGAGGCAGAGGAATTGGATCGGATCGGAGGAAAACTGGATCACATGCTAATCAGAACCGCGTTAACCTCTATTACATTTAATCGAATGTAATTGTACTAAAGCCTATAATGCTAGAGATAATTTGGCAGAGAAAGAACGACAGAGAGAGAGAGAGAGAGAGAGAGAGAGAGAATGTGCATGTGCGTGTGTGTGGAAAAAAGAGCGAGAATGAGCGAGAAAGAAGAGGAACAAATATACGTACTTTAAAACGCGAGTGTCATGAAAGTTGCGAATCGGTCCTTGTAATTGTATAGTAGAGTATGAATGAGCGCCTGTGAAAACGTCTAAAGTGATATATATATATATATATATATATATGCGTGTGTATATATATGTGTATATATATACATATAAATATATATAATATATATAAAAAAAAAAGCAAAGAGAGCGAAAGCGCGTGGTATGGAAATTTTAGCGAGCGAATGAGAATGACGAGCGAGCGAGCGATGGTTTCATGGATTAAACGTTGTATTCGCGTGGAAAAGAAATTATCCGTTAGGAAAACGTTTTATTATTTATTCTCTTACACGTCGTACACGCGTAGAGTTCGTAGTGCGATTAGGTGGTAAAATGAAAGAAAACTAGCGGAAAAAGTGGACGGTCGTCCAGTCGTGTCTCTATTTAGCGAGTAGATGAACGGTTTAGTGTTCTTTAGAAGATCGTTTAGATAGGTTTTTCTCTATAATACCGCGGTGGCTCAGCGAGGGTTATTTAGTAATCGCGAACGTGCCAAGTGTGATCTTCGAATGTGTGTTTCTCCAGTGCCGGCAGGATTCGATATGGAAATGCGGAGATGAAGAGAGCACGGAATGCGGAGGAAGTTCCGGTAGAACGGCTGCACACTTAACGTTATCTCTGGTTAGAGAACGAGGTTGCGAATGGATTGAACAGAGAGGATGCAGCGAAGGGAGAACATCGATGCGATATTCGATTACGTTGTCGTGAAGCCAGTGAAATACCAGTGTGTGCTTGTAACGCAATCCGTTAAATTCCAGTGATATTACGGTGGTGATCGATCGATTTGCCAGTATAGTCTTGGCCAATCGCGAATACGTCGAACGAAACGGGGGATCCTTTTCTGCGGAAAGTGTGCTGATCGAATGAATGAAAACAGTGCTGTTAGGAGTGCGGTGGCCTCCGCCGGAGCAGACAGAATCGAATCGACTTGACATTTCTTCATCAGTGTGGTCGTAAGGTCAGTTAAAACATTCTATGCTTACTTGCACTTTCGTGTATGTATGTTTTTGTCTCATCATTGTTCCAATCTTCTCCTCTTTAAGTATTCCGTCATTTTCTTCCAACTGTTTATTTACAATTATTATCTCGAGTTTGTTCTTTCGATCGTATACTGCTTGAAGAACATGTCAAAATGAAGAACCATCTTTGTTTATTCTCGTCGGGTGCGTAGCTAAAAGATTACGGGTAATATATCGCTGTGTATTATAATTATACATTTTTTTTTTTTCGCAAGCAAAAATACCGCGGCTACTTGAGTAAAAAGGTGTTTCCCAACAGTCCGGACCGATTGTGTCAACAGACAAATTAGCTTTCTTGTTATAAATATACCTTTTGCTACTTTTCTTATGTCCAAGATACAAACTGCATTTCGATTTAGAGGAGAGATTTATAATGTTTACTGTTCGAATATATTACAGTATACTTAAGAAAATCGCGCATTTTGTTGCAAACACCTTTCATCAACGTAGATGACGCGTCCAAGTATTTAAAAAAAAAAACGTTTTGCGTATTTACGCAACAGTATTTGCGTTCGCCTTGTAAATATTCGAAGCAACGGTGAAAAAATGTAACTCTTATCAGATAGATCCTTGATAGAACCAAAATTCGAGGGATCTTCAGGGGCGAGTGACCATTAAAAATTTAATACTGCTCCGCGAGATACGAGGCCAAGTTACCAAGTGATGTAATTCGTAACATATTTTTGGAATAGGATGCTTTCGGCATGAAACCGCTTGGCACCTTAACAGCGATTCTAGGAAGCAGAGCTGTCGATCGAAAACGCTATCCTGATCCGCTCATAGTTCAAAGCATCCATCTCTCTTTCGAGTAAAAAAGATATTCAAAAAGAGTAGAAATGAAAATTCAACAGTATCTTCGTAGTTTCTTCGAAAGGCCGTACTGTTTCAGTTTATTATATGTTCAATCAAAATTTTTATTCGTGCATATCTGAAGAAATTATTGCCCTGAAACAAAGATACAAAATCAAAATGGCTTCTTCATTTATTTGCAAGCAAGTAAAAAGATTTTCAAATGAAATTTAGCAGATTTTATCCTTTTAGTATTGTTATTAATGCACGGTCACTAGTCACATGTTTGAACGCATGTCCACTGTGGCCCTGGTTTTCTTTCCTTGCATGTTTGTTGAAATGTAAAACGAAGTCTATTCAAATGTTCGCGCCCATAGAAACTGCGTTAAGTGTGCCAAGCAGTGGCCAAACGCACCATCTGTCCGGGCCGGTCGATAAAAATGCTTGCGATCGATGACGGATCGATAACGCCGGATCGTGACCTGGCCGATGACATCATCGTGTCTATCTATCGGGCCGAGGACACGTCGGAGAACTCTGCCGCGGCGAATTCTTGTGCTGTGTTGTAAAACTTAGATCGACATAATTTAGTTTATACCTTGTATACACGCAATTTAATGATATACGTAATAAACGATAATTAACGAATACGTAATAATGTATAAACGATGACGACGATGAAAAGGCGGTATTTAAATGAAATGGACAAAAACAGAAAACGATAAAAAAAGAGAGGGGGAAGGTAAAGAAGAATATAAATGTACATAGGAGGAAATAATCTGGGGATTTCGCGAAATCTCGTTTACATGTAGATCGCACGGGTTCGAAGAATGTTCCCGTGGGACGCGAAACGATGTCCCGCGAACTTTCTTCCGGCCCGTCCTCGCATTAATGGGCAAAAATAAAAAGGAGAAACGATGATCATGAAAAAGAAAAAAATGGAAAAAAATCGGAGATATATGAAACTGATATACGTAATACATGGTCCAGCTCGCGCACGCGCATCGATTGGGCACCGGCCGGCCTTTCTTTCTCGAGAGATTTATTTATATATAACTTTTTGTCCTTGAGGAGCAACGAACTGTGAAAAACGGAAGATCGTCGACGATCGCTCGCTGTCTTTTGCGGACAGTTGTTCTTTTTTCGGGGGGAAGCGTCGAAACCCGTATGTTTACGGTCAGAGGTCGTGATTCTAAATTGCTCGGGCAAATTGGCGTCAATTAAGCTCGATAGCCCGTTGAGGGCCTCCGCGTCGTTGTCGGTATATGGGTTTTCGTGAAAGTTTTAACGAAAGAGGAACACCGGCGATAAATAACAAATCTTTGATTCTTGTTCCGATCTACTTACCTCGGATTACTGGCATATCGTTTTTACCTTTATGTCATTTCATTGTTCGATTATGTCCAGGTCAGGTAGTCGTATAATTTTGCGGGTTAGGATAGGATTATCTTTGTTTTAACGTTTACATCGAAAGTTATTTATAAAAAGATACTTATATATACTTTTTGTATTATGTTTGTTATTGCGTTTAACGCAAACTGTCACGCTTCGTTTGTTTAATCATTAAATATTTCCAAAACATGTATTTATAGCATATGCACATCCAACTGTCAACCATGAATATTTTTGTTTCGCCGTCTTCTCACCAGTAGCTCTGTCTGTCGATCGACATCGATATCGATTAGTTGTTCTTTGTCATTCGATTCAGTTTTCGACTCGCACGTCACGTTGGTTAGCAAATTTTTTCCCTTTCTTGTCGAAAAATAAAGTGTCTCCTTCTGTGTTGTTGATCACAATGTTTGCGATAAATCGATTAATCTTATACGATTGGGATATTGTTTTTGCGCGTTTCGCGGTAGATAAGTGAGACATGTGTTAATTCTGACTGCATTAATCAGTGATACCATCTATGTAGGCCAGGTAATGGCCGACATTGAAGCGTAGGGTGCGGCTTTCGAGACAAAGGAGGTATTTATTACTCTTGCATCATAGTATCAACTGTTACGACACGGTGGTTAACAGTGCAGGCGAAATTTCACGCATAAATGCCTGCTTGACAAACCGTTTTCGCAGGGGCTTCTCGCCGGGCACTACATAGGTTAGCTACATTAATTCTCGTTGAATGTTTAGCTGATTGGCAAAAACACGTACACATTGTTGTGTCTCAATTCATGGCAGAGCATATGTTCGTAGCAGTAGGTCAAATCAATCGATCAGAAATTTTCTTATTACCGTTCTTGCTTATTCAAGGTCCTGCTGGGTGTGTAGGAACAAGAAAAATTTGTTTGGTCTTTATTGGTAAATTTATCACCGGTATTTCTCTTGCCAACGATCATTCGTGACACGTGGAAAAACAGAATTGTGCAATAATTACGCGTCACCGTTTAACGCACGCGTTACTCAGAGTTCTATATTTATTTAATCACCCGTCGTTTAGATAAAATGCAATTTTGGACGAAAGGGATAAACACAAAGATTTTTCTAAAAAAAAAAGAAAAAAAGAAAATCAGTGGACGTTACGAAGTTTGTTACATGCCGCGAGCGATCGCCGTGAACGCCAGTTTAGCTTAAAGTGAAAATTTTGTATCCATCGGATAGCGAACACACACTACTACTTACATAGAGTAAATATATATGTATAAATGCGGCAAAAAAAGAGAGCTAAGGCGGAAAAGTGAATTCCTAGCGTTAACTGGAATGTGTAAAATGCAAATTATATATTTTATCTTTACTCTTATATAGTCGCGTAAAAATTAAACAGATATACGTAATTTAAACAAGAGTGAAAAAGAAAGAAAGAGAAGAAAGATGCGAGAGTACCGTGATTGTGTGTAGAGGTAAAGCGAAGAGGCAAGAGGATTAAGTGGAAGGGAGTGAAGTTAGGAAGAAGAGAAAAATAACGATAGCAACATGTGCGTACGTACGAAGTGAGTCACTAAGCTAGCGCTTAATCGATAAGGTTAACGTCTAAAGCCTAAGTCTTAAGATGATAATTAAATAGAATTAAGGAAACGGGCATATCGGTTGCAGCGGGCGGGGGCGATGGTCATGGAAAAAACGAAAGAAACATCTGGTCGAAAAAGTACTTTCGGTCGCCGTTCTATGTACCATGGGCAATGCGCAATTAAGTAACTAGCGTGGGGTTTGCGATCGTGTATATAGTCAGTGTCTATTTGGGGAGCTCGCAGACACCACCTATCGGATAAAGGATTTAAAACGCTTGACAAGAAATAAGCAGCTTTTGGTATCCTCCATATTAATGTAGTAGTACCGCGTGATATTTATTGTTACCATATTGCGTGTAGCAAAATGGATTTTCTTTTGTTTCCAATAATCGCCCAATAAATATTTTTTACTACATATATCGTGCGTGATTCAATAAAAATCTATAGGTACGCTGTAAACAATCGTTGTTATTGTTTTAATATGATATTAACTTGTGAAATTCGATTTTCAATGTATATACTTACGATAGTACGAGGGATACTGTTGGATATATTTATTATATATTTTGAAGCTCATTCTTCCACTGGCTTACAATGTTCTTAAGCAGTTCGGTACGAAAAACTATATTATAATTGGCAAATAATTATAAACCACGTCCTCGCACGCCCATGCGCCGAAGAGTTCCTGACTACCTGTCAGTCTCCAGACAGGTGTCGTTAGTTTCGTATACCTTTCTAGGTACTGTATATCTATCAAAATATGTAAAGAGAAAAAGGAAGGGTAGTCCATCGCCTCTCTACTTCAGTCAAAGCGAAATCCATTACTCCGAGTGCTGTAACTTAAAAACGTTCATCATGCTGTACAATTCAATTAACCGTCTTTTATACGATACAAACGAAAACATAAAAAAAAAAAATGGACTGACAGCCAAAACGAAAACACAATTAAAAATGGATTCACTACTTCATATCGGTAAAATAGAGGAAAATTTGCTACGCTCGATAAGGACATACGCGCCGTGATATCCTTAGACTTCTGTTTAATTACGTCGCTTTAATCGGTGTTTTTCTTTTATTTTTTATTTTTTTTATTTTTATTTTTGAAAATGATCGTTGTATAGAAGTTGAGTACTTACGCTTTCGCCCAGCGTCGTATCGTCTGAATAAAGATGTCTGAATTAGATGTCGCGTTTAAAAATCTGGCTCGACGACTCGCTCACTATACATTCAACGCATTTGTAAATATACAGGTAATTGTAAAGTAACGGGTATTGCTTTTTCCGGCTGCAATTTGAAAAGTCGTCGTCATTGTTTCAGAAAAATGTTTTTCCAATTCAACGAAAAGTTTCCTAGAACGCGCGGTCTCATTCATAATAATTCCGCTGTGTGAAGACTGATAGACCCGGTAACACGCTACGAAAACGTTGTTTTACACGATAACAGTTTAAAACGTATCCGATTAAAATAGTATTGCGAGGTTCGTGTGCTACGAAAAGAATTTCGCGCATCTCGAGTTCGTCATTTAGAGAATTGATTCAAGGTTTTTTACTTCTAAAAAAAAATTCTATCGGGGAAGAAAAATAAGAACAATAGTACTTATCGAGGGTGGTGCGATTTTTGTTGAAACGCGGCGATGTAAGTCCTGTGTCACGGGCCACGCTGTTACAAGAGAAGCATTGTAAATAATTCCACGCGAACGAAATGGACGCATCGACGAGGTTTTTTTTATCGGCGGGGCAATGTGAAAGGCGACGTCTGACGTCGTGGCATTGAATCGCGAGCCGCGACCACTGTATACGATACCGCGTAGGTAAAGTAGGTACCTGTTTAATAGACTAAAAGGATTACAAAGTAATGGTAGCAGAGAACTAATTAATTACTATTTATTGATACGGTACTGTAACGATATACGAGCAACGCCATGGCATACGGACGATTCGACCACCTCCGATGGTCTGATTGCCTGTAACCGTGACGAGGAAAATAGAGTAAAAGGATGACAATATTATTAAGAGCTGCCACGTTGTCGTCCCCAGATGTATGTACTTGTGATCGCTCCAGTGTGTAGAGCTCTTATGCTTTGTTTTCAATAAAATCTCGAAAAACGATGAACATCGCATTTTCTAGATATCTATTCCACATTTGTAGACTTCTCTCTATCATTATCTGTATTTATAGATATCGATACTTACGGATACCTATATTCACAGATTCATCCGTGCAAGTAGCTCGTACCAATGCGATTTTATGAATACAGCTTAAGATATCGTAGTACTGGAATTATGTACGTCATCTTCTTTTTCGCTACATCGACTGCACACTCGAGCCATCAGTGTTACGTGGACACATTGCTCCGACCGAACCGGTGGAACATTCATGTACATGTTATATTGTACAAGAACATATTACACACGTACACACACAACAACCGCGCACGGACGCACGTACACACATACGCAGCAGTACACGCCCAACACACAAAAAAGACCGGGTACAACGCATTCGTTTGAAGCGGGTACGCGCGATGCGGAAGAAAAAAAGAGAAACACATTTAGATAGGGGTGCGCCTACAGGCCGAAAAATATGTAGGCAACGCCACTTTACCGAAGTATAAGTGGAAAAGATGATATAAATAAAATAAATCTATATATATATATATATATATAAATTATATATATTTAAATATAAATATGAAATATAAATATAAATATAAATATAATAGTATTACGAATTACGATAAACGTATATAATTATTTTGTAGTGTCCTGCATTATGTAAACTAAATGTACACATGAGAGAAAAAAAAAAATGTATGTCAGCGAACGATGTTGATTATAATGATAACGATGATGATAACGACGATGACGACGATGACGACGATGACGGCGATAATGATGGCGATGATGGTGACGACGATTACGATAATAACGATACGATTGCAATGACGAACGATATGCACGCGAATGAACTATGTATTATGAGTAATGACAGCGACGATGACGATGGGAAACGATAATAGTATTATACGCTATCATGTCGACAAGTCTAAACCGTATTGTATTATATTATATAAGAGTCTGTCCATATTAATAATAATTATATTAATTATAATAGCTGTGTTTGAAATCGAGAAATAAATTGTGGTTGAATATGAAAATCAAAGAGAGTGTGAAGCTCGGTTTTCGGGCAAACACGGATCATCCGGGATGTGTATGGTTTTCTCTCCTTCAACTTTCGTTTCTACGTCCGACCGAACTTTATCGATCGAATATACGTGGTTGAAAGCAGTCACGTGGACCGTTGCTTGGGATCGTTCGACCCGGCTTCGCGAGATTCATCGTACCTTCGTGTGTGCATCGTCCTTTCTCTCTTTTCCATTAATTAACCGATTGATAGAACTTCATCGATTGTTTTATTTTAATGTCAGCAGCGAGTATATAATTACGCTACTGGTTTTAAAGTTCGAGACCGTGTTCATGATCATTGTATCTTGGAATATGGCAGACAAATAGCTATAATTACCATCTGTCATTTTACAACGCCTTAATAATCATCATGAGACGTCATTAAATTCATCAGCCATATATCTCGTAACTTGAACGATACACCAAATCACGATAAGATATAGAGACGAGTTCGACGATCGTATTAACTAATGTCCCTCGTTGTAATTAAATTGAAATTAGAACGATCGGATAATCATCGCCGGAGGGTGGCCTCGAATTCCGATGATTGATAACCATACGTAGCTCTAATTCGTGGCATGTGACGTATTTGGCAAGGTGGTGCCGGAACGATGTTCGAATTCGGGTCGATCGGCTGCACGTCTTTCACGGTCGAACGAAAATATCGGCGGTTCGCCGCTACGCCACTGGGACCCTTCGAAAAGGTTGCCCGGTAACCCGAAGGTTGCATTTATACGAATTGTGGCGGAAGGAACCATTGTATAATCCAAGATGGCCTCCACCTCGGAGAGGATTATTATTGGCTAATACGAGGCAAGAGGCTCCGCCTTGGCTCACGGCTCGTGACGGCATGATTTATTGGGATTTCTGTCTGTTCGCCCCTGCGCTGCAACGAACATACCGTGTGCCTAGCTTCTAGGAGGCCGGTACGCCTGGAACACCGCGATATTGGATTTCGACATTTCGCCCAACTGCAGCAGTAACAGCCCGCGGATTTCTTCTATACGTCGTATAGATGTCTCTATTCTCGCTTTGTCCACGTGGAATTCCATGTGTCTTTGCCTGACCTAATTTCCCCTTCCTATTTCAGCGCTGCTTTACTCCATCGCTCTTTCGTTCGATCCGCTAATGAAATTTTCGACGAAGATTACCTCGCCCAGCTTCTGCAGTTCCAGCTTTGTTGATATTTGATATAGCATGGTGAAATAATTTGATCCAGCTGCTAGGCGCCGAACTATGTATATACGTAAGCGGAAATTCGAAGGCTCGATGCAGTCGTTCTTGAGTTACGAGTGCAATCGAGAAGTGGGTGAAGATCAAACAAGCGTGTCGACTCGAACGTCTGTCAGGTCAATTGACGGTTTGCCTCCCTTCGTTATTTATGGTCAAGGACGTTCTGCCAGTAGAGTCGCTCGTATCAACTCGCCGCTAGGTCATTAGACTATCCAGATCTGCTTGACGAACTGACATCCACCGAACGTAAGAAATCTGTTTCAAAGAACAGTACCTAACGGTAAGTATTCATTCGTCTAATTAACTCTGCGTGACAAACAAACGAGAAGTAAAATAAAGAACTAAACAGGATCTTAAAACATGCACTCGGTACGTTTAAAATATCAACAATGAATTGTCAAAGTAAATTGAACTGAATAATTCCCACTTTCGACCATTCACAACGCTGTCTCGCCAACGCCTGAACATTATCAAGCACGTGAAACAGAATCGTCATCGAGTGAGTATTAAAGAGCGTCCGTAACGTAAGAGGAGGAAATGCACGTGCTGACCTTTGCCAATTCCGTTGTTGCAGGTGCATCCAGGTTGCAACGTAGAAGGGTGGGGGGCGAAGAAGAAGGAAGATGGAAAGGACGGAAAAGAAAGAGACAGACGGATAGACGGACGAGGAGGGGGGAGAAGTGTGAGGCGGTCGAGTGAAGAGCCGGCAAGATAGAGGGGCTCGGCGGGAGGATGGCGGTCAGAATTTATGGCCGCTTTATCACTTTACCGGCCTTGCCGCGTCTCCTTTAGCCGCGAGGAGGGCAGGATCTCACGATGAACTTTGGCACTCGACTCCGCCGCACTCGACGAACGGTGAGCCCCTCTAACTTTCTTGTTTACTCGCGTTTCGCCGAAGAGAGATTACGCGTACACCTGTTTCCTCTTTCACCCTTTCCCAGTATCCTACAACCGAATCAGACACCGCTTGGGAATGGAAATTGCCTGCTGATGATTACACTGATTTTTAAACCGGGTCATCGAGGGTGCACGAACTGTGACCAGTGGTTTCATAAATTTGGTAAATTAATGAATATCTTAATTACTGCGTATTCATATTTGCCCGATATTTATTATTACTCGTGCTACTAGGTTTGTACTTAGGTTTATTGATTTTTATCAGCAGAGTTTACTCTTTAATCTATTATTTCAGATTTATCTTTTATTTATCTTACCCTCATTGGAGAATATTTCGATCGTCGACGTGTAAAACATTCAGACAGACCCACGAGGATTACAGTTACCGCTATCGAGGAGAAATCTGCAAGAAGCGGGTCCGACGCACAGATCGGGGCGTTCCACGTGTCACCTCTGGCGCAGGAAGAAAACCGCGCGCGGCAGGCGTCGCGAAATTTACGCGAGGCCGTTCAGGCGTCGTGACGCGCGTACGACTGCATAACGCATAAAGTAACCCCCATTAACAGACCATAAATTCAATCCCTGCGGCACCGTTGTTATGTATGAGCGTCGTTAGTGTTAATAGAGTGTTAATTGCTCCTATACCGCTCTCGATTCTGTTCAGGACGTAGGTGACGGAGCCGCTGATGGTGGTAGAAGGCGAGACGGACGAGCGGTGAGAAAGAGAGACGAGGAGAGAGTATGCCATGGAGAGAGACCGTAGAGGATTCTCGGTTGCGTGTTGTCCAGCTACTACTAGCGCCGTGCTTCTGCTGTTTTGCATAGGGAATGCATCAATTTTCGGCGCTTCTCGTTCACAGATCCCTCTCTTCCTTTTACTCTCTTTCTCTCTTTACCACCCTTCTTGCCTCTATCTTCGTACTCTCTGCCCCTAGCCGAGCGCGCAGCCTAACTTCCGGCACGCACAACTTCCACCGTTACCCCCACCAGCATAGTGTTTCCCGTAACTGTAATTCGCATAGAAGATAATTGATATCCCTGTTGGTCGCTTCCCTCCATCAGCGTACGTGATCGCCACTTTCTTGACGTTTGTAGTAACGATGATCGTTTGCGATTTTCTTGTTACCCTCCGATGGGACTTTGTCGCGGATTTACGATTGCTTATATCGATTCCGGTAATTCCGATCTTCGTCAAGGATGTAGCGCTCGACTGAGTATAAATGAAGTTTTCAGTACACGTGTCTATATAGCGGATAAGTGGAATGTAAAGTTGTTCGTTAGATTTCATTATTCTTTGGGTTCACATAGTAGATATCTTTAGTTAAGACGTTTTTCCTTATCTTCCCTCATTGATCTAATTATATAACTGCGATTATAGAAGCCTTTTTATAGTTCCTTCTTTAATATTGTACTTTAGAATTGACAGTTCAGCTAATGGCTCTTAAAGAAGAAGAATTTCTATATTTACAAATTAGTGCAAATTTAGTAGTCTAATTATTTGAATAGAAAATACATCCCTCCTGAATAAGCCCATTGACAATTAATTTTCTTACCTTAATTGTCTGACCAAACTATACCAATAGTTAAGCTATACCTACTAATTATGTTCATCTTTAGGTTTGTAAAATGGATCCTTGGTATTCCTATTAGAATAAATGTTCCCAATTGAAATAATATTTTTAAGCAAGTTTAGAGGGAAACAGGACTGTCGTTAAAGTTGTACTTGGCGGAATGAGATAAACGTGTGTGAAATATTCAAAGTCGAAGGCTGAGTGCGAGGAAAACGGTGGCACTTGCCTCGGATCATTCGGCACCGGTGTGGAGGAGCTAGAATACATAACGTAGAACGGGACATAAATCAATAATATCGCCGCTCCCTCTCCTTCCTTTCCTACCCCGGGACACGGCGGTGCTCCCCCGAGCAGCGTCTCTCCTCTGCAAACCGCCGACCGACGCCGGCGTCTCTCTCGCAATCAATGTTCGCGTCTAAAGCGTCACAAACAATATATGACCTCCGGCGTTCGACGATTAATACGTCCTGTCGCATGCGTGCAAAAGTATTTCCACGACTTAATTAACGAATCAATCGACGCGCGCGTCTACCAGACTGGTGCACGCCGCGAGAATTATATTTCGAACGAGCACAAAGCTTCCGCTTCTTCTATGTTTATTCCATCAGCTTTCATTTTCTACACGATCCTCTCTTTCTAATGCAATATCCCTTGTTCATTAGTAAAAGGTGATCTTTTAGTCCTTCACCTTGTTTTCAAGTAATTCTACATTTAATAGAACTTGATAAAAACGATATGATATTTGGTAAAGCTACTTTGGTAAAGCTGTCCTTTATTGATTAGTAAAAGCTGATCTTAATTGGATCTTTTAGTCCTTCACCTTGTTTTCAAGTAATTCTACATTTAATAAGACTTAATAAAAACGTTATGATATTTAGTAAAGCTACTTTGGTAAACCTGTCCTTTGTTGATTAGCAAAAGGTGATCTTAATTGGATCTTTTTTGTTTTCAAGGAATTCTACATTTAGTAAGACTTGATAAAAACGCTATGATATTTAGTAAAGCTGTCCTTTGTTGATTAGTAAAAGCTGATCTTAATTGGATCTTTTAGTCCTTCACCTTGTTTTCAAGTAATTCTACATTTAATAAGACTTAATAAAAACGTTATGATATTTAGTAAAGCTACTTTAGTAAACCTGTCCTTTGTTGATTAGCAAAAGGTGATCTTAATTGGATCTTTTTTGTTTTCAAGTAATTCTACATTTAGTAAGACTTGATAAAAACGCTATGATATTTAGTAAAGCTGTCCTTTGTTGATTAGTAAAAGCTGATCTTAATTGGATCCTTTAGTCCTTCATCTTGTTTTCAAGTAATTGTACATTTAGTAAGACTTGATACAAAAGCTATGATATTTAGTAAAGCTACTTAAACTTTGACGTGATGGTTCTAAACGTTCAAAGGTATTTGAATTCTTCAAGAAATGAATTGCTATGTATAGAAGTACTAGACCATCAGATGCTAACTACTTTGTAGAATGAACCCTGTTCGCCCAACTTTTCTCGCGATAGCGATCAATCTACTGTTTCCTTGGCGTTGTCAGCCAAGACTGAGACTGCGGGAAAGCAACTTTCACCGTGTTACAGGGCCGTCTATTAGCGCGTTAAAGCGAAGTTAGTCAGGGTCGTCGGGGGTAGCAGGTTCCCAGCTGGTTCCGCGGAGTTTCGTGCTGTACGTGTCGTCGATACGGAAAGGCTAAATGCAAAACCTTGTAAGGGGAGATGGTCTCGAGTTGCGACAGGCCAACAAAACATTCTCGCAATTAGCCTGTATATCCCGATGACGCTGGTGTGCAGTATCCTCATGGGGGTAGAGAGTGTCCACGGATGGTCAGGTTAGAAATTTCGTTTCGTCCAGCTTTCATCCCCTTTCTCTGCTTCGCGTCAACATTTGATACGTACCACGAGGCCACCCTCGAATAAAAAGAGCAGGACGTTAAATAATAAAAAGTTGCCGGATTTATGCTCTGGAGAATTGGCCGTGTAGATTGAGAGACGCGTGCTAGTTGCAGGCAAAGAGAGAGGGACTGGAAATTCGTCGGACGAAATTGAAAAGTGGCCGGGAGATATGGCCCCGGACGAATATCGGTAGGCAGATGGATGAGGAGCGGCCTCGAACAGGGGATTGAAACGGGCAAACGGACGTGAAAAAATACCCGGCGAAGCCCGATCGACTGAAAAGTGCTTGTACCGGCTACGCTTTCTCTTTTTCTCCTCCTGCGCCCTTCTTTTTTTCTCATTCGGTATTCTTCCATTTTCGCACCGTTTGTTTTCGTTTTTCAAGGAAAAATTATGTGGATAAATCGTGCTACCTGTGTGGCTGGAAACGTTCGCGCGACTTTGCTTTCTCTTCTAAAGGTGGAACGGGGGTAGATCTGCCGGAGGATGACGCCACTTCAGACGATACGTTGGAAATTCCAAATTAGAAATTGCTCTTTAGTTTTTAGATTGCATAACAGATCTTCAAACGTATAACGAATGTTTCAACTGTTGCAGGCGATGCAGTGTAAATAGTCTAAAATTATAGTGAAAATTATTGTTGATGTCAATGGATCAACATTATGATATAGAAGAACGATCAAGTACGAGATACAGATGCAAGATATGTGTATCTTTAAAAGCACGAAGTTGATGAATCTGGAATGGAAATTCACGAAGGGTGTGGTTCCTGTGGAGGAATATAACTTGGCTTTCATCAAATACCGATCATTACATTTAAGACACGTGTACAGGATTTGACAAATGGATTCATTTCGACGTAATCTCCAACCTTTGTTGCATTTTTCATGAAATTTTATTATACATATCACCCCATACATAACATTGTCACCTCGTCATCATGCTTAGGTTACCGATTAAGACGTTCAGTCTCTTGTAAGATGAAAATTATTTATTAAACTACTCTGTAGGCAGACCGTTGCCAAGACAATTTATAATTTTGCGAAATTCTTTCAAAGAATTGCTATATACCACGCTACTTAAACCGTTATGTACCACATCATGGATTGGTGACTAAACTGAAAAAGCAAGGATAGCCCGCAGCAAGTGGGAAGTTGGCCAAAACGAGGGAAGCCGGTGAAGTTTGTAACGAAGCGGTCGCGAGACCATTTCAAAACTGGCGCCGTTTTCGAGGTGGCTGGCAGCCATTAGGTTGCCCCGTGACATTCGAGGGAGAGGATGATGGTTCCATCGAGTAGGTAGTGCCTAGACGGGGCTCCACCCAGCACTTAGTTCACGTCGTGACTGTGGCCCGGGGCACGGCCGTTTCCAGGGTACAGTCACGCCCCTGCCGTGCCGGCACTGTACTCCGATTCGCTGGCCCATATCTCATCTGGTCCATCGCATTAGCCTAATCTGCCAACTACGAGAGAATAGAGGGACGAACAAGCAAGAGAGCGAGAAAGCCGGAGAAAGCAAGAGCAAGAGGAAGAGATGGAAAGGGAGTAGAAAAAAAGGAACGGAAAAACAACAAAAACGCGGCCATCGATGCATGCCCCCGCCGCCACGAGAGATCGCGTGGTGAGGTGCTGCCACCTTCGCGGCCGAACCGTCAACGCGACCGATCGATTTTTTTACAATGCTTCACCGGAACGTTTCCCGTGCCTTCGGTTTCATCCCTTATCTCGCGAGGATGTTCCTCGATTCGCGACATCGAACCCCCCTTTTTGGCGATTCCATGACACCAGACTGGACGATTTTCCGCCGATCGAAACGGCACCTTCCACCGACACGCTTGAAGTAGCGCGCAGGGCGGACATGTTGCATCGGCTGAGGTAACACTTGCTTTAAATTTCCTAACAATCAACAATTTCCTAGCTTTTGCATAACCTAGTTATCGTATCTCGATTAATGTCATTTTCGTGGAACACGCGTTTCTACTTGATCTTTAAATATTTCGCACGAGTCTATTCGCCATAGAGGTTAGTATCATATGCAAGTGAGAGTAACGTCTTCATAACCATTTTATTCGTGATTCGGTACATAAGTTGCATATGTGGGACAAATAATACGTGCAATTATGAGCTGAGAAATATCGTTTCTTGTATTTTATTCTTGTAAAGATATTTCCAATGCTTTTGTTTTAGCTTCTATTTTGCCAGTTAAATTGACGACACAATGAACAATACTTGCTATCATACTATTCACATTTACGGGAAGTTAGAGATACGAGAAGAATTCAGAATTTCATATGTAGAACCGAAGAATTGCATAATCACAATAAACCTGATCAAGTCCAGAGCAATTTTAGGAAAATAAAAAATTCCTCGATCGCGGACGATGCTTTCAAATTCCGTGGCTTCCCACGATACACGATCTTTCAATAATCGCGACAATAATCGCCAAACATGAACTCTCCGTACTCGTAAAAGCGTCATCCATATTCTTCTTGAAACGATCTTCTTCTCTGAAACGCGTTACAAGAGATTTTATGTTGTTGGCGACACGGCCAGTTCGTTGTCTGGTCGACGGTTTAAAAAATAATTTGATCGTGTTGCAGCAATCGCTGGAGCAAAAGTTTTTGCGAATTATCTTAGAAACACGGCCTCGGTGCGATCAAGCAGTCAGTTTGCGTCTCACGACGGACGAGGAAGCAGCCTGTCGTCACGCGGTTCGACTTTCTGTTCTGTTCGAGTCATTGTCGGCGAGATCGGTGAGTACTTTCTGCATGCCATGCAATTTTCCTGTCTTTGTTCTCTTTAAGTTCTTCGAATCGGCCCGATTCCGACCTCGAAGCCGATTTCTGGACGAAGCGACGGCAAAGTCAGTTCCATCGGCTTACTGTATCTTATCGGATTAGTACGCTGACTTAGATTTACCATAAGTTTCAAATTAAACAACAACTTTGGTATTTTGCGTGAGTTAAAGTAGAGAAGAGAGACTTGGTGCAAAGAAACGCGAGGAACCAGGGTCTGACACAAATGTTCATTTCATGATACAGTCTCTCTCATATTTTATTCTATGGAAAACATGTTTTTGAACAGAGAAGTTTCTATACCTTCATTTTGTAATATTATTCTATAGAAGACAACTGTGTCTATTTTGAAATCTTTATAATTTTTGTTTTATTGTTCAATTTGCACTTTGCAGTTGTCTCTCTCATATTTTATTCTATGGAGAATAGGTTTTTGTACAGAGAAGTTTCTATATCTTCATTTTGTAATATTATTCTATAGAAGACAACTGTGTCTATTTTGAAATCTTTATAATTTTGTTTTATTATTCAATTTGCACTTTGCAATTGCCTCTCTCATATTTTATTCTATGGCAAATATATTTTTGAACAGAGAAGTTTCTATACCTTCATTTTGTAATATTATTCTATAGAAGACAACTGTGTCTATTTTGAAATCTTTATAATTTTGTTTTATTATTCAATTTGCACTTTGCAGTTGTCTCTCTCATATTTTATTCTATGGCAAATATATTTTTGAACAGAGAAGTTTCTATATCTTCATTTTATAATATTATTCTATAGAAGACAACTGTGTCTATTTTGAAATCTTTATAATTTTTGTTTTATTGTTCAATTTGCACTTTGCAGTTGTCTCTCTCATATTTTATTCTATGGAAAATAGGTTTTTGAACAGAGAAGTTTCTATGTCTTCATTTTATAATATTATTCTATAGAAGACAACTGTGTCTATTTTGAAATCTTTATAATTTTTGTTTTATTGTTTAATTTGCACTTTGCAGTTGTCTCTCTCATATTTTATTCTATGGCAAATATGTTTTTGAACAGAGAAGTTTCTATATTTTCATTTTATAAAATTATTGTATAGAAGACAACTGTGTCTGTCATGAAATCTTTATAATTTTTGTTTTATTGTTCAATTTGTACTTTGCAGTTGCCTCTCTCATATTTTATTTTGTGGAAAACATGTTTTGGTACAGAAAAGTTTCTATGTCTTCATTTTCTAATATTATTCTATAGAAGACAACTGTGTCTATTTTGAAATCTTTATAATTTTGTTTTATTATTCAATTTGCACTTTGCAATTGCCTCTCTCATATTTTATTCTATGGAAAATATATTTTTGAACAGAGAAGTTTCTATATCTTCATTTTATAATATTATTCTATAGAAGACAACTGTGTCTATTTTGAAATCTTTATAATTTTTGTTTTATTGTTCAATTTGCACTTTGCAGTTGTCTCTCTCATATTTTATTCTATGGCAAATATATTTTTGAACAGAGAAGTTCCTATATCTTCACTGTCATGAAATCTTTATAATTTTTGTTTTATTGTTCAATTTGTACTTTGCAATTTGTGCAGCTGGACATTTGGTAAATTTGTCTAACTTAATTAGGGGTACCATTGGGGGGTACCAATGAAGGGTACCATTTAAAGACAAACTTCTTATCTTCCTGTATTCTGCATACGAATCTGATGGTCGCTTAAGGCAGATACTTAAATCAGCATACGTCCAATTCGGTTGTCTTCGTTTGCAACATGTTTACAGGCAAAAGTTGTCAAGTTTTCAATAGCTCGTCATAAATTCTCATTTTGTCGTGGAGCAGATTCGAAACTGCCGTTCACAAAGACGTTACGTAGCTGTGGCCAGGTCGGCAAGAAAAAAGCCAGATGTTGGGAACGTGGTGGGTCGAATATTGCGAGGAATTTTCGGTGCCCATAAATTGCTCCAATTTCGAAAGAAAGCACATCGCGACACGTGTGTACTGGAACAATGCTGGTTTTCTTTGGCCCGGAAACAGACCTGCGAACGTTCTGCCATTTCGCTAGCGTCGTCGTACGATGGTTCTCGAGAGGTTCGTGAAATCCGTTTCGCGTAACGGTGAAACGAAAGAAAGACGGGAAAACGTGAGAACAAATGACCGAATCGGATTGTTAAGTACTTATCTACCTATTCGAGTCTTTGTCAAGTCGAGTACCGAGTCTTCTCTCTGCATTCTCCAAGTAAACACGCATCGAAATATGCAGAGGTAAGCTGTTTCCTTAAAACATTAACATTTTAACCGGGGAACGAGTTAATCTGCTAATTTCTTACATACGATAATTCCTTTCTTTATTTTGGAAACAAATTATTACGTGTCGTGTTCAATTTTTGGAAATGTAATTTTGCAAAAGTTAATTTGCCTTCGTCGACGTTCGATTTTCAATGGGAAATTTTGATCAAGAGTTTGATAGAGTTGACAGGACGAGAATTTTGCTATTTGTAGATACGTTGGGTTGTCCGAAATGTTTCTTTCGTTCTATAAACAAATAATGGACCTACGATGGTTTTTAGTTCGTCGAATTCAGTGAAATAATTGATAATAAGAAATAATTAATAATAAGAAAATTGATGATTTTGTAAAATAATATTCCGCGTTATTGTAAATATTACATTTACCAAATATACCGGAATATTTCGATTATTAGGTCGTCCGGAAAGTTTCTTTCGCTTTGTAGAGAAATAACAGACGCACGATGTTTTTTCTTTTGTATTAGCTTGGTTCATTAGATTCAGCTGGAACCAAACGTACGATTATCGTTTATTATTCGCGTTATAGTAGCACGCAGGAATAATTTAGTTTCAATTCTCAATGAGAATTGATTGCAAACCACATGCAAATAAAAAACAAGAATATTAGTCTATTGAATTATGCACGAACGTAATTATTGAAAATTGTGGATCTTTCAGGCCGAAATAATGTTACAGGAACACTAAACTTATACTGAGGATTGATATTAAAATAATGAAATATTTATTTCATGGACGATTCCTTAAATATTCATCGATACACATTTGCACGCGTCTCAGCGCTTTCTTCTATACTTCCCACTGTTAACTGACTCTTAAACCACTCTTAACCGACCGAAGGGTTTACATTCCTTTGTTTTCGAGACGCTTCGCACACACATACCTCCACGCACACTGATATTCACATACAAGTATCTCTGTTACGCCTTTAACCTAGTCCAGCACAGAAAATTATACATATCTCAATTAATTACTGAAAATTCTCAACGCGAGAATTGATTGCAATTTTAACAAATAAATAAAAAAAAAAATATATCTCAACAGTAATAATAGAAATAGAAATGGATCGTAGCTAATTCAATAAAATAATACAACAGAGAAACTGTTCATCTGTTATCAGTTTATCAAACCTCTAAGAAACTTTTCGGACAATTCGATGTGCATGAACAAGTCAGTAACCAGTTTCAAATGTACAAAATCAAAGATGAACTTTTACTATTCCAGTTACACGCAGCAGCATAATTATATCGTAACGCGTGCCAACAACGAACATTCCTAAACGAGCGAAGCTGTTGCGACGCTTTAACGAACACACGTGCGACGTATGTGTGACATACGAAAGGAACACGTGGCGCGTACAATATACGCACGAAGGATTTTTGTGATGAATATCGAGACACTTTCGTGATCGCGTGTATCAGGTTGCGCGAAAGGTATCCGTCTCTCGCGAACGCGTTTCTTCCAACAGCGCAGCTTCCTACAAACGTGAAATCGCAAATAATAGACGCACGATGTTTCTTCGTTTGTGTCGGTTTATCGAATCACACGCGAACATAATAATAGAAATAGAGCGAAATGACACCTAATTCGATAAAATAATACAGAAATTGTAAATAATAATACAGAAATAACGAAACAGAAATTGTAAATAATAATACAGAAATAACAAAACAGAAATTGTAAATAATAATACAGAAATAACAAAACAGAAATTGTAAATAATAATACAGAAATAACAAAACAGAAATTGTAAATAATAATACAGAAATAACAAAACAGAAATTGTAAATAACAATACAGAAATAACAAAACAGAAATTGTAAATAATAATACAGAAATAACAAAACAGAAATTGTAAATAATAATACAGAAATAACAAAACAGAAATTGTAAATAATAATACAGAAATAACAAAACAGAAATTGTAAATAATAATACAGAAATAACAAAACAGAAATTGTAAATAACAATACAGAAATAACAAAACAGAAATTGTAAATAATAATACAGAAATAACAAAACAGAAATTGTAAATAATAATACAGAAATAACAAAACAGAAATTGTAAATAACAATACAGAAATAACAAAACAGAAATTGTAAATAACAATACAGAAATAACAAAACAGAAATTGTAAATAATAATACAGAAATAACAAAACAGAAATTGTAAATAATAATACAGAAATAACAAAACAGAAATTGTAAATAATAATACAGAAATAACAAAACAGAAATTGTAAATAACAATACAGAAATAACAAAACAGAAATTGTAAATAATAAT
Source organism: Bombus bifarius (assembly GCF_011952205.1). NCBI lineage: Eukaryota > Metazoa > Arthropoda > Insecta > Hymenoptera > Apidae > Bombus > Bombus bifarius. Next base: position 2,519,911 of record NW_022884354.1, read on the forward strand.
ACAGAAATAACAAAACAGAAATTGTAAATAATAATACAGAAATAACAAAACAGAAATTGTAAATAATAATACAGAAATAACAAAACAGAAATTGTAAATAATAATACAGAAATAACAAAACAGAAATTGTAAATAATAATACAGAAATAACAAAACAGAAATTGTAAATAATAATACAGAAATAACAAAACAGAAATTGTTCGTCTGTGATCACCTTACGAAACGAAAGAAACTTTCCGGACCACCTGGCACGTACAGTCCACGGCTTTGAATTTCGTCGCAGGCAGATATTGCAGAGTAGTTGGAGGCTTGTATCAGGCAAAATGACGAGATTTGTGATCACTGTTTCTCTTGAAACGTTGAAATTTCGAAAATCCATGGTAAATACTTGTAATGTAAAAAGTAATCTAAATAATGTAAAAGTTACACTACGAACCCTCCAATTTAAAGTGTTTCACTCGACGAACGCGCTGTAACTTGATACGCCAGGTCGTCCGGAACGTTTCTTTCGTTTTACGAGGAAACGATAGACGCACTATGTCCTTTCTTTTCTATCACTTTATATCAGAAACAGAGACACCAAATTCGAAGAAACAATACAAAAGAGAAACTGTTCGCCTATTATCGCCTCGTGAAACGAAAGAAACTCTTCGGGCAACCTAACGTCCTTGCTTTCAGCGTCGAACGAGTTTCGAAGCTGCAGGTACGTTGTTCTCAAAAATCGCGCGTTTCGTACGTCGTCGCAGTTGGCGACTTCACTTCTAGCGCGAATTCGGTGGCGCCAAGTTTCCAGATCGGCTGGCTCGATCTCGTGCAAATTGAATATCTAGAGGAAAATTGAAGCGACCATGGACGATGGGCTGCGAGATGCTGAAAGCGTTCGCTTAAATTAATTCGCCTGGTTGTTAAAGCCTAAAGCGTGGCATTAGTTATTAGGCTGGTGTTAATTATTAGATGAAATGAAGTAAATAGTGTATTGTGTGAAAATGAGGCTCGCTCGGGGTTCGTTATGGTTGCATCGAGTACGCGTGTAATTTATCACGCGAAACGATACGCGTGACTTGTACGCGACGCATAAATTTTCACGCAGGTGTATCGCTTTTTCTTCATCCTTCAATTATATTGTATCATCAATGACTGTTACAGTTTTCTCGATTTACTCGCGTGTTACGTCCAGTTGTAGTTGTGCGATACAACATTTGTTGCGACTATCAAAATGATAATCGAAGTTTCTTTATATTTCTGTTGTTCAAATGTGCTGCGATTTTCGCTTGATTTTGAGTGTTGATTTTTATGATAATTTCTCGTGCACGCGTGATTCACTGTCACGAGGGAAATTAATGCGCGGAGGTCGGCTTTGAAAATCAGCGAAACGTTGTAAAAAGGAAATTATAATACAATCATGATACGCACTTAATAACTTTGAGTAGCGAATGTCGGTACTTATTAAGCATCTTATTTATTAACTGGTTGCGTCATTACCCATTGACCTTTAGATCACATACGATTACAACAGCCGTCTATATTCTGCGAAAATTACATATTACGTGTTGTCGTTTCTAGGCTATAATTTACATTACTATTAATTACAAGTTGCTATTAGAGAGATATCTAGTTATATCTAGAACACTATAATAAGGCAAAGGCAGTGCTGTCGATCGCAATCTTCTTATGTTTTCCTCGTTGAAACGTTCTTTGAAATTGCCATAGCAATGTTTCAATCATAGTATCATTAAAAACCATATAACGTAGGTTTGATAAACAGGCTGGATAAAAGTGGATTGTCGAATTTTGGCTTCTCTATTTTCTGTTTTTCTAACATTATATTGCAAATGATAATTAAGCACTGTATCGACAAATATCTTTAATTTGAAAAAACAACTTTCCTAAATGTTCTAATAGAAGCGTAATTGTTTTGTGTTGTAAAGGATAATTAGCTCAGGTAAACAAATATCTTCACTTTTAATTTCATCTTTGCCAAACATTCTAATAGAAACATATCTACTTCTTATCATAATGTGTCTTAAAACGTGAGTTTTATAATTCTTCTGTATAATAAATGATAATTAGCTTTGTTAAACAAATATCTTCACTTTTAAATCCATCTCTTCCAAACATTCTAGAAGAAACTAATTGTTTTGTATTGCAAACAATAATTAGCTCTGTTAAACAAATACTTCACTTTTAAATCCACCTTTGCCAAACATTCTAATGGAAATGTAATTGTCTTGTATTGCAAACAAAAATTAGTCGTATTAAACAAATATCTTCACTTTTAATTTCATCTTTCCCAAACGTTCTAATAGAAACATTATATCTACTTATTAGAATATGTCTTGAAACGTGTGTTTTGTAATTTTTTTTGTATTGCAAACGATAATTAGCTTTGTTAAACAAATATCTTCACTTTTAAATCCATCTCTTCCAAACATTCTAGAAGAAACTAATTGTTTTGTATTGCAAACAATAATTAGCTCTGTTAAACAAATATCTTCAATTTTAAATCCACCTTTCCCAATCATTCTAATAGAAACGTAATTGCTTTGTATTGCAAATGATAATTAGCTGTGTTAAACAAATATCTTCAATTTTAATTTCACCTTTGCTAAACATTCTAATGGAAACATATCTACTTCTTATCATAATGTGTCTTAAAACGCGAGTTTTATAATTGTTCTGTATAATAAATGATAATTAGCTCTGTTAAACAAATATCTTCACTTTTAAATCCATCTCTTCCAAACATTCTAGAAGAAACTAATTGTTTTGTATTGCAAACAATAATTAGCTCTGTTAAACAAATATCTTCAATTTTAAATCCACCTTTCCCAATCATTCTAATAGAAACGTAATTGCTTTGTATTGCAAACAATAATTAACCCTATTAAACAAATATCTTCAATTTCAAATTCACCTTTGCCAAACTTTCTAATAGAAACATTATATTTACTTCTCATCATAATGTGTTTTAGAACGTGTGTTTTGGAATCTTTTTGTATTGCAAATGATAATTAGCTCTATTAAACAAATATCTTCACCTTTAATTTCACCTTTGCCAAACATTCTAATAGAGACATATCTAGTTCTTATCATAATGTGTCTTAAAACGTGTGTTTTGGAATTTTTTTCTATTGCAAATGATCATTAGTTCTATTAAACAAATATCTTCACCTTTAATTTCACCTTTGCCAAACATTCCAATAGAAACATTATATCTACTTCTTCTTATAACATGTCATAAAACGCGTGTTTAGTAATTGTTTCGTATCGCAAACGATAGATTTTTTCATTCACCGACTGTTTCACAACACACGACGTTTTATTTGATTCGGTTTATCGTGCATCTGTGAAGTCTTCAGGCCAAGTGCGATGGAAGAAGCCCGAGACGTTCGTGAGACATTGAGTCGTCTGGCTGACAAATGGCAGCCGTTTACGTTCCTCGACCGAATATTTTCGCTGTTTCTTCTTCGTCGACCAGCCGTTCCTTTTATTTCAACCAAATCCGCCAACGATGCTCTCGCCTCTATTATGTTTGGGCAATCGAATCATCCGAAAGAGCACATGATAAAGGTGGAAAAGATGGACGAGGATTGGTCGTAGCTGTTCCCCAGACTTATTCAGCTAGATCAGTGTTTCTTTGTTTAGGTCTGGCCAAACGATCCACCCAGTGATCTTTTGAACTCACACGGTTAACTTTTTGACAGTTTGACAAAACGATCGACCGATTTTTATATCTATAGAAAGTGACATTCTCTTCATCTTGAAGATTTCTTCCATTTCTGGTATTAAATATAAAAAAATACATTTGCAATGTTTCATAGGAAATTAATAACATTAATAACAGCCTGGCGTGTAACATGGCATCAAACTATTTCCTTCTTTGCATTATTACTTCCAACTTAATCATATTTTTCTATCCTTAAAAAATTGTTATAAAGTCGTCATTAATATGCCATTTCACGTTCTAATGTTATGCGTAAAGATGTTCTCAGAACGTTAAAAATCTTTTCGTTTGTTGAATGGGAAGTGAACTGGAGACTTAACAGGTTGAGCAATGCAATTGAGTTAGGACAACATTCGTAGCATTCTGTTTGACAATTTGAGTTTTCCTTAACATTTTGTATCATTCAAGATGGCAAAATAATAATAAGTTGACGATGTGAGACAATATTCTTCCCCACTGGACCGTTTATCTTATTGGTGGTCACCGTGGCACCTTGCTAACAGTTGATAGCGACATATCATAACAAGACTTGTTTCGTGGCAGGCAAAACGCGCAGAATATTTCGTTGAAACGTGTAGAAGATATTAGTAAACGGTGTCACGATTATTTGTCTGATTTCGACGAAACATTCGGCTGAAATGGTAGCGGTCCGGGAAAAATGATGTTTCTGACAAAGCAATGGTAACGGTAGATTACAAGAGAGGAAAATGTGCTGTAGATTCATTGGATCAAATGGTAGCACATTCTACAGCACATAGAACAACCCTCAAGTTGTCAAGTATACAAAATTAGCTTTAGATTTATTGTTAAATGCATCGATGATACTCTATAAACAAGCAAGAAGAACAAAAATCAAGGTCTCAGCTTCTAGAATGGCACTCGCAACGCACCTTGCACAGTGCCATTCACCAGAGTCGTGAAGTATACTTCTTCGACGAAGATCGCGACACGAAACGCGGAAGAGAGAAGGGCGAGCGTACGTGGCTGCGAAAATTTTGCAGAGAGTTAAACAGTTAGGATCAAAAATTGCTGGATATCGGACCAAAAAGGCGGCCACCTATCGTCCACGTTGTATAGATGAGCCACGTTTATGTTTAAAGTGCTTTAACACAGTTAGGTGCAACGTTTGTTCTCATTTCTTTTTTAATCGATGTTCTAACAAAAATGTTTAATCGTTCAATGTGGCACTTTGTATTTCAAAGTATCTTCTATTTATCGGTTGCATTGAAAATGCCCCAACTGTCAATTTTCATTCAGTTTTTACAATAAGAAGAAAGAAATTGAAGCGATCGGCACCGTGGTGGGCCATATGTGGCCCACGCGGCAGTCAAAGTGTCAAGCAGAGCTGTTAAAGGCTCAAAGTATCTATCATTGGAAGAATCGTATAACTTTCTTCTTCAAATCCTAATTAATACGTTGTTTTGAAATTTTTCTTCGCTGAAACTGCACGAGAGTTTGTCTAGTGGCAGAATTTCGGTAATTGCCGTCGCCACAAACGTCACGGTCCGATTCCCTTGCTCGTAGTGATTTCTACCGTTGATTCCTTTATTCCGCGGAGAACCGATTCCATTCACTCGACTAATGATCCTGGCCTCTTCGGAAGTAGCACCTGTTTCAACAATGACTCTGTTGTCGCGCATAACGGAGAGCAAGATTAATGATGCCTTAATGACTGCATAAATGGTTTTGAGCGGCCGTCAAAGTATAACTCAATTCTGGCGTGGAAAATATTCCACGTGTGAAATGTAATTACTTAATTGTATGTAAATAACTGATTTCGGATATACATGTTCGTTGTTTGATGAATTTTTTCTTTGACAGCTTGAAACGTCTTCCTCTGAACAGGCTTTCCAGCATTTACATTTGGTTAATTCTACTTAATACGGTTACTTAACATATATTGTCGACACATTGTTACGAGTTAAAAGTCGTGACGCGTTTCTTTTAGCTATAAAATGGTCCGAAAAATGTCCATTTTGCACCTTGTTCACAATGCGTATAAAATGTACCGTAAAAAATGAGAATAGAACAAGATACGACAAATTTCTATTGCGAGTAGCTAGAGATATTCGGTAGCTGTGGATTCCAAAGAACGCAGCATCGCGCCTGACGCTTCTGGAATTTCTAAAGCAGATTCTCATTATAACGATGCAACCTTCAGACTTTCCGGGCAATTAAGACACCACGTGTTGGAAAAAATGGTCACTGGCAGAGAAACAAATCCGACTAGAGCGTGTAGAGTACGCTGATCAAAAGGAAAACGCAGTGAAACTGGATATATTTGCAAAAGTTGTGTGCCATTACACGTAGGTGATTGTTACACTGTTTACCATAAAAGTTGGATGGTAAATCAAATTTATTGAAGTTTATTTATGTCGTTTTACTTGCACAAGTGACATGAGAGAAATTCTCAGTAAAATTGCCAGTTGACAGTGTGTTAAGGGGTTTCTAAAAATGGCCCTTATCCTTAGCTGCAACTTCCTAGTTGCCATTTTGACACTGAAGAAAATTGAAGTTACATTATTCTCTTCGTGCCATTCTCCTTTTTCTTCATTCAATTAAGAATATTTAGCAACCTATAAAATGTTTCTAAAAAGAAGACTAAAGAGAAAATACCAAAAGCTGTTGTGTGCCATTACACGTAGGTGATTGTTACACTGTTTGTCATAAAAGTTGGATGGTAAATCAAATTTATTAGGGTTTATTTATGTCGTTTTACTTGCACAGGTAACATGAGACAAATTCTCAGTAAAATTGCCAGTTGACAATGTGTTAAGAGGCTTCTAAAAATGGTCCATACAGGTATCCTTAGCTGGGACTGAAGAAAATTGAAGTTACATTATTTTCTTCCTACAATTCTTCTTTTTCTCCATTCAATTAAGAATATTTAGCAACCTATAGAATGTTTTCTAAAGAGAAAACACCAAAAGCTATTGTGTGCCATTACACATAGATGATTGTTATACTGTTTGTCATAAAAGTTGGATAGTAAATCAAATTTATTGAAGTTTATTTATGTCGTTTTACTTGCATAAGTGACATGAGAGAAACTCACAGTAAAATTGCCAGTTGACAATGTGTTAAGAGGCTTCTAAAAATGGTCCATACAGGTATCCTTAGCTGGGACTGAAAAAAATTGAAGTTACATTATTTTCTTCCTGCCATTCTTCTTTTTCTCCATTCAATTAAGAATATTTAGCAACCTATAGAATGTTTTCTAAAGAGAAAACACCAAAAGCTGTTGTGTGCCATTACACATAGATGATTGTTACACTGTTTACCATAAAAGTTGGATGGTAAATCAAATTTATTAGAGTTTATTTATGTCGTTTTACTTGCACGGGTGACATGAGAAAAATTATAGTGTTAAAGGGTTTCTAAAAATGGTCCATACAGCTATCCTTAGCTGGAACTGAAGAAAATTGAAGTTACATTATTTTCTTCCTGCCATTCTTCTTTTTCTCCATTCAATTAAGAATATTTAGCAACCTATAGAATGTTTCATAAGAAGAAGACCGAAGAGAAAACACCGGACTGACCTGACTGAAGAAATGAAATGACCAAACCGGAAGATGATACCCCGCCGAAGGTATCCACCCACATGTTATTCAGCAATTAAACTAGAAAAATTTAGCAAACGTTCAACTGGACAAATTGCCAAGTACAAATGAAATAATAAAACAAAAACACCTATAGAATATACCTTAGGTATAGCTTCGAATATTTCGATATATCTTCAAAAAACGAAGAAACCTACCTGGCAGAGAATTAGACCCATTTGATCGGACAATTTAAAAATCTTTCTTCAAAAATCGAGTTTCTGAAAGACCAGTTTCTGACCAGCGTATTAGTCAAATTTTTATTTACTTTATTTATTTCGCAAGGAGAACGCAATCGTCCAACTACCGTAAACGCGACTGATATTTAAAAAATCAGAACCGCTACGACTAGAAGCGTAGATCCGCCTTATGGAACCCTTGCAAGCCTATGGAGAACCATATTATCCTCCGCGATATTATCCTGCGATGATCATGAAAATCACAAAACCGCGAGATTTTTTGACCAAAGCGACTACGAAATTGCAGCGAGGGCTGAACATAGCCAGCCTCGCCGGTTGCACTGGAAGCTGGAAAAATCGAAAATTCCGACGAACAAGTTGCAGGATCTCGGTGGAATCGTTGTGGCGGTCAGTGGAGCGCCGAGTTCCGTGGCGACTTCGGGCCTAATAGCTGGAAAAGAGAAACGATGCGAGTTAGCCCGTAATTAGCGGACCACCGATAATCACGTTCTGCACGCGCAATTATCTTCGGGAAATTTTAGAAAGCTCGTTAGTCCGTCCTGCCAATTACTACGAATATCCTTTTAATTACATAATCGGCTTCGTAGTTAATATTTAATCGCGCTGGCTCGTTGATCGGCAAAATTTGGTACAGCGAATTTACCATCCGATTGAACAGAATATCTTCTGCCACGACGTTGCGTTCGCTCCGCTCATCGTCTTCCACTTCTTGTTCCTCGTTTTTCCTTCTTCGTCCACCTTCTCCTCGCGTGCTCATCTTCTTCTTCTTCTTCTTCTTCTATTTCTTCTTTTTCTTCTTCCCTGTCTTCCGCGTACATTAATCACCCTTTGGCGAGATCTGGCGCAACTGGCATTCACTTTGACCACCGCTCGCTGCTTTCCTCTGGTTTCGTCGCTTTTAAGTTCCGTGTCAAAGGGTGCACGGGGCATCTCTTCGTTCTCTAAAACACGAACGCGATTAGTCCCTCTATCGCAAACACTCTTTGCCATCGCTCAACATTTCGCTATAATTTTCTTGTCAACTGTGATTTACGCGCTCCGATTACGCATAGCCGCATTATCATTTTCCGCATTCGTACAGGCGGCAAATTACGATCCACCGCTAATACCGTCCATTTCTTCCTTTATTCGCGTCCACGTTTCGTTCTCTTCGTCGGATCGTTCCTGGGATCGTTCATCTTCGGATTCCGATCGTTGCCAATAAGATAACGCGATACGCGTCACACGCAACATTTATCAGAGTTCGAGGCGAAGGAACAAAGGAAGAAGAGACTTGTGTGTACACCTGTTACGGCTCGATACGATCAGCCATCAATTTTCGGCAACCGGCACCGATAATGAATTTTTATCTGGTCGCAAGATCCGTCGTACTTTTCCGCTGTGTCGTGCATTTCCTTAGCGCTGTTCGATACAAGGATATTTTACTTTAAGTAGAAAATAAGACAATTTAAAGGAAGAAAGAAATTCGCTTCAGGTAAATTTGGAATGAAACACTTAAAAGTGTTGGCAGCTGTTACTAGCAAAATTGAAATGAAATTCCCAGTGCAAAGGGTTGATTGATATTCTGGTAATGAAGATTCTACCCTGTTAAACAATCTGAATTTTGCACCCCTGGAATATCAGTGTCATTTTACAGAAAACATGCTGTATGCAAATTGCTTGCAGTAAAAAGTTGTTGCTAACCATAATCAAAGAATCTTCTGATAATATCAGGCTTTAATGATGAAGTTTCTAATTCAAGAATAATTTGCTTTAAGTAAAAAATAAGACAATTTAAAGGAACAAAGAAATTCGCTTCAGGTAAATTTGAAATGAAACACTTAAAAGTGTTGGGAGCTGCTGGTAATGAAATTGAAATAAAATTCCCAGTGCAAAGGGTTAACTGATATTCTGGTAATGAAGATTCTACCCTGTTAAACAATCTGAATTTTGCACTGTGTTCTTTCAACCCTGAAATATCAGCGTTATTTTACAGAAAACATGCTGTATGCAAATTGCTTGCAGTAAAAAGTTGTTGCTAACCATAATCAAAGAATCTTCTGATAATATCAGGCTTTAATGATGAAGTTTCTAATTCAAGAATAATTTGCTTTAAGTAAAAAATAAGACAATTTAAAGGAACAAAGAAATTCGCTTCAGGTAAATTTGAAATGAAACACTTAAAAGTGTTGGGAGCTGCTGGTAATGAAATTGAAATAAAATTCCCAGTGCAAAGGGTTAACTGATATTCTGGTAATGAAGATTCTACCCTGTTAAACAATCTGAATTTTGCACTGTGTTCTTTCAACCCTGAAATATCAGCGTTATTTTACAGAAAACATGCTGTATGCAAATTGCTTGCAGTAAAAAGTTGTTGCTAACCATAATCAAAGAATCTTCTGATAATATCAGGCTTTAATGATGAAGTTTCTAATTCAAGAATAATTTGCTTTAAGTAAAAAATAAGACAATTTAAAGGAATAAAGAAATTCGCTTCAAGTTAATTTGAAATGAAACACTTAAAAGTGTTGGCAGCTGCTACTAGCAAAATTGAGCTAAAATTCTAAGTGCAAAGGGTTAAAAAGAATCTCGCAAATAGAATTATTTTTCACGTTATCCTTTCCTATAAATTATTTGAATAATAAATAGGTACAATGGAAGAATTTAATTACCAAAATTAATGTCAATTTCAAATGAAACACTTAAAAGCGCTGGGAGCTGCTACTAGCAAAATTGAAATAAAATTCTCAGTGCAAAGGGTTAAAAAGAATCTCGCAAATAGAATTATTTGTCATATTATCCTTTTCTATAAATTATTTAAATAATAAATAGGAAACAAAGTAATAAATAAGTATAGTGGAAGAATTTAATTACCAAAATTAATGTCAATTTCAAATAAAACACTTAAAAGCGCTGGGAGCTGCTGGTTACAAAATTGAAATAAAATTCTCAGTGCAAAGGGTTAAAAAGAATCTCGCAAATAGAATTATTTTTCACGTTATCGTTTCCTCTAAATTATTTAAATAATAAATAGGAAACAAAGTAATAAATAAGTATAGTGGAAAAATATAATTACCAAATTAATGTCAATTTCAAATAAAACACTTAAAAGCGCTGGGAGCTGCTGGTAACAAAATTGAAATAAAATTCTCAGTGCAAAGGGTTAAAAAGAATCTCGCAAATAGAATTATTTTTCACATTATCCTTTCCTCTAAATTATTTAAATAATAAATAGGTACAATGGAAGAACTTAATTACCAAAATTAATGTCAATTTCAAATGAAACACTTAAAAGCGCTGGGAGCTGCTACTAGCAAAATTGAGCTAAAATTCTCACTGCAAACCCCATTTGAGTTAAGAAATAATCGAATTTTCTGATAGAATTATGACGTTCAAGGCGCGAAATAAATACTTTGCCTCTACTTTTGATTTCGTTCCTGACCATACAGACGAACTTACGCTTGTAGTTGAAACATCGTGGAATTTAGCGATTCTACTTACGGCTAATCGCAGGCTCGTATCTCGAGAGCTAACAATAAGAACAGAGCTGCCTTGTAGCATTAAGTACTCAACCGTTTCATGCCGGCCATTAGAAAAATTCTAATTTTACTCGCCGCTGATACATCAAGCAGAGAGAATTCAGCGTTCCGGTAAAGGACGTGTACAACATACGAGCAACGTGCAATAATTACAATACGAACAGCAGAGGAAAGTTTTAATCGGTGCGGAGGATCGCGATTTTCACCCCTTGGCGAATCACGCAGCCGCGAATCGTTACGAATAAATAATCGTTACTCGCTCGTGACGTTAACGACCGGCTGATTATCAATTTCCATTATTGCGTTTAGTGTCCAGAATGTGCTTTAATACGACGAAACGAAACAGAAGGAAAAAAGAAAAAAGAGAAAAAAAAAATTAAAAAAGAGAAGAAACAAAGGGAGAGAAAAAACACTAAACGAAAAAAATGCGGTTAATATGGAGGCGCGGCCGGGCTGCGACACCGGCCACCCCAAACGAATATTAATATCGCGGCCGAGTCGAAAAACATTTGCCGCGCGTTTAATGCGATTCCAGCGAATGTGACCGCGTAATTCAAAACGCATCGTCAAACGCGCCTCTCCATCCTCTCGTTTTTCACCTGTATCTTCCAGTACAATAACAAATTTCGCCAGTTTTATCTTCCTCCGCACGTAATACTTCGTTGTAACTCGTAGGATGTAAGTAAAAAAGGAAAATACTCCGCAACTTTGAACGTCGACCGCGAACATCTTGTTCCGTACAGTTCGCAACTGCGGGCAGGAACATTCCGCTTGGACGTCCGACAGTGTGAAACGACGCTTCGCCCTTGATAATAAACTTAATCGGTGAACTTGGACAAATTTGGCCAGTTTTATCTTCCTCCGAACGTAATACGTTGTAATTCGTAAGAGACTCCTCAATTTTGATCGATTTTAGGAAAACGAGTGAACGTCGACCGCGAACATCTTGTTCCGTACAGTTCGCAACTGCGGGCAGGAACATTCCGCTTGGACGTCCGACAGTGTGAAACGCCGCTTCGCCCTTAGCTGGCGCGATGATAAACTTAATCGGTGAACTTGGACAGTTTCTTGCGCCGCGGTGCAGGCAAATTGATTAACAAAAACGCGGAGTGCAAATTCCCAGGGAAAAAAGAAGAACGGCCACGGAGGGGGGAGGGGAGGGGGGGCGAGGCGGAGGGACGGGGCAGGGTAGCGGCAGAGGATCCCGGGGCGCAACGAATATTAATAACGTGGCAAAGTTAAAAATGTTTACCGTGCGTTACGTTTGATACGAGGGCCACGAACGTGGCAGCAGGGTCCCTCGTGATTGATCGCACGTCTCTGCGTCTCTCCCTCTGACACGGGGTGTTCCTATGGATATTGCTTTGGTACGGCGTTTGGTACGCCGCCATCTCCCCCCCGTGTCTGTCGAGGTAGACCCATAGCCGATCTGTTCTATCCCCCTACGAATCAAATCTAGCCCCCTCTCGGCCCCTTCTAGCCCCCCACGTGCACACGTCCCCATGCTGCTCTCTGCTGTTGCCCGTGCGAGTCGTAGCCTCGGGTTCGCCATGTGCAGGCAGGAAAATCATGCTGCAAGAATGTAACGCGACGAATTCGTCGTCGAAGGATGTCGGTTGGCAATCTCTGCCGGATGTTTTCCGCCTATGTACGCGGATATTGCGCGCAGATTTGGTAGGGGAACGTCGGAGAAGGGAGAGTCTCCTACGAATTGAATAATAAATTAAGAGGGGACCGGGGTCGGCTTTATTATTTCAGGACACCGGATTTCTCATTTATTTTTTACTCTCTTTTTTCTTCATCTTCTTCTTCTTCTTCTTCTTCTTTTTTTTTGTTTCTTCTTTCCTCGTTGTCGAGGTGGTTGATTTTTGGACACGCTGCTGGCGTGTAGTAGGAAGCGTAATTAATTTCACGCTAGTGGCACGTATCGCGATTAATCTGGCGTTGGCAATGGTGTGACAACGGTGGCGATCGAAGTCGTTCGTAGCAATTAGCGGGGAAAAAGTAAGGCGAGCCGCGGCCCTGTAATTAGCCGTTTCTCAAATTGAACGGCGCGTTGTTGTTAGTTACGCTTAGTCGCTTGATAATCTCTTCTTTCGTTCGCTCGTTAATGAGCGCCCTAGCGGCCGCCGCTCGTTGTAATCTCGCAAATGGCTACCGTGCAAACGTCACTAGACGATGACTGAGGGAGAAGGATGAGAGGGCAGGCGGCTCAAATGAGACGAAAGACGAACGACCTTTGCGCGAAACACGTCAGCTCTGACCGTTGATTTTTCACCACGTTGCGTTTCCAATCTTGCCACTATGAAACCCTTCTATCGCGTTGTCAGTGGACATTTGGCCAACCTCTAACACGTTGACGTGTCGCCACGCGCCTTTTCAAAAAATCTGCGTCTGCCGACGCGTGCAATCGATATTCTAGTAACGCGAGTCGCTCAAACCGTGGTCCCGAGAATCATCTCTCGTCTCGTTTGTTCGCAACGTTAAAACCACTGGCTGTTGTCGAATATAACGAAGGGAAGCGCGGTACAGATTGTTCCGACCAAACGGTTTCTTACGCCACCGCAATTGGAAAAGCGATCGAATGGCACGGAAAACTTGGCACTCCGCTCCTTCTGCGAATTTCCGTTGCAGACGCTTCCACGGTTTACAAAATTGCAACGAGCAAGAATATAAATATTAGAATATTTGGACGATTGTTAGCTGCGAAATTATTAGGGTTGTCTGAAGATACAAAAAGTCCTTGTCTTCGACGCAGTCAGCGCAATATCGCCGTTCGGAAAAATGATTCCGGGAGAAGCATGAGACGCGCGTGCAAACTACGTTGCGCGAATAAAAGACGTGGAATGGAGCGAACAAAGGCGCGAAGGAATTTGAAGAAAACAACGACTTACTGTCCAAATCGTGCCCACCGACCTCAGCTATGCGTAGAATGCTTGAAAGTTTCACGTTCTAAATAATTTTGTCAATAAACCATTTTCCTGTTACTTTTATAACAATTCCACAGTTTCATTATTGTGGAACATCTTTTCAAATGCCTGCGACGATCCTCCGCAAGTAGCGAAATAAGCGACAGCCGGATGTGGGTTACGCGGCGCGACCGGAAACTTTGCTGACACCCGAATACGGGAGCCGTGGCAGTCAACGTGTTAATATGAAATCGACCAGAATTTTTACATTTGGTTTATTACGGGGAGCATTTCTCAGCCGAGGTATCTCGTACATCGTACGGTTTCAATAACGTTCAGCTCGTTAGACGTACGAACGGAGAATCGCGTGGATAAATTGTAGAGTAGAAGATATATTTCAATACAGAAGCGTCGGTACAAGCAGGAACATAATTTGAGCTGAAAAACCCACAACTGAAACCCCAAAGCCATCGTCGCCTGTCTACCGTCTATGGTCTGTCTTCGTGCCAGTCTCTCGTCTATACGCTGTGGATGGCTGCAGTGCTCGAGAAACCTAAAAAGACCAGATGTAGAGTTGCTGTAGACTAAAGAGAATATTCGCCTGTGCCGTACGGTGTTCATTGTTGCGTAGCCGAACGTAGTTGGTCAGGTTGGACGAGGTTCCTTGATCTTTGCACGACCACCGTGCGCATTTAGTAGCAACTGGTTGCAGTAGCAAGAATTAGCGATTAATCTTTCGCTCGGTACGTTGCGACGAATCAGAGAAGGGGGACACGGTCAGGCTGGAGGGGAGGAAAGGGCAGATAGGACGAGGTGGAGGATGCGAGCAAGAGATACGCGGAGAAGCCACGCTAAAGAGGGTACCGGTCGCGAGACAGAGAGGCAAATGGTGGAAGGTAGAGCTCTGGCGAGGCAAAGGGAACAGAGTAGTTAGAGGTCAGGCATTATGCAAACGACGCAACAATTAGACCGTGGTCTTCCACCGGTTATTTAGTATTTAATATAATTTAGCCCGGCGTCGGCTACGTAATGGCCATCTTCGCACATTCCGCCAAGACTTTCGAATATCCAACAGGTATCCAGCTGACGTTGTTGTCGGTCGTTGCTGCGTCACCTTCCAGCGATTAATGTCGCACGAGATGCTGACCTCTGGCGGACGTTCTTCTTAACTATTAAGCGACGATTGACATCTCCGTCTCTGTCTCTCTTTCTCTTGTTGGTCTGGGTGTTTTCGTCAGGCTGGAACGCGTACGTGTTCGTAAGAAGGTGCAACAACGATCGCAGTGTTTCGTGAGACATACACCACGTATACTGTCTGTCACGAAAACATTGGCGGGCCGTGGAGAGAGAAGAAGGATTCGGCGGAACAAAAGCGTATCACCAGCGTTGATCCTGCAGTGTCGGATAAATCCGTAGGCTGGAAAGGAAGAAAAAAGAAGAAAGACCGGGAAAGCCTTCAATTTCCTCGTCACGAAGCGGGCCAACAAAAGCATTCCGGTCAGATAAATTTCTACGCCGGTCGCTTTTCGCGTCAGCCCTTCGACAACCTTCAGGTTGCTCACAAAGGAGCACACAGCGATGGCGGTGGGCAGCGCGAGCGGTAGGCAGGTCCCTCGGGACGCTGCCTCTCTCTCCCTCTCCAACCCTTGTCGGCTGCGTCTCCCTTCCACCTTGTCCCTTTCTCTGTCGACCAGCAACGAGAAAGACAGAAATAGCGGCGGAGCAACGAACAGAGAAAGAGGGGCGTCGCATCTTGCTCCGCAGGACTCTCGCTCTCGCCAGCGGCGCCCCCGCTATTTATTTTCCAGGATTTCAGAGTCCGAGGCCATTAATCTCCGCTGCGCAGCGTCAGTGGAGCGCGTCAGGGCGACGTCGGGGTGCGTGGCGTCGGCGACGTCGCTCTGCTCTTAGCCGCAGCCTCGTGTACAGCGCCTGCTGCTGCTGCTGCTGCTACAGAGAAAGCAAGATGGAACGATCGGCAGGGGAGGAGGTAAACGGCAAACCGGGAGATGAGGTGTCGGTAGAAGAGAGGTCGGCAGAAACATCGAGTGTGAGAAAGAAGCAGCGAAAGGAGAGGGGGCAAAGGTGGTCGGTAGTCGAGGCAGGGGGTGGTGGTAAGGCGCGGGATATGGCAAGTTCTCTTTGGCTTTTGGAGAGGGGGTGCTGATGGCGGCGACGAGAGGGGAACGTCCAACTTATGCAAAAAACGTCTATTCGTGAAAGGATGCTGCGAGGAAGGTGGAAGACATTAGTATCGTCAGATTTCCAACCCCCTCCCTCTTCAGGCCAGCGTGATGGTCTTTTGATGCGCGTTCGCTGGCTCGATTTGCCGCGTCCGTTCCCGGTTTAACGCTCATTACCGTATTAATGAAATTGCAATTGGCTCGCTCTATGAATCGTTCTTTTTTTTCCTCTTTCTTCGTTTATATCCAATAAATAGTTCACGTACTTTGGAATAGAAAGAGGCAGAGCGTTCGAATAGAAGAACCCTCATCGCCCCTTACGAGTTCCGCTTGTCGTGGCCTTGGCACTCCCCCCACGCACCGTAATTTCGCCGTAAACAACGGTCGTGAAGTTGTTGCTTTAAAGACGCGTCGCGAATCCACGTAAATGGCCACGCACGCCACCACCGAACGAGCGTTTGGTGCGCGAAACAGCTTGGACAACGAGTGGACGAGTCCCCGTGTCTAAATCCGGCGCGAATAAACAGGCAGAAAATGAACGCTCTTTAATTCGACGCCGACTGTAATTTGATCTTATAGGTAAAATTACACGCCGTTGTATTATCAATCTCTCTCTCTCTCTCTCACTCTCTCTCTGCTGTTCGTTACGGAGGATCGAGCGCGTAATTTTCAGGCTGGCTGAATCTGTAATCAGAGTGAATTCACCTGTGCTGAGACGCGCGTCGATAAGATTGCGCAGCGCTGGAATTATCGTGCGCGTCCTTCCTACGTACCAGCTACACATCGACGTGCCCATTTTTCTCCTCTTCCAACGATTATAATATACATACAGTGTGTGCGTTATGCATCGCTTGATCCGGCTTTGCCAATTAGTCGCATTAATTGCAGATTCGCCGGCAACCTAACCTTCACCACGGGATTCGCCTCGTTGCTGAGACTCGCAGCATGGCTCTCCCCGCCAACCACTTTGCAATTACCGATCGCTGATTGTCGCTGATCCAACGTAGGCAATTGATGATTCGTTCTTCTGCTTTCTGTGCACATTTAGATGATACAACACCGGTGCGTTTCGTTTTCTTACGACTGTCTCTGTTTGAACGTAATTATGGAATAGTTGGACGGATGCGACACGAAAGACAGTTCAATCGCTTTTCACGCGTTAATTTCTCTGATGAGAGATCGAGCGACTCGCGTGGCTGTTGATCGTTTCAGGGAACTCGCGGCAGATCGGCTCGTTTGTTCCAGTTAACAACCGCAATGGTCTGTACCAGGAAAAATAGTTGGAAAATGCAGGCTAGGAATTAGGTTGTCGCGCCGACAGACGGCCGCACGGTATCTCGACTCGATGATTTCATCCTTTGCTTCGGTTCGCAGAACTTGTCGTTTGAAAATAGAATCGCCTGCTACTTTGTATCTATCATCGTAGGGTTAATATCTCGCGTTACCCGTGATTATGATATATTTAGCGCTTATACTTCCTTACGTTCCGTACGAAAATCAAGTCGTTCTACGAAAGTTTGCTGAGGGTTTCACCCTCTGGCTGTTACTTCGCATATTTTTATATTCTCTACGTTTCCACACGCTTAAATTAGCCGTAAATTCATAATTTACGCGCGGTACTATCGACGTTGCCACTGTGTTATCATATACAAAAATATACAGGGTGGTTGGTAAGTGGTGGTACGAGCGGAGAGGGGGTGATTCTAGGCGAAAAAAGAAGTGGAAAATGTGGAACAAAAATGTAAAAAGTTAAAAAAATAACGTCAATCGAGACAACGATCTACAGTGAGATCCGTCCCAACGAGACGCGATAAAGCGCAGGCGTACCGACCGAAAATTCAAAGTGGATTTTCTCGAAAACAGAGCCTCGAACGAAAAATTGTTACTCTATATTTTCGACTTGTTTTTTCGCCTAGAATCACCCCCTTTCCGCTCGCACGGCCAGTTACCAACCACCCTGTATATCAAAGTGGCTGAATGTCACGCCCTAGTTGCTAACGAAAAAGCAGGTTTTACTTTTATCGTAGAAGGTGAATTTCTCGAATAATTTCAAGATGAATAACACCTTTCTGTATCAAAGCTGCGTATATTACGAAATGAAAAGGAGAGAATACTTGGAAACAAGTTTCCTAACCCTGCTCATATTTTCGATGCACGTAACTGTGAGCCAACCCTGTGGAAACTTTGTCTGCGGTCGCGAGGGACAGTGAAAAACCGTTTCGCGGAGGCATCCCGATACTTTCGTTCATTAAACGTTCTATACTTAGTTTGCATAACTCGAGCCAGCCGTGGAGTGGCGTTGTCGGCGGGGTTGGGGGACAGGGGGGCTCATGAATACCATCGTTGATTGAGAATCGTGAGCGCAGCCGGGATCTCAGGAGCGGCTCTCCTCTCGTTAATTAACATTGTGCTCAGCGGAGAAAGACGTCAAAGCGTCTGTCGGCTTTCACTGCCAACCCCTTTTGTCCCGGCCGTAGCAACCCTTCTTTCACCCCCTTTTATATTGTTTACCGCGCTCATTATGCGAAGCTTGTTATTCGTCTGTTGATGTTCTAATCGGTAGACTGTCGCGATTCCTTTTCTTCCGCTTCTGCTCGTGCGTCTTGGTTTACTGGCAGAAGTTGTTGGAATTTTGAACGTGCACGATAACTCGTGGAGGATACCTCGGAAGATGAAAGAAGAAGAGCGACCGGGGCGCACCGTCGGCGGAATGTCTCGAGGAAATGGTGTTCCGGGGCTGATTCCGGCTTGAAAGAAAATTCCTTGTCTACGATGATCGCCAGGGATGATTGGTAACCTTTCCTGCGCCTTGCTTCTATTTTTAAAGGCGACCTCGTTTTCTTGCTCCCATACCATTTCCATTGGCGATAGATCTTGCTGACGTAAACTGGTTTCTTGGATTTTATAATCTTGGAATTTTCTTCTTTATGTAGAAAACACGTTGCACGAAACAATTATTGTGGAAATATTGCGGTTCGTTTTTATTACATCGATTGAACAAACAGAATTATAGCAGTTCTGCAGAGTTAATCGATTGACACGTTATTCCTATGGTACTGTGACGATGAAAATTGGCTTTAAGATAATCGTGTAACCCTCGATTAATAAGATTGCGTCGCAGCAGTTTGAGCTAGCAGGATATTTAACATTGGAACTACCACACCAGTCAAATTGACTGGTTCTACAATTTTATTTGAAAAGTCCTACTTCTTATTATTAAAAATCCTACTTAATTATTTAAGTAAGTTTTTAACATTGATTATTTTGTACATGTTATACTTGTACATTTTAATGTTCCATAATTGTATAAACATTTAGAGAATATTTATTGACACTAGAACTAACACATTAGTCAAATTGACTGGCTTTACAATTTTATTTGAAAAGTCCTACTTCTTATTATTAAAAGTCCTACTTAATTATTTCAACAAGTTTTTAACATTGGTTATTTTGTATATTTTATACTTGTACATTCTAATCTTCCATAATTGTATAAATATTTAGAGAATATTTATTAACATTAGAACTAACACTCCAGTTAAATTGACATGATTTTACAATTTTATTTGAAAACTTCTACTTCATGTTATAGTGTAGTATAGTAATTTCAATCTTTGATTATTTAAACAAGTTCTTGACATTGAATATTTTGTGCATTTTATATTTGCACATTTTAATCTCTCAGAATTGTATAAACATTTAGAGAATATTTATTGACATTAGAACTAACGCTCCAGTTAAATTGACTGGATTTACAATTTTATTTTAAAACTCCTACTTTGTGTTATAGTGTAGTATAGTAATTCCCATTCTTAATTATTTAAATAAGTTTTTAACATTGAATATTTTGTACATTTCATACTTGTTGTTAGCATTGAATATTTTCTACATCTTATACTTGTACATTTTAATCTCCCATAATTGTATAAACATTTAGAGAATATTTATTAACACTAGAACTAACACTCCAGTTCAATTGACTGGATTTTACAATTTTATTTCAAAACTCCTACTTCATGTTATAGTGTAGCATAGTGATTTCCATCCTTAATTATTCAAACAAGTTCTTAACATTGAATATTTTGTACATTTTATACTTGTACATTTTAATCTCCCATAATTGTATAAACATTTAGAGAACATTAACACTAGAACTAACACATCAGTCAAATTGACTGGTTTTACAATTTTATTTGAAAAATCCTACTTCTTATTACTAAAATCCTACTGAATTATTTAAACAAGTTTTAAACATTGAATATTTTGTACAATTTATATTCGCCCATTTTAATGTCCCATAATTGTGTAAATATTTAAAGAATATTTATTAACACTAGAACTAACACTCCAGTTCAATTGACTGGTTTTACAATTTTATTTGAAAACTCCTACTTCTTATTACTAAAATCCTACTTAATTATTTAAACAAGTTTTAAACATTGAATATTTTGTACATTTTATATTTGCCCATTTTAATGTCCCATAATTGTGTAAATATTTAAAGAATATTTATTAACACTAGAACTAACACATCAGTCAAATTGACTGGTTTTACAATTTTATTTGAAAACTCCTACTTCTTATTACTAAAATCCTACTTAATTATTTAAACAAGTTTTAAACATTGAATATCTTGTACATTTTATATTTGCAATATACAATTATATAAGAATACAATCTATCACTGCTTTTCTTCAAATCTCTGCAAACACCCATACATTGTGTAACATCCACAAAAATCAAACGAACCTGAGAACCGATTTTCCAACACTCTGGTCAATCTCCAATACATCCAAGCGTACTACGATCTTTACCATATACATTATGTACATTTCCACGACCAAAGCACACTGTTCATCAATAACAGTTCATTTTCCCAAGAGTAACGATCTCTCAGCAGCGATGTGGTGAAAAGGGCGCGCAGGGTAATGACGGCCTCTCGCGGTCTCTCGTATTAGGAAACAAGTTTAAGACCGTGTGCTCGAGTCTGGAAACTCCATAGCCGTGGTGCAGCCCAGCGTCCCGATATTATTACTATGTAAATCACCCGTTCCCCATAGTACGCTGACGCCTACGGTGACAGCCTACCGAGTGGCCCGACGCACGATGGATGAGCTTGAGCTTCTTATTAGATATTCCTATGCGCCACCCTTCCGATCTGCAAACATGTTCCTTCATTTTGCGTCGATATACCTCGTACCCTTATCGGGCCAACTCGCCTGTTTGCGCACCTGGGCGTAGCATAGTACTCGGCCGAGGAAATTCTACCTCGATGGAAATTGTCTGCTTCGCTTTCTTTTCTTCCGTGTCCCTTCCACCACTGTGGCTATTTCCAGGCTGAATATTTAGCGTGTATTTATGAGGTTCACGGTGAAAACAGGGGTGGTCGGCATCGCGAGGGATAATTGGTTCGGAAAAGCGCGTTAACGGCGGGCGGTGAAGTGGAATTTCGAATATCCTGTTCGGCCGCCTGTTGGACAGAGATCGAGCCAACTTAATGTAAAACTTCCGTGACCGAACGAATGGAAAAGTGGAGGAGGGTTCCCGGAGAAAGTTGTATTTAAACCATTAATTCCACTTTGATGTAGCCAGCTAAGGAAAGAAATTACCGCCGAGGAGGAATTCTTACCTCCGTCAGACGTCCAAGTTAAATCAAATTCCTGATCCTGATCCTGTGCGATAGCTTCGCGTCATTGTCTTGGAAACTTCGATGAGCAAACGTTTTAACAAGCCGTCTTCCTCAGGCCAACTATATTCCACTGTTCTCAGAGTTTCCGTATTATTCCGTCGCACGTTTCCAACTGTGTACGAACGTTTAGTTGATTCGTGTACAAACTGCAGGCACGTTCTTTACAAATTCTCACCACTTTTCACGTTGTTATTAATATTCTGATTTAGCGTACAGGGTGGTCGGTAACTTGTGGTGGAATAAGAATTTTTTTTCATTTTTACAACGAGACGTGTCACAACGAGACGCGACAAAGTGCAGGCGTACCGACCGAAGATTCAAAGTGGATTTTCTCGAGAACGAAGCCTCGAAGGAAAAATTGTTATTCTATATTTTCGACTTCTTTTTACGCCTAGAATCACCCCCTTTCCGCTTGTACCACCGGTTACCAACCACCCTGTATATTTATTCGCGTTACCTTCAAACGCAATTTATTCGTCTCTCATTTGCATTTATCGTTACGTAAAAGCTTCTTTGAAGCAGATACAAGCCTATTCCGCTAACGAATGAGCGTTTGAATTTAATTATAAAAATCGAAGGGACAGTAGGTTATTTTCGAATGGAAGGTTCCTTGGCAAAATGAAAAAGAAACGAGACAGTGGTTCTCCCTTACGTTCTTTACACGTATCCTGCGCAAGATAAGCGATAAGACGCGGTAATTTAGTCAAAAGAAGGAGGTAGCTAGGAAGAAGCAACGGAAAACGATCGAACCGTGAGGGGTGGGTGAGACACTTGGATAGGAGGTCGGCTGACGCTGCTACCACCCGTCTGCCCTCAACCAACGAGTGACTACAGACATTAGTCCACTGACACCATTGACACTTTTATTAATGACATCGATGCCTGAGGCAGCATCCCCTCCAGGGGCCTGGTCTTCGTTCACCCTCGACAACCCTCCGGGGCAGATTTTCTGCCGCGGCGAATGCAGCCGCGGTAACGTCGAGGATTCGTTCCTTTCCATCTCGCAGACCTTTTTTCCCAGCATTATTGTATTCCCCGGTAAGAAGAACAGCGACTTTTCTCTCGCTCTCCACTCTCATCCCGTGTCTATCTCTTCTTCACGGTCCTCCATTCTCTTCTGTGGCCTCTTTTTCTCCGCCGTGACCCTCTCGCTCCGTCGTCTCCGGTGTTCTTGTCGCCCTGGCCCCCGTTGCCGCCCTTCTTCGCCGCCTGTTCATCCATTCCTCTGTCCTGGGACCTCGCGAGGGAGCGGCTCTCAAGTTACATTGAAAAATCTGGCGGACGGCTGAAAAATTGGCGATACCTATATCATCTATTGTGCCTTGCAAGCCTCTCCAAACTCGATCCGTTTGGCCGCAAAAAAGCGTGTATTTAACGGATAACCTGGGTGCCCAGGCAGCCGGCGTGTAGCCGTTTCTCTCTTCTTTCCACTTGTTCGGTATCGATGGCTAATTAGAAATTATGGACCGGTTCTAATCCGTTTGCAAACGTTGCTTGTAGTGAGCCGGGACAAGGAGCCAGCCAGCTTGCGGAGAAATTGGGGTGGGTTTATGTGTACGCTTGGTGTGAATCATACGACGTTGTTTGGATACGGTCAATCTGATTGTGATATTATTGCAGCATTCAGAAGCTGTATAGGGCAACTGGAAAATTGAAAGATAGAGAAAAATGATAAATCTTACTGTGAAATTAGACTGTCAATTGTGTCGTCTTTTTAGGATAAACGCGCTTACGCGAGTCATCTATTTCTTGGAAATTGAATATCAATAGCGATGTTGGGCAATGAAATAGAGGAATTTATAAAGAAGGTAGTTTGGCTTTTGGAAAATTCATTATGAATATGAGAAATACTTATACTTGTTTCAATATATTTTTCTATTACAAATTCATCCACTGGTGCTCTATCAGTCAACTTTAACAACATCAGACATTCAATTAATAAATGATGATGACAATTTACTTGATTTTGACGTCATATACTATATGTGTACCTATACTTATTTCAATATATTTTTCTAATAATAAATTCATCCACTCGGTTTTCTATCAGTCAACCTCAACAATATCGCACATTAAATTAATAAATGATGATAACAATTTACTTGATTTTGATCTCATACACTATATGTGTACCTATACTTATTTCAATATATTTTTCTAATAATAAATTCATCCACTCGGTTTTCTATCAGTCAACCTCAACAATATCGCACATTAAATTAATAAATGATGATAACAATTTACTTGATTTTGATCTCATACACTATATGTGTACCTATACTTATTTCAATATATTTTTCTAATAATAAATTCATCCACTCGGTTTTCTATCAGTCAACCTCAACAATATCGCACATTAAATTAATAAATGATGATAACAATTTATTTGATTTTGATCTAATACACTATACTTGCACTTCAACATACTTCAATACATTTTTCCCTTACAAATTTATCCACTTGCTTGACTGTCAGTCAATCTCAACAATATTACACATTCAATTAGTAAATAATGACAACAATTTACTTGATTTTGCCCTCATACACTATAAGTGTACCTATACTTATTTCAATACATTTTTCTAATAATAAATTCATCCACTTGTTTCCCTATCAGTCAACCTCAACAGTATCACACACTAAATTAATAAATAATGACAACAATTTACTTGATTTTGACCTCATACACTATAAGTGTACCTATACTTATTTCAATATATTTTTCTTTACAAATTCATCCATTGGTCTCTATCAGTCAACCTTAACAACATCAAACATTAAATTAGTATATGATGATAACAATTTACTTGATTTTGACCTCATACACTATAAGTGTACCTATACTTATTTCAATATATTTTTCTATTACAAATTCATACACTTGTTCTTCCATCAGTCAACCTCAACAATAAAAGTTGAAACCAATCTTTGTCTAAGAGATTGTCAGTTGGCTACAGGTGTCTATGCCTTCATGAATATCTACAAAACTATGTGAATCGTTCAAAACAAAACAGACATTGTACAATTTAGTGGATGGAACAGATCTCTGTTCAAATGATTGAAAATTGAACATTAGTGGCGAAGTTGGGCAATGAAATTGTGGAATTTATAAAGAACACAGCTGGTGAGTTTGGCGTTTGGAAAATTCATTATCAATTCATTATTTTTAATCTTTATTCTTGTTCTGTACTTTAATTTTCTACTTTTATATCCTAATTTTATCCTCAAGTCTCATTTCCTATTCTTATTCCCTACTTTTACTATTATTGTTATTAATCACAATGAAATTGAGGAATTTATAAAGAACATAATTGATCAGTTTGGCTTTTGGAAAATTCATTATGAATATGAGAAATAATCTTCTTTTCTGTCTTCAGTTTTTATTCTTGTCCTGTACTTTAATTTTCTATTTTTATATCCCAATTTTATGCTCAGTTTTTATTTCCTATTCTTATTCTCTACTTTTATTATTATTGTTATTAATCGCAAAGCTGAGCAATGAAACTGAGGAATTCATAAAGAACATAATTGGTCAGTTTGACTTTTGGAAAACAAGTTTTGCAATGAAATTGAGGAATCGATAAAGAACATAATTACCATTTGGGCTTTTGGAAAATTTGTTATGAATATGAGAAACAATCTTCTTTAATTTTCTATTTTTCTATCCCAATTTCACCCTCAATTTCTCTTTCCTATTCTTATTACTCGCAACATTTTTACTGACAATCCATTCGTCATTTTGTATAAAATATTTTCTAAAATTAATCTATCCACCACATCGTCTAACTTGTTACTCAAAAAATTAGTCGAAACCCAGTACGATACCATATTATATCTCACGATTAGAGTGGAAGGTGAGGAGGCAGGGTGACCCACACTCAGGACAAATAAATCTTATAAGTAGGCGGTTCACGATACTCGGATCGGCTGCCGCAAATCCGCGGATAAGCCATCGAGAACAAAAGTCCGGGAGAGAACAACGTGGTGAGAAAAATACGCTACGCATTCGACGGTTGGGATAAACGCGGCGAATGCTTCCACTGCACGAACAAACGATCCGATCGAATTGTCATTACAAACGACGTGAGAATTTAGAACGTCGCTGTATATATATTGCTTGTTACCCGCTCGATCTTCCAGATATTTCGTCCTCGTTGTCATCGCTTTTCAGAAATTTCTTAACTCACGTTTGCCAGGCAACAAGTTTCCCAACTGCCAACTTATCCAATTTATTGCTGGAATTTATTTTAAAACGACGACGCGCCATCGCCTCGATGGGAACCATCCAAAGCAATCGAGAAGCCACGAGTAGTTGTTGCCCGAAAATTACAGTCCATAGAGAAGAAGACCTTCTTAAACGCGTTATTAAGGCTATCGCTATTGCGCGTTATCTGAACAGAGCTTCGATAACTGCAATCCGCCGCAGTGTCTCTTCCATTTCGATACGATGGTCGAATATTGGGAAGGAAACTGAACGCTGCGTGGCATCCTCGTCATCGAACGATAGGAGAGAACCGAGGAATTCGTCTGTGTTTCACTCGATGAACCGTGTTCAACAGAAACGAAGTGTCGACGCATGAGAATCCCTAGGCCGGGTAATCCGAATTCCTGATCTCCTTTGTAAAGACCTCTGGAACAGTGTTTTCCCCGAATATCCCGCTTCACGTGGCAAGCGGACCGGGGTAAAACGAGCGAACGAAAGAAGAGCGCGGAAGGAGAGGAAGGAAGATAAGAAGCGTGGAATCGGTCTAGGCTGGGTCAGGCTCCAGCCTGCTATCTCGTCGGGTTGGAAGCGTGTGCTGATGGATGACAAATGGCTCCTCCACGACGCGTCACTCTAGGCACTGCTAGGGGCTCCTCCTATACGTGATCAACCATAGCTCTGGCTGACGTAGGGGGAGTAGGAGGGGCAGAGAGAAGAAGAGAGAGAGAGGAGTTGGGGTAGAAAAGCGTGGCGCAACGGGGGTTGCGGCAGGATAGAGCGCGTTGCTCGAGGAGGGGTAGAACCGACACGGGATACGGGGGTAGAGCAGCAGAAGCAGGAGGAAGGGAGTTTGAACGGGTCGGCGGAGATAAAGTGGGACGTCTGATCCTCCGTCGAGGCGAGCAAAAAGATCCTCGCGCTTCGCGTCCCAGGAGACGGAAGCCGGGAACGAGAAAAACTCCCCCAAGCCACGTCCACCCGTCCCTTCTTCGTCTCTCTTCTCCTCTTCTAGCCGCCTCCTTGTCCGATCTTCTTTGCACCGTCACCGACGACGTAGCCGACGCTTTCATCCACCTCTTCCACCCCTCCAACACGAACAGAGAACCTTCGAAGGCAGAGAATCTGACGCCATGGAGGTGGCCTTGTTAATTGGTTGACAATAATCGAGTCGTATGTATACGCAACAGAAGGATATACAGGGTCATTGGTAACTACCAGGTTCCAGCGGAAAGGGGGTGATTGTAGGAGAAAAAACAAGTCGAAAATATAGAATACAAATTTTTCGTTCGACGCTTTGTTTTCGAGAAAATCCACTTTGAATTTTGGCTCGGTACGCCTGCACTTTATCGCGTCTCGTTAGAAAGGATCTCACTGTAGATCGTTGTCTCGATGGATATTATCGCGGTTTAAGAAAATTAGGAATACGAAGTAATCATAAAGTTTACTGTTACAAAAATTGCTGAAAACGTCGCTCCTTTCTAACGAGACGCGATAAAGTGCAGGCGTACCGAGCGAAGATTCAAAGTGGATTTTCTCGAGAACGAAGCCTCGAACGAAAAATGTTTATTCTATATTTTCGACTTGTTTTTTCACCCCCTTTCCGCTTGTACCGCCAGTTACCAATGACCCTGTAAGACGCGTTGCGAAGCTCGGTTTTTGGGGATCTGCGATCGACGAAAGAGGGCAAAGACGCGAACTCGTATGGATTTGCGACGCAGATTGTTCGTTTTATTAGCGTGAAATGTTGGTACGTACGGTACGTGGTAGGACGAAGGGAAAATCGACAAGATACGCAACATTTCGTTACGTCAGGTTACGAATAAAGCAAACACACTCGGAAGAGCTTGAAAGATGGATGACTACGTGGCTCGAGCCTCCATCATGAGCGACACGTCAGGCGGTTCGTATGAATTCTTCTTGATTGCTGGGCCGGCTGTAAGCATAACGAGCCACCCGCTACGTCCATCAACCACGCACCGGTCAATTCATTTCGGATACGAACACCGCCGTCTCGGCACGCACACCGACGCACTCGCAACGCGCACCACTCTCTTTCCCCTCTCTTTCCATCCTTCGGCATGCACTACGCGCGTCACGGACATGCCCGCAGCGTGTACTTACGCGCCAGATATTCCCGCTGGGTTGACGCCTAACCTGCCTACCTACGGTATGCGAGATCCTCGTTTTGCTCGGTTTCTTGATTTCAATCTTCGTCCAGTTCGGCCGTCGCAGACGGACACGTCGGGGGACTGATGAGCTGCTTTGTAAGCGAAATGTCAAACCAGGGCCGAGCCCGTTGCTCCGGCGGATAGAAAAATGTGCACACGGTATCGAGCCGACCTGTACAAACACAGCACGTTTTTCTCAACCAGCGAACGTACAGCGAGGTTAGGGCAATCCCCCTTTCTCTTGCTTCTTTTGTAGCTGACTTGTACGGTTACGCCATCTGCGAATCGCGTACGTTCTTGGCTGTCTGAACGATATTTTGCCGAAGAGACCGGAATTAAAATTCAAGATGTTGACACGACGCTGATAATCCGCGCGATCGCTGGGAATACTCTCTCTGGCGCATGGAAGAATGAAGCCGTTACCAAGGCTGGTTATTAAATACCTGTCTGTCGTTTTAGCGCGAGTACGCCGCGTATAATTTGCGGACAAGCGGAGTCCGCGCGCGTTTCGCCCTTAGGTTTGCTCGTATCAATTACCGTATATAGCAGGATAGGGCCAGAAACGCAATAAAGACATTTAACATTGAGCTTTATTACAGGCGACCAGCGTATCAGAGGTTCGAGTGTCCGCGTCCATAGGCAGCGTTTAATATTTTAGCCGTCTCATTTTCGCTGCTCGTAAACTATTCATTTATCCGCGCCTATAATCTTCATCGAAACTACGCGTTATTATCCTTCTTGTACCATCAGCCTCCCCTTCGCCGACCGCCTCTTTTCCCCCACCCCTTGCCCCGCCGTCCTCTTACTCGCTTTCTCACTCTCTCTCTTCCTCTTCTTCTCTCTGCCCTCTCGGCTTCTACCAATTTTATTTCATTTTTCTCTGCGGTGGCCAACGATTCCTGCTACGGCCTAGCAAAGACGATAGTCGTTTGGAGGGGTTGGTTGGCGACCAAAATATCGCCGCCCCTCGACTCGATGCGATCGACCTTGATGAAACGCCGGTGAAAAGGTGTCCACCGCGATGAACGAATTTTCAGCTGCGTTGTTCGCCCGTTTGCATCACGCGTTTATCAGCGAGCGACGCGGAAATAATTATACAGGGTGGTTGGTAGGTGGTGGTGCGAGCGGAAAGGGGGTGATTCTAGGCGAAAGAAGAAGTGGAAAATATAGGATAAAAAAAGAACGTGAATCGAGACGATCTACAGTGAGATCCCTTGTAACGAGACGCGACAAAGTGCAGGCGTACCGAGCCAAAATTCAAAGTGGATTTTCTCGAAAACGAAGCTTCGAACGAAAAATTGTTATTCTATATTTTCGACTTGTTTTTTCGTCTAGAATCACCCCCTTTCAGCTTGTAGCACCAGTTACCAACCACCCTGTATAACGAGGCAAGAGAGACGGACGGAGGTCTGAAATTTTTCCTCCGCTTACGGTGTATTGATAAACACCGCCGTTTCACCGTAAAAAGAGAGAAAGCCGGCCATAGGCGTAGACGCGGGGCTGATGCGGCCACCAATCTGCATAATATGTATTAAAGTTTATTATCGTGAGCGGCCACGAATCGATACTTTGCGGTCTTTACTTGGCGGGCCTGCTTTTTGTCTAAATTATACACGTCGACTAATGTCTTAACTGAAAACGGCTCCGAATCATTATCATAATTTTGGCGTTTCTCGGGGTTCTTGTTTTCGTGGCGCACCATCCGTGCAATCATGTTTCTGGGTGGCGTCGCAAGTTATTGCCGGTTTTTATACGCCGATTGAGATATCGCTGTGTATATACTCTACACTTGTCCCTTTCTTTCTTGCTTCTTCTTCTCCTTTCGCTCTTTTCTTCGCCGCTTTCGTTGCGTACGTCGAGGTTAACCTCAAACTGGCGGAAAAATGGCGTCAAAATGGCGGCGCTGTACGAAAGATGGAAGGTACGCAGACCTAATTATGGTGAAAATTTTGGACGAAACTCGTGCTGCGTGAAGCGAATAAAAAAGAGAATTGTAAGTTTACAGGCTGGTCTCGTTGCAAATCGAACGACAGCAAAGATCGATCGTCGTTTCTCGACAACTATGGCACCGTTCCGATCGTGTTAAATGTGGTCGATTTAATTTCGTCCTTGTAATTTAATCGCGTTATTTATAAAGCAATTCGTAGGGGTATTTGCGTACGATTATTCATGCGAATCAATTAACATTATAATTTCTTCCATTTAATTGTGATTCATTGGGTTCCGGTGTACTGTAAAATTTAATCGAGTATAAAATTCATGACACTTTCGATAAATCGACAAATATAATAACAAACACTTGACTGTCAGAAAATTCCCACCATCCGTTCGTATCCTGTGGATTATTATCTTTCGTAAATCGACAATAATTTCCTCTAAGAGCAAAAGATAAAAAAAAATTAATTGAAATTGCAGCATCATCGAGAAGATCATATTTTTCATCGATGTGTCAATGCAAATTTCTTTCAACGTCATCGTTGAAACATCTTCCACGTTCGACTATAATATATTTAGTATAGGATAGAATGGACGAAAATCCAGAGTTTTTGTTTCCATTGAAGAGAAACGGCCGAGAACGGCGACTATGCAAATTCCACCCCCGACACGACTGTCCCCTCAGTCGGTCAGACATGATTAAACACAGAATGGCGTTGTTTCAACCCCTTGCAGAACGTTGAACGCAGTAGCTACCTCTGGAGGCATCCCACTCGCCGGATCCCTAGGATTCATCCCTCAGTTTAATCACTACCCCCTTGAAAACTCGGCATGGCCTGTGCTTTCGTGGCATTCAATAACACCAAGGCCACCCCACTCGACGATGGCCCGTAGCCTTTATCGGATCTCCTTATTCCGCTAACACCCTACGAATTTATCTCGTTACGTTTTGATTCTGTCGGCAGACAGGCCACGACTCATCCCCCTAATTGCTATTCATTCCCGTTCATTGATAAACTCTTTCCCCTTAATTGGAATTATTAGCGCGGTAAGTTTCGTTGTCTAATGTCGTGGAAAGACACGCTCGTTCACGCTTTATTCATTTTCACCAGAAGGACGATAATGGTTGGTTCGATTTACTGGAGGAACGCATTTTTATAAATTTCTCCTTTGCAGAATGTAGCTGAAGAAATATGGATTTAAGCGGAGGATCTGTTTCATCAACTAATTGCTTTATGATTAGGACTTTGAGTATTAGTAGGTTCTTCTACTGTTAGGAAGCTTCAGTAGTTTTGCATATTTGAATTTTGTGTGTTTTAACGTTTTTTCAACTAATTAGTTTATGATTAGGACTCTGAGTATTAATAGATTCTTCTACTGTTAGGAAGCTTCATTGGTTTTGTATATTTGAATTTTGTGTGTTTTAACATTTCACTTTTGCAGAATGTAACTGGAGAAATGGATTTAAGCAGAGGTTTCTTTCATCAACTAATTATTTTATGAATAGAACTTTACTCTGAATATTAGTAGATTCCTCTACTTTTAAGAAGCTTCATTAGTTCTGATGCATTTGAATATTGCATATTTGGATTATGTGTTTTTTAACATTTCTGTTTTGCAGAATGTAACTAGAGAAATGGATGTAAGCAGAGGTTTATTTCATCAACTAATTATTTTATGAATAGAACTGTACTCTGAATATTAGTAGATTCTTCTACTTTTAGGAAGCTTCATTAGTTTTGCATATTTGAATTTTGTGTGTTTTAACATTTCACTTTTGCAGAATGTAACTGGAGAAATGGATTTAAGCAGAGGTTTCTTTCATCAACTAATTATTTTATGATTAGGACTCTGAAAATTAGTACATTCTTCTACTTTTTAGAAGCTTCATTAGTTCTGATGCATTTGAATATTGCATATTTGGATTATGTGTTTTTTAACATTTCTGTTTTGCAGAATGTAACTAGAGAAATGGATTTAAGCAGAGGTTTCTTTCATCAACTAATTATTTTATGATTAGGACTCTAAAAATTAGTACATTCTTCTACTTTTTAGAAGCTTCATTAGTTCTGATGCATTTGAATATTGCATATTTGGATTTTGTGTGTTTTAACATTTCTCTTTTGCAAAATATAACTACACAAATGGATTCAAGCAGAGGTTTCTTCCATGAACTAATTATTTTATGAATAGAACTGTACTCTGAATATTAGTAGATTCTTCTACTTTTAAGAAGCTTCATTAGTTTTGCATATTTGAATTTTGTGTCTTTTAACATTTCTTTTTTCCAAATTTAACTACACAAATGGATTCAAGCAGAGGTTTCTTCCATGAACTAATTATTTTATGAATAGAACTGTACTCTGAATATTAGTAGATTCTTCTACTTTTAGGAAGCTTCATTAGTTTCGCATATTTGAATTTTGTGCATTTTAACATACAAAATTTACTTCACTTCATACTAAATTTCTTACAAATGACCATACACAGTTATAAACCAAGATTACTGTTACTTCACCATAATTAACAGCAAAATTATCCTTCAATATTCAACTGTAATATCTAAAGCATGCCATGGAAAGCTGGAAAACAAATCAGTACACATAATCTCTTTCTCGTCCATTTTTAATAATTAGAAAAAATCTAATTCCAGTCACGTTGATTAGTTCAATAGTTCTGTACAGTGTGGATATTCTAATTTCGATAAGAATAGAATAATAGAGAAGAAAAGTGAACAGGGGAAGAACGTCGACTACAAAGGGAGAACACGTTACAGGAATTGAAAAAATTTCATGGCTCGTGACAAAACGTAAGCCAGGGGTTGGTCCTAAATCTTCTGCAGAGCTAGAGAGAATGCGACAGATTGTTTCGTTGCATAGGATGCCGTAACAACCGCATTTAAACCGCTAAATGGATCGTCTTTCTCTCTATGTGTATCTCTTTAACTGTTATGTTATGGCGACTCTCCGGCTGCGCCATTCTACATCCCCTTATAGCATCGCGTTTACGTTTACGAGCACCACCGCTGACGTTTACGAGCCACCGGCTGACGTACGAGCCACTTGCTGCTCTCTTGCTTCCATTGCTGGCGCTCGCACGTTAACGTTTTACCACCGTCGCCTCCGATCTCCGGTTCGAATTCGTATTTTAATTTTATATTCGTTTTTTAACGTGGTTTTCCCGTTTGAAGTTTCTGTCGATTTTGAATAAATTATTGAGGAGTAATTTACCTAATTTGGAAATGTTTGTATTAGGTTGTTTGCAAGGTTTGTTTCGTTTTGTAAGGAAATAATAGACGAACGATGTTTTTTTGTATTATAATTGTTTATTGTAATGGAAATATGACGAAATGGAGCATACCTGATTCAATAAAATAATACAAAACAGAAATTGTCGTTCGTCTATTATCAATTTATGGAACGAAAGGAACTTTTCGGACAACCTAATATTGTTAAAAATAACAGAGGATAAAATGCAGTAAAGAAACATTTGTGTAAAATATTGGAAGAACAGCTGATAGGATTAGGAAAGAAAAATTTCTAATAAAAAAAAATAAATTAATTAATAAAAATAAATAAGGAAACTCTTTCATCGTTACTTTATAACAAAATAATTAGTTTATTAATATCTGAATGAAAATAAATTACTGACACTAGGAAAGAACAATTTTTGATCGAACAATAGATAAAATAATAACGACGACACTTTCATTATTATTTTAACAGACATATAATTATGTCTCTTTATAATTACACGCAAAGTATCTATAATAATATCAATTTCTGTTCTGTCGGAATTTCCTTAATTTTGTAAGAATTTAGACGATTTCAGAATATGCAAGGTACATGATTCTTATTGTTTTAACGTAGACTCTTTCCTTTGAGGAATATCGTGTACCTTAATAAGAATTGCTTTAATGTAGACTCTTGTCTTTGAGGAATATCGTGTATCTTAATAGGAATTGCTTTAATGTAGATTCTTGTCTTTGAGGAATATCGTATACCTTAATAAGAATTGCTTTAATGTAGATTCTTTTCTTTGAACAATATCATGTATGTTGATAAGAATTGCTTTAATGTAGACTCTTTTCTTTGAACAATATCATGTATGTTGATAAGAATTGCTTTGATGTAGACTCTTTTCTTTGAAGAATATCATGTATGTTGATAAGAGTTGTTTTAATGTAGACTCTTTTCTTTGAACAATATCATGTATGTTGATAAGAGTTGTTTTAACGTAGACTCTTTTCTTTGAAGAATATCATCTACCTTAATAAGAATTGCTTTAATGTAGACTCTTTTCTTTGAACAATATCATGTATGTTGATAAGAATTGCTTTAATGTAGACTCTTTTCTCTGAAGAATATCATGTACCTTAATAAGAGTTGCTTTAACGTAGATTCTTCTTTGAAGAATATCATCTACCTTAATAAGAATTGTTTTAATGTAGACTCTTGTCTTTGAGGAATATCGTGTACCTTAATAAGAATTGCTTTAATGTAGACTCTTGTCTTTGAGGAATATCGTGTACCTTAATAAGAATTGCTTTAACGTAGACTCTTCTTTAAACAATATCATCTACCTTAATAAGAATTGCTTTAATGTAGACTCTTTTCTTTGAAGAATATCATGTACCTTAATAAGAGTTGCTTTAACGTAGATTCTTCTTTGAAGAATATCATCTACCTTAATAAGAATTGCTTTAATGTAGACTCTTGTCTTTGAGGAATATCGTGTACCTTAATAAGAATTGCTTTAATGTAGATTCTTTTCTTTGAGGAATATCGTGTACCTTAATAAGAATTGCTTTAACGTAGACTCTTCTTTAAACAATATCATCTACCTTAATAAGAATTACTTTAATGTAGACTCTTTTCTTTGAACAATATCATGTATGTTGATAAGAGTTGTTTTAACGTAGACTCTTTTCTTTGAGGAATATCATCTACCTTAATAAGAATTGCTTTAATGTAGACTCTTGTCTTTGAGGAATATCGTGTACCTTAATAAGAATTGCTTTAACGTAGATTCTTTTCTCCGAACAATATCATGTACCTCGAAAACGCTGAGAAAACGTCTCATTATAATAAGTTCCGGCAGAATTTGGCCGGCATGACACGAGAATGCTGTCAAGAGAAATCATGCAGGTACGACGCGGAGGGTGGTCGAAAGGTACTGCAGGCGGTAGAATTCGGGTGCAATTGGTTTTGCATTTCGTCCACGTAACCGGCGTCCATTGCAGGAGCGGCGTTTGAGCGATTTATGGGTTCGGCAACCGCATTGTATCTGTACGTGCCGGGCGCCGTGACGCACCGTGACGTGACGTGACGTAACTGACAAGTCGGACGTGAAACCTGGGAGCCGATCTTGTGCCTACCTAACGTTCATCCTAACCTGCCCTAACCTGCAACGTTACCCATCGTCGCGTGTTTCACGCTACTCCACGCTATTCTATATATTTCCTTTTCTCTTTCTTCTTCCTCTTACTTATTCTTTGCTCTCGCTAGCACGCGCTAGCATCTATACGCTCCACGTGTCCTTCTTTCCTTCTTTTCTTTTAAAAGCTCCGCGGCAAATTTATCGCTGCCAGCTATCCCGGCAAAAGGAAGAAAGTTGTTCAAAATTGTGTACACACTCGGCGTACTACAGGCGGCCAACGGTTGCTCCAGCAAGGGGGTGATAAGTACCTAGGATCAAGGACTTGGGCTTGGCTGCTGGCCATATTTCTCAAACGTTGTTGTTGCTCGCGGTGGGATTTTCTATCGCCAATTGATATTCGTATCTTTCATACGGTTTCTCAGTTCCTTGCCTTCGTACGATGTCCGTATGGCGGCTGCACGAGATTCTGCTCGACCGATTGGAAGGATGACAGATAAGCCATTACGAGAGTAGCCAGGATATGAGAAATTCTTCAGATTAACCAAACTATCCACTTCGTTGGCTAACTTGGTTCAAAGATCTGGTAAAGGAAGATCCTTACAGACTGTACATTCTTCTGGCTAAGCCGTGTATCCGGCTGATTTCAGAATAATCAAGGCTTCATGATCATAAATCTATCAGCACGAGAAAAGAAAAAAGGGCAAAGATGCAACAACTGACGCACATAGCAAGAAGCATCGAACGTATCTCGGCGTTCATTCTTCTTGTGTCGGACCGACGAACAGAATTCCCGCATCGGCGAGTAATTACTGCGGTCGTTAGCGGCGGGCGTTCTTGAATTAATAATGACGTCACAACGCCAGACACTTCTGTTTGGCTTTAATAAGGAGACGACAGGTCGCGTTCGCCGTTAGCGACGCGCGGGGGATGCTGTTCTCTCTCTCTCTCTCTTTCTCTCTCTCTCTTGACTGATTAACTATCTCCGGCGCTAATTATCCCCTCAAGTTGTTAGCCACCCTACACGTGACGTCGCGTCCGACGAAGACGTTGCCGACCCGGCGAAAACTGCCACGACGTTGTTAACGACAGAAACGTGGATGTCCCAAAAGTGTACTATTTTGCGTCTGGTCGCGTTTCAACGCTTTGCGTCACCCTTCGTTCTCACAGTACAGGATATTCTCGTTTTAACAGAGCAGTTCTACTTTTTAGTATATACCTGTTACATTGTATTGTACTTTAACAGTGGAAGCAGTCCAATTGACTGGTTTTACAATTTTATTTGAAAACTTCTACTTTGTGTTGTAGTGTAGTATAGTGATTTCTGTTCTTAATTGTTTATACGAGTTCTTGACATTGAATATTTTGTACATTTTATACTTGCACATTCTAATCTTCCATAATTGTATAAACATTTAGAGAATATTTATTGACACTACAATTAACACATTGGTCAAATTGACTGGTTTTACAATTTTATTTGAAAACTTCTAC
Source organism: Bombus bifarius (assembly GCF_011952205.1). Lineage (NCBI taxonomy): Eukaryota > Metazoa > Arthropoda > Insecta > Hymenoptera > Apidae > Bombus > Bombus bifarius. The sequence goes on from NW_022884354.1 coordinate 2,556,910, forward strand.
TTTGTGTTGTAGTGTAGTGTAGTGATTTCCATCCTTAATTATTTATTAAACAAGTTCTTGACATTGAATATTTTGTACACTTTAATGTCCCATAATTATATAAACATTTAGAGAATATTTATTGACATTAGAACTAACACTCCAGTCAAGTTGACTGTTTTTACAATTTTATTTGAAAATTCCTACTTCATGTTATAGTGTAGTATAGTTATTTCAATCTTTGATTATTTAAACAAGTTCTTGACATTGAATATTTTGTATATTTTATATTTGCACATTTTAATGTCCCATAATTGTATAAACATTTAGAGAATACTTAATAACATTAGAACTAACACATTAGTCAAGTTGACTGGATTTACAATTTTATTTGAAAGTTTTATTTGAAAACTCCTACTTCATGTTATAGTGTAGTATAGTGATTTCCATCCTTAATTATTTAAACAAGTTCTTGATATTGAATATTTTGTACATTTTAATGTCCCATAATTGTATAAACATTTAGAGAATATTTATTGACACTACAACTAACACTCCAGTCAAATTGACTGGTTTTACAATTTTATTTGAAAAGTCCTGCATCATGTTATAGTGTAGCATAGTGATTTCCATCCTTAATTATTTAAACAAGTGTTTGATATTGAATATTTTGTACATTTTATATTTGCACATTTTAATCTTCCAGGATTGTATAAACATTTAGAGAATATCAACACTAGAACTAACACTGCAGTCAAGTTGACTGGTTTTACAATTTTATTTGAAAAGTCCTGCATCATGTTATAGTGTAGTATAGTGATTTCCATCCTTAATTATTTAAACAAGTTCTTGACATTGAATATTTTGTACATTTTAATGTCCCATAATTGTATAAACATTTAGAGAATATTTACTGACACTACACTAACACTCCAGTCAAATTGACTGGTTTTACAATTTTATTTGAAAATTCCTACTTTGTGTTATATTTTTCCCACAATAATGTAACGACTTTCGCAACGATAACTAAAAGAATAATATAATGAATTTTATTTTCTGTTTTATGTATTCAAACTGAAAATAATTTTCTATCAAGGCTACTCATATCAATACCAGTCAAAATGACCGGTACTTGTCAAAGCGTGAAAGGGTCCCGCAATCTGTTCATCGAACCCCAATTAACCAGTTTCCTCGTTTCGTACAACTTGCCACTCGTTTTTTTAAATTTTTACCGCGAATCGTTCGATACGACGATATCAGTTACCAGGAAAATTCCGGATCGATCGCTAGATCGCTAGATGCTAACGCTAGAAATACCACGGCAGTCAAAACGACTGGTTCTACAATTTTATAAACGTGTGGACCCTCGTTCAGGGACGATGGCGCCAGATGGATTAATAATATCAAAAATCTACCACATAACGTGGAATTGCTTCTGCAAGAAAGCAATAAATCAATAAATATACAAATATTCTATCATTAGGTATTTTTTAAAGACCAGTTGTTTTCACTATTTTTGATAGAAATAGCTTCGTGTTAACCATCGGTAGTTCTAGCGTTAGCTGGCATGACTGGTCCTTTGATGATAATAGCGAGAGGTGGATTCAAAGTTGAGGATATACAAACTTAAGGAATTGATAAACTCTTTGGTCCCTGAGTTTTCTAGAACGTAGGCTGCTTCTGAGAATAGATTTATAGGAACGTCACAGGTTGGAGAAAAGGTGGATGGGGTGAAGTTTCGGAAGAACTTCATCTTTCCTTGGAAAATGAACTTTAAGCTCGGGGGATTTTCACGTCCATGACGGAATTAATCGCGTTGTGTGCCGCGGTCCTCCTTCCTACGTTTATTTGTCGAAAAAGGAAAGAGTTTTGATACTTTTAACACGTCTAAATAGGAAATTAATTGACAAACGTAATCTATGTCGTTCAATGAACGATACAATTGTATTTCTTCCATACTTCGATAAATATTCTATATGAATTCATATACACGAACACGGAGGAGCTATGTATCTCCACTCTGTGCGGAGCTGATTCAACCCCTGTGCACGAAGCCACACGGGCGCTCGAACGGCAAAAGTAAACAATGAGCCTGTGTTGCGGTGGGTTTTATTTTTTGAAAAATGGAGCAACGACAACGCGGCAGCCGGACTTCCGGAGGCCTGGTCGACAGCTAGCATTTTCCCTGCCTCTCCCCATTATGCTCTCGTTCTCTCCATTTCGTTTCACCCACGTTTCTTTCAACCGACTCTTTCCCTCTGTTTTCCTTGCCTTCTTCCGACGTTCCTTTATCGACCCGTCCATCCTTCTTTCTTCTCCAACTCTCTCTCTCCCTTTCTGTCTTTCTTTGTCTCTCTCTCTCTCTCCTTGTCTTCTCTCTATCCTTTTCACGTAAGAATTTCTGACGGCACCCTCTAGTTACACTCGATCTTTCTAGCTGACGTTTATCCCTTTCTCTACCGATCTCACGGTTTACCTCTCGCTCCCGCCACTAGTCCGCTCGCTTCTTCAACATCCCTAGCATTCTCTCATGATTCATCGCCGCCACGATGGATTATCCGTCTTCTGCCCCGCTACACCCTCGCTGGGTCAGAGACTTGACCATATCGGACACGAGGCAACCATCGACCTGTATCGCTTCCTTCACGACGATCCCCAATTTACGCTGGGAGATTAATGCTTGATATTTCGGCATCTTATAAGTTGACTGTGCGGCTGCTTGTGCACGGCTGCGGATATTTAGACACGCGAAAGTATGTGAAATATTCATAATGGAGCGTTTAGAAATGTTGAAGTAATTATTTGAAGAAAAACTCTGTTTAGGTATGTCAGTGACCTGCACACTGCTATTAAGCAGAAAATAGAATTTAGTGAAACAAAAATATTGTAAATTGGGAGAGGTGTATAGTAATTGTGGCCTTGAATATACTTCAACAATGTGGAAACAAAAGAGCTGTAAGAAGATTTCTATTGCTGTTTCTTGTAGCCTTCAGCTACAGCTATAAGGTTAACCTTTTTGGTAATGTCCTTTGCTAGAAATATATGGACGTGCTCTTTATCATAGCTTCTTCTATTGTATTGTAACACTGCAAGATCACTGAGGATCTGGATCAGTGTACACTATACCTGTACCTATACTTATTTCAATATATTTCTCTATTACAAATTCATCCATTGGTTCCTCTATCAGTCAACCTCAACAATATCACACATTCAATTAGTAAATAATGATAACAATTTACTTGACTTTGACCTCATACACTATACCTGTACCTTTACTTATTTCAATATATTTTTCTATTACAAATTCAACCTCAGTCAACCTCAACAATATCAGACACTAAATTAATAAATAATGATGACAATTTACTTGATTTTGACCTCATACACTGTACCTGTACCTATACTTATTTCAATATATTTTTCTAATAATAAATTCATCCATTGGTTCCTCTATCAGTCAACCTCAACAATATCACACATTCAATTAGTAAATAATGATAACAATTTACTTGACTTTGACCTCATACACTATACCTGTACCTTTACTTATTTCAATATATTTTTCTATTACAAATTCAACCTCAGTCAACCTCAACAATATCAGACACTAAATTAATAAATAATGATGACAATTTACTTGATTTTGACCTCATACACTGTACCTGTACCTATACTTATTTCAATATATTTTTCTAATAATAAATTCATCCATTGGTTCCTCTATCAGTCAACCTCAACAATATCACACATTCAATTAGTAAATAATGATAACAATTTACTTGACTTTGACCTCATACACTATACCTGTACCTTTACTTATTTCAATATATTTTTCTATTACAAATTCAACCTCAGTCAACCTCAACAATATCAGACACTAAATTAATAAATAATGGTGACAATTTACTTGATTTTGACCTCATACACTGTACCTGTACCTATACTTATTTCAATATATTTTTCTAATAATAAATTCATACACTTGTTTCTCTGTCAGTCAACCTCAACAATATCACACATTCAATTAGTAAATAATGATAACTATTTACTTGACTTTGACCTCATACACTGTACCTGTACCTATACTTATTTCAATATATTTTTCTATTACAAATTCATCCACTTGTTTCCCTATCAGTCAACCTCAACAATATCACACACTAAATTAATAAATAATGATGACAATTTACTTGACTTTGACCTCATACACTGTACCTGTACCTATACTTATTTCAATATATTTTTCTAATAATAAATTGATACACTTGTTTCCTCTATCAGTCAACCTTAACAACATCAGACATTAAATTAGTATATGTTGATAGCAATTTATTTAATTTTGACCTCATACACTATACCTGTACCTATACTTATTTCAATATATTTTTCTATTACAAATTCATACACTTGTTTCTCTATCAATCGCTCAACAACAAAATTCAGCAACTGGAACCAATCTTTGCCTAAGAGATTGTCAGTTGGCTACAGGTGTCTATGCCTTCATGAATATCTACAAAACTATGTAAATTGTTCAAGACATTGTACAATTTAGTGGATGGAACAGATCTCTGTTCAAATGATTGAAAATTGAACATTAGTGGCGAAGTTGGGCAATGAAATTGTGGAATTTATAAAGAACATAGCTGGTGAGTTTGGCGTTTGGAAAATTCATTATCAATTCATTATTTTTAGTCTTTATTCTTGTCCTGTACTTTAATTTTCTACTTTTATATCCTAATTTTATCCTCAAGTCTTATTTCCTATTCTTATTCTCTACTTTTACTATTATTGTTATTAATTACAATGAAATTGAGGAATTTATAAAGAACATAATTGATCAGTTTGGCTTTTGGAAAATTCATTATGAATATGAGAAATAATCTTCTTTTCTGTCTTCAGTTTTTATTCTTGTCCTGTACTTTAATTTCCTATTTTTATATCTTAATTTTATCTATTTTTATCTCCTGTTCTTATTCTCCACTCTTATTTTTTATTCTTTATTCCTATTGCCTAGAACTTTTACATCACACAAGAAGACTAAATTACTCGCAACGTTTTTACTAACAATCCATTCGTCATTTGGTATAAAATATTTTCTAAAATCAACCTACGGTCATTGAGTACCTAATTCTACGAAAGCTTCTGCTCATAAGAATACTTAAACACTTTTGCCAAATCTACAGTTTACAATGCAACCCATACATGCTTGTCCGGAAATGCTGTACAAAAGTCTGTAAAATATTATCCCAACAGAACAGAAAATGAATGCTACGTAATTCGACAAAATAACATCAAACAAAAATCTTTGTGCGCCTCTATTATTTCCTCATAAACCAAAAGAATCCTACCTAACCTAATATCCATTATTTTATTCATAACCAAGAAACAACGCAGTTCATTAACCATACACCCTATATATCTACTACTACTTCTTGCTTGTTATGATAAAGGAAGAAACAAAAAAAAAGACGATCGAACGTTGCAGGTTGGTCGATAACGCTCACGCATCCGGGGGAAAACTGGGGGGCAGCGGGAGGCGGTCGCGCGCGGTGTACGCGAAGGCGTGCGCAAAACCGGAAATTACTCTCGATATAAAATATCCCAGATACCGGTGAGCAATGGCTCGCGATCGGGCCTACTTAATGCCCCCGGCTGGTGCTTATAATAATCTCTGCTAATAATACATTTAAATATGAAAGAGTAAAGCAGGATACCAGCCACGGTAACCTAACCACAATTAAAGGACGCCCGATAACGACGGCGTGTGCTGTACCGAAGGCGGATCGGCCTTCCGCGGGACTGTTTTTCGCGTTGCGTTGTACTTTCCGCACTCAGCGTACGTTTCTTCTTGTAAACTGGTCTTCGCGGTCTACCATGGCCGCCGCCGCCGTCGTCGTTCTGTATTCCGGTCCGTGCTGTGTTGCTCTGTTTTTCGTTTCACGAGCGACCGCCCGAAGCTTCGAACGCGGCCCTCGTTCTCGGACCAGGCCCCGACCGTTTCGAAAGTACAACGTATTACGCGCTGCAAAACGCAATTTCGTTTCCCGACGGGGCAATTTCGAGAGCTTCGAGAGCCACACTTTCTACCCGAGCGAGCCTCGCTAATTGCGCCCCTCGCGCACAACAGTCCGCTTTTCTCTCTCTCTCTCTCTCTCTCTTTATTTCTTCCTTTTTCTTCTTCCACCTCTTTGCAAGCCCTTTCCGATGCCAAAGCTGCTACTTTCCAACGACCGTTTAAGCAAAGTCGATCGGCCACGGAGAATGCGCGTGTTACGTAAGCGACGCTAGGTGAATTGGAAGCTGATCGAGAAAGTGGGGTGGGGAGGGGGGAGGGGGGAGGGGAGCAGCAACGTATATTTTGTCGAATCGCGTGCGAGCAGATTAAGTCGTTACCATGCCACTACTATGGTCGAAGGGAAAAGATGGCTGTGGACGATGCGCGGCATATTCTGTTGCATAGAATAGATGCGTCTATTTGCGTTTACTCGAATGGATGATGTGCTGTCGGCATTTCCTTGCATTTTATTTCTCTACGACAGGTTAGGGCATTCAAAGAAGCGTTTATTACGTATAATGTTTGTTCATCTTCATTAATGCTTCTTTGATGGAAACGGTGCGCCGCGTCGCTTCGGAACCTGTTGGCTCGAAACGCTTCATTTCATGAAGACGTTACTCGCAGTCGTAGGAAAATTATTGCCATTTGCGACTGATCGATCGAGCTGCCGGGCCCTACGGTTAATCGTAATCTATCATTTGCAGTTATGCTACCCGATTCTCGGATAAACGTGGCCATTTCCTCCTGTCGTTTGCTATCACACTCGATCGTTCCTGACACTTGTCGCTCGCCTTTTCCATCTTATTGCGCGACTCGGCCTTCGTTAACAAGCGTATTTCGCCGAATTCACAGACCCGCGAACACCTTAATGGCGTACATTGGCCGTGAATATTCGCGGTCGATTTCATTTCCAAAGAATTCATTATGGCAGATCACCTTTCATTACACGAAACGGACGAAAAAAAGAGGAGTCGAAGGAATCGCTATGAATCGTTTTGTTAAATCGGTGCTCGAACGAGAGAAAAATGAAAAAGGCGATGATAGTGTAACCTCTAGACAGAAATTAATGCGCGGTTAGTTGTAATTTCGAATGCAAATTGTACGATGTCGCGTACATTGTATCTTTCGCTGAATCACCAACGAGAGGAAAAAATTGCCAATCGCATCTTTCTTACGATATCTTGCAATTTCCTAGCGTTTACGTTTTTTAAGCTATGCGCCGGAAATTGCCGGTTCAGCAAAGATGTGTAAAATAAGAGCCGCTTTCGTTGTTTCTTTTGTATCGCGATGATCGCCTTTGCTCGTTACGTTCGCACGATCCGGTTCGTCGATCGCTCCTAAACTTTTCCGTACTTTTCGATGATTAATTCCCTTTCTGCTATTTAACGTTGATCGAGTTCACGCTGCTAAGAAACGTTCAAATCATCAAGCGAAATAATTTATTCTTTCGTTTTATTTGATCGACTAATTTAATTTCATATAAAATTCACGGACGCTTTATAATTTCGCGAATGTGTTTTCCAGTCGTCCATTGAATACTCGTTTTTCGTTTAGGTTATTACCATGTTTAACGCGTATTTAATTAGTTTAATTAGGGTGAATAGCCTGTTGCCTTGCGAAATATCGCTAGATGATTTTACACAGATCATCTCGCCTGCTTTTGACTGAGCTGGACGTTAAAAAATGGCCGATGCGTCTATAGAAAGTTGCTTATAAACATCTTTATCGGGTTAACGGCTATTGGCAAAGGCTGTTTTTCTTTGCAACGTTGGCAGCGCGGCTGTGATATACTGGGTGTTCCGTAATCCTCTCGTAACCTCTTTGTTACAGGTCGCGGTAAGATAAAAAATGTAGCGAAAAGAAAATTAGAAATAGCCAGTTTTCTTAGTACAATTTTCCTGCGTGGAACATGCAATTTTTCACATTGGTGTGAATTTCTTATTGAACAGCTACAGCATACAGTCGAATGGCAATTTATTAAAACAGTTTCCTTATTTATTTTTATTGATTGATTGATTTATTTTTTTATTAGAAGTTTTTCTTTCCTAATCCTATCAGCTGTTCTTCTAATATTTTACACAAATGTTTACTGTATTTTCTTTCGTTTTATAATAATAGATTAACGATTTAATAATAATATTAATAATAAAATACATAGTGCGTCTATTATTTTCTTATAAAACGAAACAAACTGATAGAAAAAAGATAAATCAATCAATCAATAAAGATAATTAAGGTAACTCTTTCATCGTTGCTTTATAACAAAATAATTAATTTATTAGTGTAATTATAAATAAAGTATGCAGAATCAAAGTATTTCTCCCACACTTAGAATATAATAAATGAACAACAATTTCTCTTTTATATTTTTTATTGAATTGCGCATCATCCATTTTATTATATTTCTATTATTACGTTTGTGCATAATAAAAAACATTGTGCGTCTATTATTTTCTTATAAAACAAAAGAAACTGATAGAAAAAGATGAATCAATTAATCAATAAAAATAAATAAGCAAACTTCTTCATCGTTATTTTATAACAAAATATAAAAGAGAAATTGTTGTTCATCTATTATACTGCAAGTATGGAAGGAATACTTTGATTCTGCTTTATTTATAACTATACTAATAAATGAATTATTTCATTAAATTACGTATGATCCATTTCGTTCTATTTCTATTATTAGTTTCTACGCATAATTCAATAAATTGATATAAAACAAAACTGCGTCTATTATCATCTTACAAAACGAAAGGAACTTTTCGGACAACCTAATATTAAACGACGATAGGTATGAATGAAAGTTGCAAACGTCTTAATCGTGGTGACATGAAATTTGTCACACGAACAGAAGATCCTATTGTTTCAAACAGCCCACGATGAATCCGTTCGTCTGACAGGCGAGACGTTTCTCTTACCGCAGAAAATTCCAAGAAGCATTCCGCTCTAAATCACTCGACAATCAACAGACGATAACATTTGCCTGTGCTCGCATTATTTTTTTTTTTTTTATCAATGTCGTTCAAGATAACAAACGATGATCGCTACGATTGGTAAGCGGAACAATGGACGACAGCGCGGAACTATCCTGTGACTAATAAGTTTCAAAAATGCAAGAATTGGTCGCGCGCAACCAGAGTGTCCTGATTTTTAAGAGGCGCTCGATCTCCGATTTTCTTATCCTTTCTTCCTCTCTTTTCCCTGACTTTTATCCCGCGGCGAACAGGCGACCATTAATCAATGTATACATACATTGTCGCGGTGGACAGCCCACGTCTGACACGGAGGATGATTATCTGAAATAAAATATCGTGCGACAAATCACTTCCTTGCCAAGAGTCATTTAACTGGTTATATAAAATTACAGGCGCATTGTACGGCGGAGCAGCGTGCAGAAGTCGCATGAAAAGTGAACCGTGAAATACGACCGTTAAATAATTCAATGTAATTCCGGCGTCGTTGACGGGAAACAACCGATGCGAACGGAAACTTTTCGTCGCGGCTACCTGTTCAATCTTCCAATCAAATTTTCGACAAGATTCCAAGCGTACGAGAAATGATCTACGAGGAATGTTTTTCATTTGATCACCGGGTCTTGATGTAGGTTACGTTCTCGACGATAGATGCGAATCAACAAGGACAAGCAACCAGGTTGCTTGGAACAGCGTTTGCAAATGTAAGAAGAAATATTTGGATCGGTGACGAGATGGCGACGCTATTAGTTCTGGCGATACAATAACCAACGACCCAGGCGAAAATCCTTTGTCAAACTATCACGAAGGAACCCGCAGAAAATGCGAAATTCCGCGTCGCGCTTTCCCGCGCTCGTGTTGCATAAATCATGCCGGAAACGCGGCGTTTCTCATACGGACGAAATAAATTCTTTTCTTCATTTTCATGCAAACGAACAGCGCGGCCGCCATATTCTCGATCGGTCGGCGCGACATTTTTCCGCCGGCAACGAAACCTTTCGTTCGAAACGCCTTTGCTATGCGCCTGTAACATACACATACACACATACACATACACACATACACATACACATATACACATACACACATACACGTGTATAAACACTGTATTACGCGTGCCTACGTATTTATTATTATTTCGTTTCTTCTTTTTATTCCTGTTCGTTTGCCACGCTGCCGAAGCACAGAGCCGTCAGACGCAGGGACGCCATTCGTCGTGGCGGCGCATGTGAAAATACGACGGAAATATTTCACTTTTCGTAGCGCTCGCGCGCCCCGACGACAGCGTCGCGGTGCCACGTCACGAGGCATTCATTTCGAAATACGTACACTGGTACGTCCAGGCTCCGGGGAGTAGCCTTAATAAATGTAGAAGCATTTATAAAGGCAGCAAGATGCGAGTATTCTCTCTCTTTCGCTCTGCCTCTTTTCCCTCGTCTTCTTTTTCCATTTCGTATTCTTCCGTTTCCTCTCTATCGTTTCACCTCTTCGTCTCTTTCACTTCGGCCTCTGTGTTTTTTCTCTTCTTTAGCATTCGCGCGGATGACGGATGCAAATAAACGTGGAGAAACGTCAATACCGAACGCTACCGGTTCACAGCGTGAAAGCTTGGTCGACGTGAATGTTTTTCCTGAACGGAAAATCCCACTTATCCTGCAGCTTCATATTTGCCGGCCGATTTCTCTGTTATCCAATATAGGTTTGGGGTTGATATTTGATAGATTCGCACGTCTGAACACATCGGATACACTTAGATAATTAACACGCGATCGACTCCTAAGATAAAAGAGCGACGTTGGTAGTCGTACCAACTTAGCTTATAGGAACTAGCGATTGTACCAACTTAACGTTTCTCAACATTCTCTGCTTTTATTTTTCTTTTCGCGAAAATAATAAGATTGATTATTATCCATCGAACGTTCCTTAAAGCTACTATACTTTTGTCATCGGTGTTTTTCTACAATATAAAATAGGCGCTCACGGATATAACGCGTAGAATCGACAGCGTTGTCTTTGTCAATTTTTCAAGCCGCGCAACCTGCCACCCGGTTGACTAATGGTCCGGCCAACTTTTGTTCTCGCGATCGCTTCGAAATATCCGACAATGTGTCGTCGCAACGAGCCTTACGCAACCTCGCTTTCGCGAGTTGTGATTGAGTATTGTATCGGAAGTGTGTACAAATTGTAGCCAAGCACACGACGCACGGATGTCACTTGAGCTTATTGTGTCGAACAATTGAACGCCGGTGGGCGACGTATTATTTAACATCGACCGTACAACCGTTCAAAATTCATTTGTTTCTTTATTCCTGCAGCTTATCCGCCATTCATACGCGATATCAAAAATTATGTCCCTTTACATTATCTTCTCTTTGTTAAGGTACAGAGACGGTTTTGGAAAGAACGAAAAGTTGAAAATTTATTTACAAATTATCTGAATTTAGCTCGACAATCTACTCGCTTGCTTCTTTCCTTCTGATCGCTTCTAATAACTTCCAACCGCTTTTAATCGCTTTTAACGTAGGTTAGGTTGTTATAACGTACCGCGCGCGTACCGAGCGAAAATTCAAAGTCGATTTTCTCGAGAACAAAGCCTCGAACGAAAAATTTTTATTCTATGTTTTCGACTTCTTTTTTCGCCTAGAATCACCCCCTTTCCGCTTGTACCACCAGTTACCAACCACCCTGTATATAGGATATACAAGATAAAAATATTAAAAGCACATTATACCGTACTTTTTATCAATTTATATTCTGCATATTTGTTAACACAATCCAAACACATTTGGATCTCTCCTCACTTTTAAATATATTTTCACACTGTTTACCGAACATCTTCAGGATGAAAAAATCACCGATGTGCGTCTCACAAGTATGCTTCTCGACTAAATGAAAGATCCGAGATATCTGCCATCAGATCCCTCGGAATTCTCTAGTTGGAAAGCTTATCGCTTTCTCCATTTCAGAACTAAGTAATTTTTCCTTTACAATGAATCGAAGGCGATAAACAATGAATTCCCGCTTATCGCTCTATTTACGTCCTGCGTATGGGCTATCGAATTTCGACCCCGCAGGAAACTTAGGCGAATCACGCTGGCCGACCAACGTGTTAACACTCTGATACTGTACGTACACAGCTGCCAAATATTCTTTTCTCCTTTTTATTTCCCAGTTTCCTTCCTATCCAGTCTTTCTTCCAGCCCCATACCTCCACACGTACTATATAAATACAGTACATACAAATGTACTATCAATTTAACATTCTTTGTATCTTATACTGCACGTACACAGTTGCAAAATATTCTTTTCTCCTTTTTATTTGCCAGTTTCCTTCCTATCCAGTCTTTCTTCCATCTTCCATCCCATCGTACTATATAAATACAGTACATATAAATCCTAACCTATTTAACATTCTTTGTGTCTTATACCGTACGTATACAACTGCCAAATATTCTTTTCTCCTTTCTATTCCCAGTTTCCGTCGAATTTCACCACTCACGCGTTCCTCACGGTGAAACTTTCGTCCCACCAACAGTTCTTTAATGACGACGTACAGGGGTTGAATGTTGGTCCCCCGACACGGACGGATTCGGACCGACTGAAACAAATGTAAAGGCATTTCTAACTGTAGCGAGGCTCTCGCACCTCCTCGTGTACGCTGCTCGTCCGACGGACGTGCTTTTGATCGAACTTCCGGCAAACTCGAACCTTTCGCAAGCGTTCGGATGAAAAATGCCCACCTCCATCCTGTCACGAATTCAATCACGCTCGTCCCATCTCGTAATACGGTCTCGCTAATTGAATATTCTTTCGCAAGAATTCCTCCCGTCTCAGTTAAACGCGAATCCTATTGGAAATCGAAGGAAAATCAAGAGATTACGTGGAATGTTTAAGTGTCTAATCGGCGAACACGATTTCGTTGTATTCGTTGACACGTTAGCAGAGATACGAGAATATCAATTTCGTTTGGCAACGACCAAATAATCTCTATAAATATTTATACTCGCACACACGACGAACAAACGCCTATTTCCAGCTGCTGTGTAATGACAGTTTGGTTTTCCGCGCGTGGATCCGCGTCTATTAATAGCGCGGATCTCGCAACGTTTGCGGTTTATCCGACGTTATCTCGAACCGTTTAACTTTCCATTAAGCGAGTCGAAAAATGACGAAATGCGTTCCGCGAGCTGAGAAGGTCGGCCGGATGTTATCTGTCGGCCCGTACAATTTCTCATACGATCGAAACCTCGTCGATCCATCGTTTCTTTGTCCCTGTCACTTTTCTTCTTCTCTCTTTTTTTTTTTTTTTCTCGAATTTTATAACAGCGGAACGATGTCACGTCTATCTGGACGTTTGGACAAATGAGAAGGTGGAACCAGAACGATATCGATGCTAGAACATGATTATTAAAAGTGGATATTTCAGATGCTGTGTTGTTTAGGATGGCGTGAGTGTCGGTTGAACACGAGTCGTGGTTTCAATTCCAATCCGCTTGCAATCGTACGGTCAAAAAGAAAGAAACAGAGTCGTAATGAGCAAAACAATCATCGCCGCGTTAAGGCGAAGTACGGGGCGATCACGAGCTTTTAACAGCGCGTTCAGCGAGCCACACCGAACGATTTATATTCCCCTAGCACACGGCTCGACCCCCTAATCAATACCATTGGATCTAACGCGTCTCATTTCGTCGGATCCGGCAAAAATTCACTCGACCACGATCGTGTCACATCTCCAGCCTGTCTTAAAGAAGAAAAACCGCCATGTTTTGGCAAACAACGAAATTAGACGTGAAGGTAGAAGACGAAATGAAATCGACGTACGAAAGTGGACAAAAAGTATTAGGTTGTCCGAAAAGTTTTTAATAATAGACGCGCAATGTTTTTTCTTTTATTTTATTTTCTCCAATTACGTACGATCACACCGCGACTTGGTTTCGCGTTTGTACGAAGGTTCACTGTTGTAGGAAACACGTTTGCGAAAGAAAGACACTTTTCGGACAACCTAATACATCAGAGCAAACGAAGAGTCCGATGGAAAAGGATCTCTAATCTGTAAAAACTATTCTAAATAATAACACGTTCGATGCTAATAAAATACATCCGTATTTACCTGTCTCGCCCCTGGAACTGCACATTTTCCTCGCGAGAAATGCCTCTACTTTGAGCAACGATGATTGTTCTAACGATTCTTCTCCACTGTTTTTTTCAATTACCCAGTGAGATTTCTTGAAACACACGAGAACTAAAAATACACCGGTTGTGTCAGCAGCACGATGTTATTTATTGTTACATAATCGCAATGACGTGGTGTAACGTATATGTAAATGCAACAAATATATTCAAAAAGAATATATAGAATATAAATAACATAATCTCCATTAAAAAACAAAATACTTTTATTCTTAGTACTCTTCGAATATTAGGTCGCTCGAAAAGTTTCCTTCGTTTTATGAGGAAACAATGGACGCACAACATTTTCGTTTTATATTATTTTATCGAACGACGTATGATCCAATTTGCTCTTGTTGAGAATTTTGGATCTTAATAGCCGAAATAATGGTACAGGAACACTAAATTTACACTTAGAATTTATATTAGGATAGTTATATATTTATTTGATAAACGATTTCAAAGATATTCATCGATACACACTTGCACGCGTCATACCTTTTTCGATACCAGACCGTTAACTGAACAGTTTACATTCCTTTGTTTTCGAGACACCACGCACACACATGCTTCCACACACTGATATTCGCATACAAGTATCGCTACTACGCAGCTAACCTAGTCTAGCACATAAAATTATACATATCTCAATAGTTCAATCAAAATAAAGATCACGATGTTCGACAGATTATGTTTCACGTTTCTATAAAGATACATCGTTATAAAAGACGTGTCTGTAAAAGAAAGATGCTTTTCGGACAACGTAATACTTTGCAAACGATTTGTTCTGTTGAGATAAACACTGCGACGTTTCACAGACTTGGTTTCACGTTTGTACGCATTTGCGAAAGGACACTTTTCGGACAAATATATTGACATTGTAAATGAACATATCTGATACTCTGGTTGTTCAACAGTACAATTACTTTATCATAAATGTGATATTTTACGAAGAATATATCAAATCTAACGTTTTTAATTGTTTATTTTTTAATTTAATCAGTTTCACTGTTAGATGTACGAAACGTTTTGAAATTTCATTAGCAGCTTAATGAGACACGACTGTCTCAATTATATTCGGCATATAATAAAATTCGGCATCAATCGGAAAGTGTATACAGACGCTACAAGATATTTGTTACAATTTACCTACATTTGGTAAAGAAGTTAGTATACAAAAATTAGTATATAGACTGTGAACATATAATTAATGTTACAGTCTCACTAAATATCGTAGCTTACTAATATTCGCTTGTCAGAAAAGTTTCTTCCGTTTCATAAGGAAATAGTAGACGCACGATGTTTTTTCTTTTATATTAATTTATTGAATTATGCACGAACGTAATAATAGAAATGGATCATACGTAATTCAATAAAATAATATAAAAGACAAATAGTTGAAAACAGAAACTTCTCAGACAACCTAATATAATGAACAATTCATGACTCAAATACCTTGATCATTTCTACAAAACGAATGCATCCAACGAATACGTACATTTTCAAATTCGTTGCAAATTTTACATATCGCGTTAGTCGAGCCTCGTTACGGTGATTTCAAAATTTCAAATCGTTCCCTATAACTCACGTAATCTAATATCCTTTCGTGAATTACGATTTGTTCGAGGCAACAGTTTTCCGAATCCTGGACGAATCATCTCGATGTATCTCGCAGCTGTTCCATCGCAACGAAAATCGTATTCGAATGTTGGCGAAGATTCTGGCACGATTTTCGTGCGCCGTTGAAAAATAACGAAAATGCGGCCGGCCGTGCGACACGACGTTGCCGCGACAATTAATTTTCGGCCAGTTAAATCGCGGCCCCGGGGGCAGCCAGGCAGATCGAAAGTGCGTCAAAAATACGTGCTTGTATGGACGTGTATATGCGTCACGTAGCACATCGACCAGCTTTTTCCTTCGTTGTTACTCACCAATACAGGCGTCGTTTTACTTGTATCGGTGTTGTGCACGGTCGCGAACGCAATAAGCTCGACAGCTCGTGAGCGACGTATTAATAGAAGCGTACTTCGACGCCGCGCGCGTTGTTGCCGACTGTCAAGCGATATTCTAACGAGCCGCGACCGTTGAAACGCGATGATTTTTCAAAACCGAGAGATCACGTCGAATAGGATACACAGAGATGCAGAGAAATTCTGTAACGAGTGCGAGCCGAACTGGCCGCCAGTCCAGTCGCCATGTTCCGTCGGCCGTCGCAGCGCCATGTTGGCCTACCGCCTTCGACTCACGCTCCATCGAGCAAATACGAGCCGTATTATTTTTCGTTTAATCAAAAATCCTGGCGGAACTGTTGTGCAATTTCTGTGATTTGTAAAGCTGTGCGATGGGAGAATTTTCGCGGGATAAAGAACGATCTTCTTTGGATAAATTTTTGGAGCAAAATCTTTGCCAATATCGAAGAAATGATTTTAAGAAGACGCAAAAGTTGTTGTTTTTTTTTTTTTTTTTTTTTTTGTTTTGGTGAAATAAGTTTCATCTTTTTGCAGCATATGCTTTTTGTGCTTCGGTTAAACGTAAAAGGTTTGATTTATCTTGATTAGCGACGAATCTTGCTTGTTTTCACCGGTGAATTTGCGGAAAGAATTATTTATGTCGCGGTAGAATGTTTTTTAAAGAATATTTGTCCCCGTGTACATATTTCCCCCTCTTTTCTCTCTCGCGAGAAAAAATACAAAAGCATTTTTTTCTATAAAGTAGGTAATATATTTCTGGTGGAGTTAGTGGAATTATTTCGATTTATGTTTCACACGGTTTATTTTTGATTTGTATCTCTGACTGAATAAATATAGATCTTGAAGCTTAACTACTATTTGTTGTCGCCCTCTATAGATTCGCTACGAATTCAATATGCGATCATAAATAATTCTCTTGCTGTTTTATACACGTCGAGGTGGTTTGTACAGTGGATTAATTTTTCGTGTAAATTTATTCGCTCATTAAGCTGTATCCCTTTCGGCTTTTACACGAGAACCATTTTAACCCAAATTGACGTCATATTGCTGATTATTTCGTAGTTAAAAAATTTTTCATTTCATAATCGAAATGTTTTATTTCCTTTTATTCAATTTTCAATTTTTATTCAGAATTATTTTCACTTGCACGATCTTCGAATCGTTGCATAATTTTGTCTTTTGTCGTTGATTCGAGTAATTACGCAACTGCGATAAATTTCAATAACATTATTTAATAATTAATTCTAAAGCAAAAAGACGAAAGTTAGCCGAAAATTACGCTGGTAATTTGTTTTTGCTGCACGCGACGTGGCTTAAATTTATGCGATCAAGTGAAACCCAATGAAATATCTCCGGTGAAAATAAAACGCGAAAGCGATGTACGAGTAATTAAATGTAACATAATTGTTTTTCCATGAAAAAATGTCCGTGCGTATGTCGCGTATTCCGACGGCCGACGCATTCGAACACGTCCGAACGCGACGACTTGTACCCAACGATAATTAGAACAGTCAAATAAAATTTATTAAGCACCTTACAGTAAAAAGAATCATAAAAAATGGAATGTTTGAGTAGATTCTTTGCAGCTTCTTACAATTTCTTCAACTTCAACAAAATGTTCTACCAAAAAACTGAATCTTATTCAGGAAAATAAAAGCTATCTATGGAAGATAAAGAAAACAGTCAAATAAAATTTATCAGGCACCTTATAGTAAAAAGAATCACTTTTAGTCGAATAATTTTCGAGTAGATTCTTTGCAGCTTCTTACAATTTTTTCAACTTCAACAAAATAACAAAATATTCTACCAAAAAACTGAATCTTATTTACAAAATAAAAGCTATCTATCGAAGATAAAAAGAGCAGTCAAATAAAATTTATCGATCACCTTACAGTAAAAAGAATCACTTTTAATTGAATAATTTTCGAGTAGATTCTTTGCAGCTCAACTTCAACAAAATAACAAAATATTCTACCAAAAAACTGAATTTTATTAAGAAAATAAAAGCTATCTATCGAAGATAAAGAGAACAGTGAAATAAAATTTATCAAGCACCTTACAGTAGAAATAATCACTTTTAATTGAATAATTTTCGAGTAGATTCTTTGCAGCTCAACTTCAACAAAATAACAAAATATTCTACCAAAAAACTGAATTTTATTAAGAAAATAAAAGCTATCTATCGAAGATAAAGAGAACAGTGAAATAAAATTTATCAAGCACCTTACAGTAGAAATAATCACTTTTAATTGAATAATTTTCGAGTAGATTCTTTGCAGCTCAACTTCAACAAAATAACAAAATATTCTACCAAAAAACTGAATTTTATTAAGAAAATAAAAACTATCTATCGAATAGAACAGTCAAAGAAAATTTATCAAGCACCTTATGGTAAAAATAATCATAAAAAATGGAATGTTTGAGTAGATTCTTTGCAGCTTCTTACAATTTCTTCAACTTCTACAAATTGTTCTATCAAAAAATAAATCTTATTTACAAAATAAAAGCTATCTATCGAAGATACAGAGAGCAGTCAAATAAAATTTATCAGGCACCTTATAGTAAAAAGAATCACTTTTAGTCGAATAATTTTCGAGTAGATTCTTTGCAGCTTCTTACAATTTTTTCAACTTCAACAAAATAACAAAATATTCTACCAAAAAACTGAATCTTATTTACAAAATAAAAGCTATCTATCGAAGATAAAGAGAGCAGTCAAATAAAATTTATCAAGCTCCTTACAGTAAAAATAATCATAAAAAATGGAATGTTTGAGTAGACTCTTTGCAGCTTCTTTTAACTTCTTCAACTTGAACAAAATATTCTACCAAAAAACTGACTTCTATTCAGCAAAATAAAAGCTATTTATCAAAGATAAAGAGCAGTCAAATAAAATTTATCAAGCACCTTACAGTAAAAATAATCATAAAAAATGGAATGTTTGAGTAGATTCTTTGCAGCTTCTTTTAACTTTTTCAACTTCAACAAAATGTTCTATCAAAAAATGAATCTTATTCAGCAAAATAAAAGCTATCTATGGAAGATAAAGAGAGCAGTCAAATAAAATTTATCAATCACCTTACAGTAAAAAGAATCACTTTTAATGGAATAATTTGTGAGTAGATTCTTTGCAACTTCTTACAATTTCTTCAACTTCTACAAATTGTTCTATCAAAAAATGAATCTTATTTACAAAATAAAAGTTATCTATCGAAGATAAAGAGCAGTCAAATAAAATTTATCAATCACCTTACAGTAAAAGGAATCATAAAAAATGGAATGTTTGAGTAGATTCTTTGCAGCTTCCTTTAACTTTTTCAACTTCAACAAAATGTTCTATCAAAAAATGAATCTTATTCAGCAAAATAAAAGCTATCTATGGAAGATAAAGAGAACAGTCAAATAAAATTTATCAATCACCTTACAGTAAAAGGAATCATAAAAAATGGAATGTTTGAGTAGATTCTTTGCACCTTCCTATAACTTCTTCAACTTCAACAAAATGTTCTATCAAAAAATGAATCTTATTCAGCAAAGTAAAAGCTATCCATGGAAGATAAAGAGGACAATACACAGAATTATTTGCAGCACAGAATCAAAGCAAAGATAGCAGATTTATGAATATCACTTTCCGAATAAACTCGTAATAAACTCGCGGGGTTCTCGTAGTCGTTCGAGAAAGGCAAATTCGACCAGGGAAATTACAGTATAGCGTGACTACTTGTACGCTCTGCTAACGATAAAACAAAGGGCGATTCGATCGAAATTTATCGATATTGCGCGGCGTTGGCCGCGGGTTCCTCGAATCGCTCGCTAATCGACCTACGATTAATTTTATTATTCGTCACGACGCGCAAAGTGGTGCAGCCTATAGTCTGGCAAAAATTATTAATCGAGAACCGGGGCCACCTCGCGATACCGCGTGCTGCCCGTGCGAAAGAAACGAGATGAGGAAGAAGAGGCGGAGGACGTATTTACGAAAGCGGCCCGCGTGTACCACGTGTGCGTCGTAAATCATTTGCCTGACTCCTCTAATTATAAGTATGACTATCGCCGCTATCGCATCGTCGTCGCGCGTACAACGCCCGAAGCGAGACAAGCAACGGTGAACTTCTACACGATAAAACGATCCTGCAGTCTTGAGGTCGCGATACGTTCGAGAACAGACGAAGAAAAAGAAGAAGAAGGAGAAAAAAAAAGGAGTAGGTGGCGTAAAAAGGGCCGACAGATGAATTCCATGTTGCGTGGAATCGGTTGCTCGTTTACCGAGAACCAACTCCAAACGAGACCGTCTTTTAATTGACTTTTTCCCCACTTCGACAAAGCTCGATGTTGATGAGAGGAGGCAAAGCTTTTACGTTATAGGTCGCGGTTGTATTGGTTGTTGGATGAAACGCAACCAGGTACTCGAGAGAAGACCGAATTCTACGATTCAGCTTCTTTTCCATACTTTTCACGACGTGGATGTGTCGCTTTGGTAGCGAACACTCGAAGAGAAATTCATTGGACCAGCGAAACTGAGAGACTGGATTTTCCAGGATCGATAGAGGATCGATATGACAAGAGGATATTGAGATGGAAAAGAGCGCGGTTTTCCACGCGAGAAAATGGGAAATCCCCTCTGCGAGGCATCTGTCTATTGCGAGGTACAAGTATCGGCGTCAAAGTTGACATTCTTAGGCTTCTCGCCTGCTTCTCAACCTGATGAAGCTGCAGCTTCTTTTATTCATAAATTGGATATCGCAGGTCCTATTGGCCTTGGATCTCGCTTCAACTTGCCTGTTTTATCGTTTTAGCGTTTTTCAACGTCGCGCGATATTTCTCGGCAAGCGGTAGTTAATAAAGTGAAAAAAGAAGGAATTTCGCTGCGAATGAAATTTCGATCACGTCGACAACTTTGCCCAGCCGACATTTAATAACGAACGATGATGGGATCGCGGTAGAAAGGGTGGCCGATTGGGCGTAAAAGTGACGTCGGCGACGAGATCGGGCGGAAGCAACGTGGCACGTTATCATTTGCGAATTTAAAAATATTTTCGATAACCGATATCGACGGCCACATCGCCAGGCCGCTGTCCGCTGCCGGCAGATATATCGCGCGCGCGAAAATATTACTTGTCGTACATCATGCGGGTACGTACGCGCACCCCGCGGATATCGCGACCCATTATCGATATCGCTGCGATACCTAACGCCTGAATTCTAATCGGGAGACCCTTCGAATCCGGTCCATCAGTGGCGATTTTCACGTCTGTTGTTGGATACCAAGGGACGTTTTCTGTTCGATGAATGGAATGTTTGTATGGAAATAGACAGGCGATTGATTAACGCGAAGATTAATCGAGTTTCTTAGCAGAGCAGTCGTTTTAGGTATGATTTTTATGAATTTCTTCATTTCGTTACGTAAGTAGATATAGGTGATTGATTGATATTCGATGCTGAGAAACAAATGAGTTACTGTGGTAAGTTGATTCGTGGGAAGAAGACGAGTAACGTGATGATAAATATTCGGATGAATGTAAGGGACAGTGTTTGGGATATTATTATATCGCAAACCTTGTCAAATTGTGGGTTTGATCATTGAACTTTATTTAAATTGTGCTGTTTAATTGCTGAGATTTGAGAAGAGTAAGGAAAATGACGTTTGTCGTGTTGATGTCTTCAACAGTTAAATTAAGGCATTTAACTAAATGCAAAATCATTATATCTTGCTGTACTTGTCAACTTGTGGGTTTGAACATTGAACTTTATTTAAATTGTGCTATTTAATTGCTGAGATTTGAGAAGAGTAAGGAAAATGACGTTTGTCGTGTTGATGTCTTCAACAGTTAAATTACAATATTTATCTAAATGCAAAATCATTATATCTTGCTGTACTTGTCAACTTGTGGGTTTGAACATTGAACTTTATTTAAATTGTGCTGTTTAATTGCTGAGATTTGAGAAGAGTAAGGAAAATGACGTTTGTCGTGTTGATGTCTTCAACAGTTAAATTACAATATTTAACTAAATGCAAAATCATTATATCTTGCTGTACTTGTCAACTTGTGAGTTTGATCAATGCAACCTCTGAACAGTTCAATTAAAGATTGTTAGAACTTTAATCTAAAGTTAGAACTTTAATCTTCTTGCTGAGATTTAAGATAAATAAGAAAGATGACATTAATTGTATTGATGTCTTCAACAGTTAAATTAAGGAATTTAACCAAGTGCAAAAATCATTATCTTGCTGTACTTCTCAACTTGTGAGTTTGATCAATGCAACCTCTGAACAGTTCAATTAAAGATTGTTAGAACTTTAATCTAAAGTTAGAACTTTAATCTTCTTGCTGAGATTTAAGATAAATAAGAAAGATGACATTAATGGTGTTGATGTCATTAACAGTTAAATTAAGGAATTTAACCAAATGCAAAATTCATGATTTTGCTGTACTTTTCAACTTATGGGTTTGAACAGTGCAGCCTCTGAACAGTTCAATTAAAGATTGTTAGAACTTTAATCTAAAGTTAGAACTTTAATCTTCTTGCTGAGATTTAAGATAAATAAGAAAGATGACATTAATGGTGTTGATGTCATTAACAGTTACATTTAAAAATTCAAATAAATTCAAAAACGAATTTGAAAAAATTACAGTTATTATACCTAGTTTGATGATCATTTAAAATATGTAACGACATTTATTTAAAAGACAGTGTTCGCAATTTCATTAGTACATTCATTAGTACATTAGTTGAAATGTACAGCAAAATGTACTTTTCAACTTGTGGGTTTGATCATTGCTGCCTCTGAACAACTTAATTGAAAATTGATAGAACTTTATTTAAATTGTACTGTCTAATTGCTGAGATTTAAGATAAATAAGAAAAATGACATTAATTGTATTGGTGTCTTCAACAGTTAAATTAAAAAATTTAGCTAAGTGCAAAATTAATTATTTTGCTGTACATTTCAACTTGTGGGTTTGATCAGTGCCCCCTCTGAACAGTTCAATTAAGTATTGTTAGAAATTTATTTAAATTGTACTATTTAATTGCTGAGATTTGAGATACATAAGAAAAACGGCATTAATTGTATTGGTGTCTTCAACAGTTAAATTAAAAAATTTAGCTAAATGCAAAATTAATTATTTTGCTGTACATTTCAACTTGTGGGTTTGATCAGTGCCCCCTCTGAACAGTTTGATTAAAAATCGCTAGAACTTTAATCCACCTGCTGAGATTTAAGATAAATAAGAAAAATTTCGTTAATCGCATTGATATCCTTAACAGTTACGTTTCAAAATTTAACTAAATGCAAAACCGAATTCAAGAAAAATTACAATTATCACGCCCAGCTCGATGATTGTTCAAAATATAATATACCTTCGAGTAATTCGTAGTACAAATATTTGAAATTCAAAACTTGCAAACTTCCGTCTACAGGATTTATGAAGTGCATCAAATCTGAACGCGCAGTAACGGTGAATTAATTTCAATCGTTGCCGAAGCGAAACAAACGTTTTTCCTCCACCATTTTGACCGCAACGTGCCACCAACTGAACCGATCGATACTTGTAAATAGAACGCGCCGCGAAAGGCCAAACGGACAATCCAGCGACGCGTTAAAATTAATCCAAGATACAACGCCGATCGAATGGCAAATCGGTTGCTTATCTTACTATCTCATTCGTTTACCTCGATATTTCCACGTGGTGCGTAGTCGACGATCGCCGATGGAAAGCAACCAACTAACTACGTTACTGCGTAACAGCCATTAATCACGTTGGACACTAGAAAGCGCACTGTACTATGATTTTTGCCACGATCGATTCGACTGATCGAGCATAAACCACGCGATACTCGAAGATCGAGAGAGGAAAAAACATAGGTAAAGATGATAACTAAGATAAAGAAGGATCGCGATGAGAAATCAGACATCCGGACGTGGAGGAATTTTGCGTAGAACTGAACCAGGTAACGGATTTTCTCATCCAGTCGAAATGAAACCCTTTAGTCGCCGCGACCTTGAATCTCATAATTTGCTTATTCAAAAGGAATATTGCGGGGTGCGGCGGCCAAGCCTTTGGGTTGTCCAGGCAGTAAATCAAAGTGCGAACAGATCAGTTCGTTCTGGTCGTTCTGCTCTTTCCAACGGGTGACGGGGGCCGCGGGAAAGGATGAGAACCGATGCTTCGACAGGTGAAGCGAGAATCTAATTTAAACGATGGTGGCGAAGGTGGTTCGTTGCTATCGTTTGTACAGGATATTGCGCGCTGACCTTTCGCCAAGGAATTTCGCTCGTGTCACGAAACCAATCTGGAATATTTTAATTGAAACGTGTTTGGAAAATTACGTAGAGTAGGTAGACTGTAGATGTTTGTGGGTTTATGGGACGTTTAAGGGATGCTAATGTAGAATGTACACATTGTGAAAAAATGTAAGTGAACAGGTCTTGTAATAATGAATAATAAAAATAGTTGAAAGATTAAAAGAAACATAGTCTGGTAATAGAAAGAAGAAATGGCTATTTTTTAGAAGATGGAAGAAATCTTCAATTCTTTAATCTTCTTCAGTAAATTACTAATTTGTATGAACATTCACAAATAAATAAATAATAGATACAGTTGAAAGATTAAAAGAAAAATAGTCTGGTAATAAAAAGAAGAAATGGCTATTTTTTAGAAGATGCAAGAAATCTTCAATTCTTTAATCTTCTTCAGAAAATTACTAATTTATATGAACATTCACAAATAAGTAAATAAATAATACAGTTGAACAATTA